>NC_089232.1:55430882-55760725 GCF_963924675.1 Phocoena phocoena
ACATTGTTCTTCTTCTGAGTAATCTCTCAAGACCGATACTTTGAATACCTGAAAAAATTGGATTTGTCCCTGCCCCTATCTCCATACCCACCCTCAACGTTTCAGTACTACATTTAGCTATAATAGCTTTGTTTGTTTTTAACTTATCCTATACTGTACTTCTGTTTCCAAGGAATGATCCAGGCGCTGAAAAACACTACATTTCTCAACACTAAAAAGACTATTGCTTGTGTACCTCTGTAGCTGGGCTGGGAGGTAACTTCTCCTCTTCCGACTGGGTGGGCATTTTTAGGCCTCCATATTTTTTCCAATAGAGCCAACAGGTTGCACATAACCTACACTGCATATTAGGTGGGCCCCAAGAATACCACTGATGAGACTGTGTAGCTAAAGACGGAGGAAAAATAAGAAAAAACAAAGAATGTGACATAACTTGTAATATCAATACACATATGGTCAAATATTTCAAAAATATTCCAAAGCCATCTTTAGTTTACAATGTTATTTTTCTTCTTCCAGTTTACCCGACAAACAGGAAAGTCTAATACATGTATGTATTTTTCAAGTGAGAATTCATTAAACCATTTATTTCTATAGTTATCAAGTGCCTGTGGCCCTTACTAAGAGGGGCCATTAGGTGAAGTGCCCTATACTATACATTGTGCTGCTGAAGGAGTTTTTGTTGGTTCACTAAAAACATTTTGTTAAATATTGTGTAAATTTCTGGAAATAAGTTATCAGAAAGGTATTATTAAACTAAATCCAGGTTTTCAAACCTGTGGTTCAGAAACTACCTCGGGGTTTAAAGTGCTTAGAGGGACCCCTCAGATAAAGGTAGAAGTCTGACAGAAACAGGTATCTGTTTTCCATTCCTCTATTTTAATCAATAGATAAAATAATTATTTTACTCTTTCTCTCTTTAAAAACAGAATCCTTTTCCAGACTGTAAGTCCCTGTCAACTGAGCATGCGTAGCCAAGATCACGGCATGCTTAAGACCTGAGAGCTCGACTGATTCATTCCTGAGCTAAACACTACACACCTGTGCTGTTTTGCTCTGAAGTTTAAAATACTGCCATATAACATTTAAAGTATTCCCACAATGGATCTGAAGTTTAAGAAAGAAAACACTGATGATGAACACTAAGTTAATAAGGTACATAAAATTATGACTCTGTAAGTTTGCCTAGGAATATCCTTCCCTTGATCTCTAAGTTACCTTTATCAGGTCAAAACGTTCAAACAGCACATCAGGGTGTCAACTAACACTTCATCAACCAATGTCAAAGAGAGAAGATACAGTGTTCATTACAGTCAAACTCTCTCTTAGTTTGTTGAAAATGATGCTGTGAACCCATCATGTATTATTTTGGGAGGACTCCTTGCAAATAGCAGCCTAAAAACCTTTCCTCTTGTAATTTAAAAACAAATAGTAAAATAAGTTGATTTTTTTTAAAACACAAATTTTAAGAATCCTAAACATTAGGCATGGGCCTATTTTGGATTCTGAACATAAAATTTCACTCATATTTAAATATTTATTTTCACCCAAATTAATCATGACATGTCATTTTAGTATGTCAACAAATGCCTTTCTCTTTATATAATTAACTCAAATTCAATGAAAGTGACAAATAGAAAACACCAAATTCTATCTTTCTATAAAGATAAAACTTATATGTATATTATAGTAAGATACATTTTATAATAGATTATTTAATACATGAACCTAAAATTAAAATTGCTTATTTGTCATGCACACATAAAAATGGTGAAATAATTATTTAAAGGGATATGTGAGACTACATATAACATGAAAGGGGTTTGTAAGGCAAAAATAAGACACATTAAGCCACTAACACTTGTCTGCAGGATTCTTCTTCTTTTCATTTAAATATAAATGAAGTTCAAAATCTAACTGCCAACTCAAAAACAGTTATGCAATCCATGTAAAATTTTGACCAAAAGAATCTAATTTTCAGGCTTCCCTGGCGGCACAGTGGTTAAGAATCCACCTGCCAGTGCAGGGGACACGGATTCGAGCCCTGGTCCGGGAAGATCCCACATGCCGCAGAGCAACTAAGCCCCATGCACCACAACTACTGAGCGTAGCACACAGCTTAGCACACACTGCTCAACAAACCCAGGACACCACAGAAGCAAATCAAAGGACACCCAATACCTAAACTCAGTGTCCAGGTGGAAGGTAAGGATGGGCACCTGTCCACCCTGAGGCTACATTATTCTGCCCTCTGCGCAGTGCTGACCTCTCGCACCTCCTGCCCGGCAGTGCCAGCACAATTCCCTGCCCTTCACCCACAACAGGCATCAGAGGAGCTGGGGAAGCCCTACTGGAGAAAACTTACCATAGCAGCTCTCACAGGCTCGCCCTAGGAGAGGGTTCTGCGGCTGGAATGCGGATCCCACGGCTCCATTCACAGCACCAGGTTTGCCATTACTGGTGGATATTTGGTTGGGATTTGGTTTGCTGCTTTCAATGAAATATAAAGTGAAGTGATAAAAATGACTTGCATAACAAGGTAAAAGGCTCTACATTTCATTATTGATTTACCTTAACTACACATAAATAAACATTTCAATGTTTGGTGAAGAAGAAATAAACTGGTAAAAATAAGGTGTTAAAATGAACCCAAACCACTTATCTTTACAAACCAACGTCATGTAAAAACCAATCTCTTGGGCTTCCCTGGTGGCGCAGTGTTTGAGAGTCCGCCTGCCGATGCAGGGGACACGGGTTCGTGCCCGGGTTTTGGGAAGATCCCACATGCCACGGAGCGGCTGGGCCCGTGAGCCATGGCCGCTGAGCCTGCGCGTCTGGAGCCTGTGCTCCGCAACGGGAGAGGCCACAGCAGTGAGAGGCCCGCGTACCGCAAAAAAAAACAAAACAAAACAAAAAAACAATCTCTTAAGCCTGACACTCAAAAAATAAATACACCGTATCTGTTCTCCGCCCAAACACAATTTCCTTAGGACACCCTCTGATAAATTTGAAAGATACAACTTATTAAACTTTATCACCTATCATAAATTCTCCTGAGAATATAATTTTTGGATTAAATAATTGAGCCACGGGTCGTGTGCTGTGTTTAGAGAAAACCACTGTCCCATTCCTGCTGCTGGTGTGACAGCTGCTGACTCCACGCATCGGCTCTCAAGGGAACTACACAAAAGCCACATGCCCAACAGACACTGTGGATATCAGCAAGGCATATCTCAAGAGGTAAAAGTTAGCATTTCAGGAGATTGTGACCACCGGTGATTTCTATCATGTTTGAATATTTATGACGAAGAGTAAGTAGCACTTGAAATTAGAAAAACCAATAAATGTATTTGAGGCATTTCTTTTTAAGAGGAAAAAGTTATATCTATCAGATTTCCAGAGGCCGTAATTCCTCACAAACATGTAACTCAGATTGTCTTGGTATTTACTGAGCAAACATGGCTCACTTTTTCCCATCTGGGGTAGCCTAACTCCCCTGCTTATCAGCCATGCCTAAGAATACTGTACAGGTGTACATGGTATGTCCTCAATACACTCATAATTCATTTAACATGTATTTATTCAGTGCCCAGTAAAAAAATGTGCCAACATCAAGGAGCTTGCATTCCAGAGGAGCTTTCATGTCTATTTGCTGGGCAAAAAATAAGCAAAGTAAATTAGCAAATTATTTGTTAGTAATGAATGCTGAATGACTAAATGCAGACCATACTCTATCTTCCTGTGGCTTGTGAAGTAATGAGAGTTCACAGCTATTAAGACACCTGGAGTTTCAGCACAGAGTAGGCTTGTGAGTTTCCTTTTTGCTGTTTCTCATTCCCACACTTACATTTACCAGTGAAAGCCTAATATGTAAACTTGGCCTGATGACAAATTAAGATTTCTTTCTGGGCTTCCCTGGTGGTGCAGTGGTTAAGAATCCACCTGCCAATGCAGGGGACACGGGTTTGATCCCTGGTCCGGGAAGATTCCACATGCCGCGGAGCAGCTAAGCCCGTGAGCCACAACTACCGAGCCTGTGCTCTAGAGCTCGCGAGCCGCAACTATTGAGCCCGCGTGCCACAACTACTGAAGCCCGCACGCCTAGAGCCCGTGCTTCGCAACAAGAGAAGCCAACGCAATGAGAAGCCCGTGCACCACAACGAAGATTAGCTCCCACTCGCCGCAACTAGAGAAAGCCCGCGTGTAGCAACAAAGACCCAACACAGCCAAAAATGATAAAAATAAATTTTTTTAAAAAGTAAGATTTCTTTCTGGCACTGTTACTATAATTCTTAGCTGACGCCCCATCACCACCCCAGAAGAAATCATTTAACCTCTGTGTGCACTGAGGGCCCTATTCTATAAACAGGGCTATTATTTACACTTCAAATCTGTTCCAGCAATGTATTTTGAAGACAAATTGGTTTCAAAGACACATTTTAAACCAGACAGAACGTATTTCTCCTCTTACAGTTTTCAGTTGGAAAAGTACAAAGTTAAAAGTGGTGATTCAGAATGACTAAGATTTCCATGGGTATGTAAAAATATTTCTGATTTTTAAAATCTACTATACATAGAAAGAAGTGGTAGCCCCTTGAAGTCAAATGGCTGATAATGTCAGAAGGCTTTCTCCAAATAGGAACATTTCTGACATTTTACACAGGGCAAAATATACGTGTTAAGAGACCTAATACAAATTTACAGTTGAGCGGCCTGAGAAAAGAATGAGAGTAAACACAACTTTAGTTGTTCAACTGAATCTAGAATGTTATTTGACGGAATAAACCACTGACCTTCATTCTAATAATCACAAAAGGAAAATGAGTGTGCAAAGATAGAATATAGACAGGTGAACCAATTAAAACATGCTTTGCAAAACCAAGTACCTACAGGTTCCTTCTCAGGGGACAAATGGTTAATGTCAATGTGACCATTTGAATAAAGACAAACATTTTTTCTTAAAGTTATTAAAGCTGCATTATATGAAACTGCCCTCCCTTTATCTAATGCCCAAACCTTTCCTCCCCTCATCTATGCTCCAGATTGCAGCCCTCCTGCCCGCTTGAGAACTTTGTACACTTGATTCTCTTTCCCGGACCCTCCTCATTACCATGGAAACAGATTTCTCCATTTCTCCATATTTAAAAAACTCCCCCATTACTCTATCCAAACTCACCCCTCAATGCCAAGAGCTCTCTCGACTGCCTTTTCCAGCCAGTTTTCCTGAGAGCTGCTAATCTTCACTGTCTGCCGCCCTTAGCACTCTATTAAAGATTACCATCGACCTCCATGTTGCTAAATGCCCTGGCTATTTTTCATTAGCATTTGACACCGTTAACCTCTTTCCCTCCTTGAAAGACACTCCTCTCTCAGGTTGTGTGATAATGCACTCACCTGGCTATCCTTTTTCAGCTATCATACTCTATCTGATATATTGAACAGATTTCCTCAAGTTTGGTCCAAGGCTCTTTTTTCTTATTACTCTAAGAAATCTCATCCATCGTTTCAAGCACAATATTGTATGCTGATGAAGCTCAAATATGGACCTCTAGCCCAGAACTTTCTCCTGAGTTTAAGACCAATATATCTGACAGCATATTCAACACCTCTTTTTGGAGAAAACAAACTCAAAATGACCCAACCTGGTTCTCTGCCGCAGTTTCTCATCATGGTGAACAGCACAGCAATCCACCTAGTTAACTGAGCTAGCCAGAAACCTGGGACTCAGCTTGACATCTCCCCTCTATCTCTCCATACAAGTCAATCACCTCTAAGTAGCATACCATTTCCAGGCCACAGCTCTAGGTCAAGCTACTATCATCTTTCTTCTCCAAGAACTTTCATAATTGGTGTTCTTACATCCACTCCCCTGTTTCCCCATACCATTTTCCAAAATGTAGCCAGTAATCTTAAAGTACGTAGAAATTTAATCATGATACTTACTCGTTTACAATCCAATTCCACTGTTTATCAGATGGCTAACTCCTGGCCCTTGCCTACCGTATTGGCCTCCCACGGCTCACCACTCTCTTCATACCAGCCACACTGCCTTTCTCTCACCTCCGTAACTCTGTTCTGCCCCTTCCCATCTCACAATCCCATTGGCCTGGAAAGCCTCCATCACCTGAATGATCCCTCCTCTACAGTTCACTCAAACTCACCCCCACAAGGAATCTTTCCTGACAGCATCAACTGAGTGTGGTCCCCAGAACAAACTGTCACACCATCTCTTCTTCATCATCAGAGTACTCAACACACTGGGTGACTAGCTGTTTGGCATCTGTCTCCCCCACGATAGAATGTAGGCTCCAGAAGACAACGTGTCTTCTTAACTGATCTACCTCTAGTAGTGAACAGAGTGCTTTGCATATATATAGGAGACTGCCAGTCTCAAAAGAATGACAGTATAAAATAATTCTTGGGGATTCTGCTGATGGTCCAGTGGTTAGGACTTTGTGCTTTCACTGCAATGGACCTGGATTTGACCCCTGGTCAGGGAACTAAGATCCCACAAGCCATGTAGCATGGCATCCCCTCCCCCAAAGAACTTAATCTATTATTTGTTTTAAAATAATATTTCAGAGTTAATTGGGAAATTCTTCAAAGAACTCAGATTCTTATCCAACTCAACAGTACAGATTCATAACAGAATTTATTATGAATAATAAATTCATAATAAATAGAATTCATATATTCTATTTATAGACATGATTTATATAACATTTTTAAAAAGTATGATCAGAAACTGTCTTGATCTTCAAAAGTCATTCACTTGGATCAGGGATTGGCAGAGTAAATGTTTTAAGCTTTGTGGGTATTATAATTTCTGTCGCAACCATTGAGCGCTGCCATTGTAGCACAAAAGCAGACAGAGACAATGCATAAATGAATGAACATGGCTGTATTCCATAACATTTTATTTACAGAAACCGGTGGCAGGTCAGATTTGGCCCACATACTGGTCTTTGACTTAGTCTTTGACTTAGTCTTTGACTTAGATCAAGGCTTAGATCAAGACTCCAAAGTCAATGCAAAACAGAATAGCAACAATTATCTGGGTTATTTGCTGAAAACTGGCTTAATGTACTTTTCCTTTGATGTGACAGCACTGCAAAGTATAAGAAAGCTGGTATGCTTGTTTTTGAAAATCTAAGACACATGAATCACAGCAGTGTTTTCCTTAGGGAGTTGTTCTTTTATAGATTAGTCAAATAAAACATATAATTTTCTAAAATATTAGAAACCACTCTGCAGGAAGGACATTACAGCTCTGAATAAAAATTATGGACCCTGTAAATTACATGTTATCTATCTTGAGATAAAAGACTAATAAGAAATATAACAATTCAGTGTCTATGAGGCCTCCTGTATATAAAAATATATCAAAATTCAGTAAACAAAAGGCGAGGTATAAAACAACTGTACTGAGCTCAAAGAGTGAAAAAGCTTGAATCGGTACACAGAACGCTGTAGTAAATTTCATTTTAATCCCCAAAGAACGTAGGATAGCACTATATACGTGGTGCTCAATAAATTTTCCTGAACAAATGAACTGTCAAACTCATGACCTCAAAAAAAGATAATTCATTTAAAATGTAGCAAATGAAAAGAAAATTGGCATTCATTTTGATATGACAATGATTTCTAAACCAAAAGGACAATAATGATAGAATGCTAGGCATCTGAAACAACTGAAACGTATTCATTATTTATCCAATAATTTACAAAGTTTGGTTCTAATTACATCCCCTAACCCTTTCCCCAAGCAAACAATGTAAAATTCTCAACCAAATAAACGACATACCTCAAGAGGGCAACACACATTACCCAAACAAAATACATTAAACAATAAAGAAGTTTCAAAAGTTGCTAGCTTTCTGAAACACATTTGCTTCAAATAATATTTTCATAGGTTAGTTTTCTAACACTTTCCCTGAAGCTTTTTATTAATTTAATTTTTTTTTTTTTTTTTTGGCCACGCTGTGTAGCATGTGGGATCTTAATTCCCGACTAGGGATCGAACATGCACCCCTGTGCAGTGGAAGCGTGGAGTGTTAACCACTGGACCACCAGGGAAATCCTCCCTGAAGCTTTGATGGCATGTTTCCTCTGGTCCTTTTGTTAGCCGACTTGGGGTTTCCCCCACCAGCCATTTATCTTTCTAAAAAAGGTCATTTAAGTGGCACTAAAATGGAAAGCAAACAGTGCTTTGTAGTGGAAGAAAATAAGATACATAAAGAAATTCAAATTTGGCTGAAACTGACCAAAATGTACATATTTTGTTTTGAAGAGAATTAATACCATGGCAAATATTTTAATAGATTTCCATTACTTACTAAGTTGGGATATACACTTGTTTCAGCTTACTCTCAGCTTCTGCTGCTTTTAGACGTTTCTAATTCAAAAGATAGATAAAATATTTTACACGCGATGTCGAATAATTATTACCACTTCATCTGCCTTAAAAAATTCACAAGAAAACATTAAAGTATACTTCAAAAATTGCCTTTTTAAGATGAGCTTTTTTTTCATGCACGTAAACTGCAATGGTTTGTAAGAAAAAAATCACTAGATTCTGAGGTACAGAACTACAAGTATTAAAAACATTTTAGACACAAATTTTAAAAATAAAGCAATGAACAACTGTTTGCTATTCCTCCATGAGCAGATAAACAGGACTTATAAGTAACCATTTTTACTTTTCACAGTTTCTATTTATTTCTTTTTTGCCTTTCTCAGAGGGAAAAAAAATACATAACCTTTGCTTTTAGAAAATTATTCAGAGATGATTAGTTTCCAAAGTCCATGAAAGAGAAGAAGGCAGTAACTAATCTAAGTCCAATTAAATAAGCATGTACCCTCAAATGTTGGGAGACATGCAGTAAACTTTAAAGCTTGGCTGAACTCATGTCAGATTTTTAGGAACCAATTAGGAGCCAAATGCAGGGAAAGGAATGGGGAAAAGATTATAAAATCACATCCAGAGAGTGATCAACACAATAATAAATGCAAATAGGGAAGGAAAATAATGTATGGTAGATACTCAAAATGAAGACAAATCAGAATATAAGACAACCCTCCATTTGCTCAATGAGAAGGAAACAAAAACATTTAAGGAGACAACTTAAAACTTTTAAAGAAGGAGTCCAAATTTTTGGAAATAATTTTTATCCAAATACTTTCAACTATCCTTAATGCCATCATCGCCACCATCTATCTTTAGGGACTCTTTTCACTTTGAATAACAGGTTTTCCAGAGCACATGGTCTTCATGCTATCTAAAGTAAGTATTTGGGGGTGTGTGGGGGGGAACAACTTTATTAGGAAAGCCAACAGGTGAGAAGATGGCAGACTAATGTCCTAAAAGAACCATCTTGCCTGGATTTGGATGCTAGTTTGAAATGAACACTTTCTGAATTATATATGATGTGATGCTGGGAATTTTTCAAAAAGCCATGGGTATTTATTCACTATTCACAACCTCAACAACTCACTATGGTACTTTTTAAAGTGATCTTTAAATTGTATTTTTATAGCATCTAACACTTGCCACTGGGTGATCATGTACTTATGAAAAATAATGTCTGTGTTAAATATACTTGCCCCTTTACCAGTTCTGACATGTTAACTAGAAGAATATAATATACTGACTGAGGTCACTTGAGGAACATGTACCTTTCCCCCAAAAGTAGTATTACTCAAAACAGGTAACTGAGAGAATTACCTCAATTTGGGACATTTGGGGAGAATTTACAAAATAAGTGATTCCCTGCTTTTAGAGATAATTTTGGGGAAAAAATTTGTGTGCTTATGTACGAAGTATCAAACTAGTAAAGACTAACTACTACAGTTAAGGTCAAAGACTTAGGGGGTATAACCACAAAAATGTCTAGGAGGGTTCAGAAGATCTTTTACACATTTTAAGTCATTCCTGTCAACTATACTCACAAAGAGAAGAAGCACCAGGCACCTACAAGGAAAACTATACCTCTCTATTGGTATCTTTCCCTGCTGTCTGTCCAAAATATTTATCATAATGGAATCTGAAGTAAAGAAAATATCGAGACTAAAATCTTAAAATAATATGTTAAAGATATGAAATCATGTACTTTAAAATGGTCTAGAAAAGATAAAGCAAACAAAACAAATTTAAAACTAAGCATATTGCTAAGAAATATTAATGTATAAATAGAAAGTTCATTTTAATGCAATTGTATTGGTAGCAATATGAAAAAATTACCTGCTGCACATATCTGTCAGTAGTTTTCCACATGTAATAATATTCAATGATGCTAGTCAATGATTTCCAAGGGAGCTGAAAAAAAATTTAACATGATAATGAAAACAAGCTACCGTAGAAACGCTTTTCCTTTAAAACCACTTCTTAAAAATAAGGAGGTAATAATCCACATGGAAGATGCATTCTAGAAGAAATGTTTGAAAAACTGAAATTAATTCTGAGCAAAAGGGTCCCCAAACAAGTTCTATTCAGCTAGAGATGCACATTCCATTTCTCAACTCCCATTCTGTTAAAAATTATAAACCTTACGACTGAAAATATTTCATGACTTACTCAGTTTTTCTCGGGCTATAGGTGGGGTGGAAGTACAATTTTTAGAAATGATATTTTAAAGAATCTGGACTGAGTTCTCCAACTTCCAAAGATGCCACCTACAACTGGGGGTCATTGGTCTCTGGTATAATATTTCTCATCCTTTCCAAAACTGCTCTATTCTGATCTATTTTGTTGTAAATAAAATGAAAACCTCAATCTCTGAAAAAGAACGTAGCCAAGTGTGGTACATATTAGAAAAATAGGAAGCTTGTCTGCTATGTTCCATAATTATTCAAAATGGCCAAATGAACCTTTACTTATGAGAACCACAATGAAAGAATATATTTAATATGTCCCTCTGTAAAGGGAGATCTGTTAGTCTTCCAAGATGCAAATCAGGGCAGATCAAACAAAATGACTGATAACATTCCATTTTTAGCTGTGGTGGCAGATTTTACTGATAGGTGACTCAGCACCCTCTGACTCCCAGCTTGCCCTAATGCACCACTGGGTTTAGAGTTAAAATAGTTCTTCCCAGACCCCAGTGCAGCTAGGGGTCTGTTTATGACCCACAAGTACAACCACCATGCAATTCCTGTCATCTTCACATTTAACTCACCTGTTTGGTCTGAAGAGAAAAATAAATGGAGTTTAGAAAAAGGACGTTATTTTAAAACTTAACTGGGTGGCAACTTCAACAAATGTGGTCTCCTTACAGGAACAGATCGGCACAGCTGGCATTTGGATTGCAGTTAAAGCAAACATAATTTTCTCCCATTTAACAAGCAATCTAATGGAGCTGAAAGGGCCTGAGGGATGGTGTTAAGGAGCCAACTACGGCAACACCTCACAGGACAGCTGAGGTATAGTCTCCCAGGGTTTTAAGCAAGCCCAAACCTCTTATCCCCTTAATTATTCTTCTTCTGGGAAGTAGGCCTGGGCGTGCAATTTACCTGGAAGCCTGAGAAAAGAAAACCAAGTGACCCTGTAACCTGAGCTTCCTCACGAGCCAGATTTTATCTAAGCCACAGAGTCCTAATCAGCTGTACTCGGCACCAGCACACTCTCATCAAGGAGTGCAGGTCACAGCTCAGCGTGTCTACTCCTGATGTAGTATCACTTCTCCCTCAACCCTCACTCAGCTTGCATGGGAGTTCCAACACGTCAACTGAAGAGGAAAAAATCCGAATGTGGCAGATGGCTCCACATGACGTAGGGGCACCGACCGGAATTATACTGCTGCAGCATTTCAGCCCCAGGCAGGAGTGACTGTGACGCCCAGTGAAGAAGGCAGATCCTTTTGGAGGGCAGAACATTAGAGTGGACATCTGGTTTTCTACTTTGAGTTGCAAGAGAGATGGCCAGAGGTACTAATCCGTACCCATCCGTGGACAATGGTTATTTACTTGTCACAATGATCAGGGACTTGAAAGGAATGAGATTAGAGGACTGGTAACAATGATGCTTATAAAAGAGGTTTGTGGGTCAGACGTCTGAGGGTGGGCCTGGCTGTGAGGGTATCTGAGCCCCCATGTTCACAAAGCCTCCTCTGCAAAGGAGGCTTTTCACTCGTCTGCTGTATAAGATGATCCCTATGGCTATAAGCCAGCCTCCTTCCCTAGCCACCCAATGACTGCTCAAAGGACACGTAAACAAAACGGACACACCTGTGGATGCCACCACAGGGATGTCCTCTCACCCATTCTGATCTGATTACTCCAAGTGTCTAATCTGCAAGGAACAGAGTACACTGGGCCTCCAACATGGCACCATTCCTGGTAACATGTCAGATTAGACTCTCAGCATCCTGGAATAGTAGTTACCTGTTTTTATTGAATGGACAATTATTCTAGATATGATTTGCCTTTTCTGTGCTATTGACTAGCAATAGCACACACAGACTTATGAATGACTTACTCCCACAAAACACTTTTTGTAACCCAGGGCCCACAACCTGCAAGAATGAAGGTTTGGGTCACCCCACCAGACTAAGAACTCTGGTCATCTAAGATACGGAGGGGAGAACATTGTGTGTGTGGGGGTGGGGTGGGGGTGGGTGCTGTTCTATCCTGAATGACAATGAAGGCATCAGGAAGAGCTTCACAAAGGGAGAACGGAAGACTGACGAAGCTATCTGTGTTTTCTTCCTTGCTCAGTGTAATTATTTTCCTTCTGCACCCAATTCCCTTTCTATTTTTTATATAAGGTCTGTTGGTGGTGGTGTTTTTACCTTTATAATTTAATGCAGAAGTTACAAGCTATAAAGACAGGGTTGTGGCTAAAACCAGAAGAGGAATAAACAGCAACCAGAGATGGATGTTGTGACGTTAAATTTAAGCCTCCCCATTTAAGGAAATAGTACCATATTTTCTAATGATTCAGGGATAATTACTATTGTTTTAAAGTTGATGTCTGGAAAGGAAGCATGTAGAGACGGCAAGGATGGACGTTAAGTAGTCAAAGAAGTGGGTGGTGGCAGAAACTGTACACCCATTTCCAACCTACTTCCAGCTTACCTTCCTTGAAGCTCTAAATACATTTTCCCCAGATACTCTTGAACAAGGATGCAGACATACAGGCCAGGTTTAGCCAAGCTGACAAATGTGAATGACATTTAGATATAGGAGTTAGCAACGTCAGAATAAGGCTGCATGCAGGGAGACTGGATAGTTCGGCAAGAACAATGGCTGGGATACCACACGTTCTTCTGGGGCATGGGTGTTGACTTTTCTGCCATCCATGTTTGACATCATGGATTCCAAGCAGCAGAGGGCATGGGTCTTTCCACTGTTTCTGGAAGTGCAGCATCCAAACCTGGTTCTCTAGTCTTCCCAGAGATTTTATGAAAACCTAATATCCTATATGCCTTTCAGTTTAAATTATAGTGAAATCTGTACTTACCAACTAAGAACCCTGACTAATATAACCAAAGTATCTATCCTTTATTCTAAACTAGAAGAGGTTGAGTTTCTCTCACTTATAATCAAAAGTACTCTAATACAAAAATTGGTAAAAAGTGAAGTGTTCTAAGAATAGACCCTAGATACGTGGCACTTGCTGACAGAGTCAAGGTAGAACAGAATCATGCAAGATTGCTGAGTAGAGGTAGCAGATGTTGTAGTGGGGCTCCTGCTAGAGCACTGCCATTGTGGGGTTAGATACTGCTCTTGGCTTCACAAGTCCTGTCTGTGAAGCATCGAAACGTGGATCCCTGGCTAACGTCTGTTAGCCTTCTGACAGCCTTTAATAAATTTCTGTCTCCTCATAATAGCTCACTCAAATGGATTCTGTCATCTCTAATTATGACTTGCTCAGTATCCCTTCCAACTTCCCTCTAGCTCACTTGCTTATGCTACAAAGGCTAGAAATCCAAACGTTATATTTCTAAGACCCCCTTGGATTTATCTCTGCCAATCAGATGTATGTGTATAAGACAAATTCAGAAGTGAATTAAGCAGGCATAGAGTGGATGGTGCACAAGGGATCCATTCTGCTGCAGCAGAAGTAGGAGGCACAAAATTGTTCTAGAGCCAATGACGCTGCTAGAGGTTTCCTGATCTCAAGATCACGGCTAAAGTAGTGTGATCCTGGCCCAGAAGTTGACCCAGCAGCTTCTCAATTTCCATGTGGGGCAGAGGTTAAGAGCTCACTTGTGGAACCATTTCTGTGGGACTATTCTGAGGTCCAGCTTGAGCCTACTTCTCCAACCCTATCAATGATTTTAAGCATCTAATTTCTAAAGTTAAATCCCATTCTGTTTAAAACACCTCCAATATTTCGTCATCTGCAACTGAAGTCTAAATGATACAACAGCCAGGAAATACCCTTTGCTAAAGGAGTTTCTATGGCAAAGGACTCACTCCACTGTATGAAGAGGGAAGGACTTTGCTATTTTGCACTTTGAATTTTTCAGGTTCCTCTGCATATTTCAGGTCCTGTTTAGGACATAGAAATCCACAAGAGAATGTCATCCCCACTCTAAAGATGAGGAAAGAAACAGATAATTTATAAAACCACACCAACTCTTTAGTCCATCAGAGAGCTAAGATTACAAGACAATCAACTGAACTAAATTCCCAAGTCACTCCAAGGAGAGACAGGACTCTAAATATTTTTACTTTGGCAGAGCATAAAAGAAACAGGTGATGAACAACAAAAAAATTACCAGATTATTAAAGGTCAACAGTGGGCTAGGACAACTGCTTAGCATCTGTGGACGCTCTAGACACACGGGGAATCCAAACACATTTGCCAGAGATCTCTATCAGGTGTTCATCAGAAAGAACTGAGCCAGTGGAGGAGACCTGAGAAATCCATAGGTGGTGGTAGAAATCTGAATGTACACAAAGAAATGAAGAGGGGCAGAAATGGTAAATTTTTAAAAAATAAGTAACAATAAATAAGTAAATAAACATGGGGGGGGATTAATCTTTTTAAAAGACCACTGATTGCCTAAAGCAAGAAACAGTAATAATGCACTGCGGGACTTAGAACATGTACAGAAATAAAATGTATGACGACAAAAGCACAGAATGGGAAGGAAGAACTAGACGTGTACTGTCTCATGGTTCTTATAATCTATGTGATCTAAGCAGAATTTGATTGAAGGTAAACTGTGGTACATTAAAGATATATATTGTAAACCACTAAACAAAAGTTTAGTTAGTAAGCCACCAGGAGAGATGAAATGGGCATCATAAAAAATTAAGAAAGCGGGGGAGGGGCTTCCCTGGTGGCACAGTGGTTGAGAGTCCGCCTGCCGATGCAGGGGACACGGGTTCGTGCCCCAGTCCGGGAAGATCCCACATGCCGCGGAGCGGCTGGGCCCGTGAGCCATGGCTGCTGAGCCATGGCTGCTGAGCCTGCGCGTCCGGAGCCTGTGCTCCGCACCGGGAGAGGCCACAGCAGTGAGAGGCCCGCGTACCACAAATTAAATAAATAAATAAATAAAAAAGAAAGGGGGAAGAAGGGCTTCCCTGGCAACGCAGTGGTTAAGAATCCACCTGCCAAGGCAGGGGACACAAGTTTGAGCCCTGATCCAGGAAGATCCCACATGCCGCGGAGCAACTAAGCCCGTGTGCCACAACTATTGAGCCTGCGCTCTAGAGCCTGCAAGCCACAACTACTGAGCCCGTGTGCCACAACTACTGAAGCCCGTGCACCTAGAGCCCGTGCTCCGCAACAAGAGAAGCCACCGCAATGAGAAGCCCGTGCACCACAACGAAGAGTAGCCCCTGTGCAGCAACGAAGACCCAACACAGCCAGAAAAATAAAATAAATAAATTAAAAAATAAAGTGTGTGGGGGGGAATAAAGGACAATGGGACAAATGGAAAACTCAGGGTAAAATGATGGATTTAAACTGATAATTATATTAACACTCTAGATAATTAGATAATTATCTAAACACTCTAAGTAAAAGGCAGAGATTGTTAGATTGGTTGGGGGTGAAAAAAAAACATTCAACTGTAGTCTGTTTACAAAAAGCCCACTCTGGAAATGAATAAAAGTAAAATGATGGAAACAAAATATATCATGTAAACAATAAATCTGGAGTGGTTATATTAATAGGAGAAAAACTAGACTTTGTCACAAGGAATATTACCCATGGATAAAGAAGCATGATGTGAAGATAAAAAGGGCGAATCATCACAAGAATATAACAATCCTAAATATGTATGTGTCCACCAACAGAGGTTCAATATATTTAAAGCAAAAACATAATACAATTGAAAAGAAAAATAGAAAAATCTACAATTATAGGCTAGAGACTTTTAATACTGCTCTCTCAACAAGTAACACAACAAGTGGGCAGAAAATCAGTAAGGCTCCAGAAGACTTGAACAACATTATCAATAAACTTGACCCAAGTAGCATTTATAGAATATTATACCTAACAGCAAAATATCTGTTCTTTTCAAGAGCACATGGTGCATTCACCAAACCAAACCATATACTACAGTAGAATCAATCAAGTCTTCAAAATGTAAAATTTATGTGTGTGTGTGTGTGTGTATTTAATAAAGTATGTTTTCTGAACACAACAGAATTAAACCAGAATTCATAACCAAAAAATATATGGGGAAAAAACCCTACAAATATGTGGAACTTACTTCTAAATAATCCAAGGATCAAAAAGGAAACCATAAGGAAAAATCAAGGAATGAAAATGAACACACAACTTATCAACCTTGGTAAGAAGATGAAGCTAAATAAAGCAGTGCACAGAGGGAATCGACACACCCCCTTTCCTCCATCAGATGTTCAGCAGAAAGAATTGGGACAGGGCAAGAAACCTGCCCATTGGTGGTGGTGTGGGTGTGCACAATGGTGATCTGCTGCCACTGGGGACCAGGCCAGAAAACCGCTTCCCAGATCCTTCTCTTAGATCCTTCTCTCATACAAAGCAAAAGTGTCTGCCACTGGAGACGGACTAGAAACCATCCCACCCCCAAGTCTCAGACAAAGTGGAAATTTGCTCACAACCAAAAAGTCCTGCTAATAAAAGGCTACACAAAGCAGAGACCGGTTGCCACAAGGGAGCTGGGGGAAGAACAGAATTGCTGTGGGAGCTCCACCGCTGAGACTCAGGCACACAAAACCTACCAAAGTCTGGGCAGGAACAGGACAACTAAGAAACTCCCTGCACCCTCACCGTGGACTTGCAACTCCATACTACCACAGGGGGAAGGGCAAAATGTGGAGACAGGCTCTGCAGTGCAAGGCCTGCTAAGGATGGGACAGGAACACAAGAAAAAGACCCTTCTGCTTTTCAGGCCCTACATTAAGCATAGGTAAGATGATGAAGTCTGTGGATGTTCAGTTCACCTCCTATTCATCCCACCAGCGAGGGAGGGACCCGCCCCTCAAGACAGTGGAAGGTGCTCAGACATACGACACATGACACTGGAGACAAACTAGATGAGACTGACAGCAGTTTATTAGTCACTTATACTCACGGTCTGGGGGAAGAGGATACTACACATCATGTAGGGCCACACAGGGGTTGTACTTGGGAATAGTGAGCCCAGTAGGGGCCGTGCAAGTGTGGCTTTGCGTAACAAGAGGGTGCGGTATGCCCTCCTCCCACAGGAGGATGTGATTGGCTTGTGAGAATAATTCTGCCTGCTGGCAAGGGAAGGGAAACCCATTAGGTTCAAGGCTGGGTGGGGTGTAGGTGAATTAGCCAGGCAGGAAAGGATTTTGCATCTCCGGCAAAAATGGGGAGATTCAGTTAAGCTTTGGGGGCCCTGTCAGGCTCAAAGATATAAAGGTCGTACATGAAATATTAAGCCTTCCAGTACAGTGGTACACTGAAGGTAACCAGAACAACAATGAGATCCAAACCTGGCCAACCAGAGACTATATTAATATACTGAAGGATCTAGTTGAAAAGGCAGACAATGCACATGAATAGATGGGAAATTTATACGGAGATAAAAAGCATAAAAATAAAATATGACTGTTAGGAAAATATATCATATTTGAAGAATTCCTTTAACAAGTTTATCGGTATACTGGACATAACCAAGAAAAGAGTTAGTGCACTAGAAGACAGATCAATACCAATTATACAAACTAACACATAAACAACAAATCTCAGCTCTAGGAAACTCAGTGAACTACAAGTAGAATAATTATAAAGAAAAGCCTGCCAGGGCTTTTGGTTTACTACTACAGGTTCATACTGTAGTAGTAAAACAAAAGTAAAGAGAAAATCTTGAGCACAAAGAAAAAGAAACATTTACATACATAGGAACTTCTTATCAGAAACTACGTAAGCCAGATAGACATCTTTAGAATACTCAAAGAGGAAAAAAATTTTTAATGAATTCTATAAAAATGAAATCTCTCTTCAAAGGGGACAGTAAAGTTTTTCGGACAAGGCAGAAGTCATTCTCAGTCAAAAGCTGAATTCATTGTCAGCCAAAAGAGTATTAACAATAAATGGTTACATGAGAAGCAAAGTTTCAAATTAATGATCTAACCTCCAATCTTAAAAAAATACTAGGAAAAGATAAAAGCACAGAAGCTCAGAGCAAGCTGAAGGAAAGAAATAATAAATATACAAGCAGAAATCAATGGAACAGAAAACAGAAAAATCAATCAAATCAAAAACTGGTCCTTGGGATTTCCCTGGTGGTGCAGTGGTTAAGAATCCGCTTGCCAACGCAGGGGACACGGGTTTGATCCCTGGTCCGGGAAGATCCCACATGCTGTGGAGCAACTAGGCCTGTGTGCCACAACTACTGAGCATGTGTGCAACAACTACTGAAGCCCACGCGCCTAGAGCCTGCGCTCCGCAACAAGAGAAGCCCCCGCTCACCACTAGAGAAAGCCCACGCGTAGCAACGAAGACCCAATGCAGCCAAAAATTAATTAATTAGTTATTTTTTAAAAAACTGGTTCTTTGCAAAGGTCAATAAAATTGATAAACCCTTAGCCAGACTAATGAGGAAAAAAGAAAAGCTAAATTACCAGTATCAGGAATATCTGAGGGGATATCACTACAAATCCATCCCACAGAACTTAAAAGTATAATGGGATTATGAACAACTTTATGACAACAAACTAGACAAAATGGACAGGAAGAGATACGCCAGCAAGAGGAGGACATACCAGCCTTTGTAACCCCACAAAAAATGATAATTAGATAGCTATCAACCAATGAAAATTGCCCCGGGAAGATGCAAGAGTCAAAGAAGAACCTACAGCAACACAGTGCACCAAAAAATGGAGAATAACTGCACAGAGAGCACAGAGAGGATCACTGAGGGGATGGACTTCAGCTGAGACATCTGGAGACTGCTAAGAACAACGAAGGGTGGAGGCTATCAGTATAAGCCACACACTGGATACCACTGCAGTCACCAGTGGCCTGCTCTGCAGAGAAGCCTGGCAGCCCTGGTCAATGAGGACCTCAGCAGCACCCAAGACAGCTGCTGAGGAATCCCTACAGCTTGTACAGTAGAGGACTCCGTAATGTTTGTTGGAGTGGATCCCAGCAGGCTCCTGTGCAGAAGAAGCCAGCAGCTCCTGCCGCCGAGGTAATCAAGAGCCACTGCTGCTGCTGGCCTCCTAGAGAAGGAGACGCTGCTGTACTCCTTCCAGAAGATGTGCACACCCCAGACCCCAGAGCCCTGGCTGCTCGACATGCACTCACTTCACAGGCACCAGATCATATGCTTCAGTCACTCTGTGAGCACACACACTCCACTCCCGGCTCAGGGGCTGACCCAAGCATGCCCACACCTCAGGCACCACTGCCACTGCGAGGGCACTCCAAGCCAGACCCAGAGCCAAGAGACATCCCCTCGCCGATGACATATGCTGTGGGAGAAAGAGATCAGGAGGTCCCCAGCAGCCTTGGCCATTGAAGACCCCAACAGCCCTCTCTGTTGCAGCAGACACCTGCACCCTTGGCCACTGCCATCTTTACTGACACTGACCTCAGCTGATAAAGCTGAACACGCACTATGCCAATGGGCCTTTCCAGGAGCTAGAACCAATGCACCCCACTTGCCTGGTACCCTTGTACCCACCTGCAGGTGAAGGTCTTTCCCCACTAAGACCAGTCTGTAATGTCTGCTCAGTCAAATGCACAGAGATTAACATGAGGCTATGAGAAACATGAAAAATTAAAGAAACATGACACCCGCAAAGGAACACAGTAATTTTCCAGGAACTGATACCACAGAAATAGAGATCTAGGATTTCCCAGACAAAGAATTCAGAATAATTGTTTTAACGAAGTTGAGTGAGCTACAAGAAAATGCAGATAGAAAACTCAATGAAATTAGGAAAACAATATACAAACAAAACAAGAAGTTCAACAGAGAGAAATCATTTTAGAAAACCCAAACAAATTCTAAAGCTGAAGAATACAATGAATTAAATGAAAAATACAATGCAGATCATCAACAGCAGACTTGATCAAGCAGAAAAATCTGTGAACTCAAAGACAGGTCATTAGACATTATCCAGTCAGAGGAGGAAAGGATAAACAAAGACTGAAAAGAGAGTGATTCCAATTGGCAGAAAAAGAAGATCACAGCAGAAATAAATGAAGTAGAAACAAGGAAAACAACAGAAAAGATCTATAGACTAAGAGCCGGTTTTTTGAAAAGATAAACAAAATTGACAAACCACTGGCTATACTAAGAAAAAAGAGAGAAGACTGAAATAAATAAAATCAGAAGTGAAAGAAGAGACATTACAAATGATATCGCAGAAATATAAAAAGATCCTAAGAGACTGCTATGAACAATTACATGCCAACAAACTGGATAATCTAGAAAAAATGGAAAAATTCCTAGAAATATATAACCTATCCAGACTGAATCATGAAGAAATAGAAAATGTGAACAGAAGACTGAATCAGTAATCAAAAACCTTCCAACAAAGAAAAGCCCAGGACAAGATGACTTCACCAAACATTTAAAGAAGAATTAATGACAATGCTTCTCCACATCCTCACCAACTTCTATTATCTCTCATTTTAAAAAAAATAATAGCCATCCTAAGAGGTATGAGGCAATATCTCATGGTGGTTTTCCCTGATGATTAGTGATGTTGAACACCTTTCTTGTTTGTTTGTTTTGACCACACCAGACAGCATACAGGACCTTAGTTCCCTGACCAGGGATCAAACCCACACCCCCTGCACTGGAAGCAAGGAGTCTTAACACTGGACCACCAGGGAAGTCCCTTGAACACCTTTTCATGTACCTGCTTTTCACCGATGAGGATGATGTTAGCTGTAGGCTTGTTAAATATGGCCTTCAGGTTTATACATTACTTTACAAGTATAGGGTGGTGGAAGGGAGAAATAATAAGTTAAAAACACCAAAATGGGGTTAACAAATGCAAACTATTATATATAGAATGGATAAACAAGGTCCTACTGTATAGTACAGGGAACCATATTCAATATTCTGTGATAAACCATAATGGAAAATATTTTTAAAAATGTATGTATATATATATATGTATGTATGACTGAATCACTTTGTTGTACAGCAGAAATTAACACTGTAAATCAACTATATTTCAATAAAAATAAATAAACAAAACAAAGCCTAAGGATCTAAAAAAACTAACAAACACCCAAAACTACACAAAACATAAACCCTCTGAAGTGTTAGCCTCCTGATGGTCTATCTAAGCTTTTTGACACTGGCGGCCAATACCAAGCTCCAAAATACAACAAACCTAATGTGGACTGGCTCATCAACAAGCGTTCTAACCACCTTCAGAAAAACTTTATCATGCCACAAATCTACAAGAATTTTGTTAGATCATGAAGGTAACAAAAAACCATTTAACAGCATTATTGCTGTTATACTCGTTTTCACACCGTTATTTTACCTTCTATGAATGCCAGCCTCTATGTCCAAGTATGTTGCACCAAGCTACTGTTCAGCGTTATTTCCTAGTCCTGTATTAAGTGCCCAGGAAGGCTGTCTAAAAGTTTCACAGCTCAGTGTATACCCGCCAATCTGCTGTTCTCTCCCGTTACCATCAGAGGTCCAGATGAAATGCCAGTTAACTCCGTGAAGACACTCCTGAGTTGACTGGCACAACTAATAGTTCCCTTCCCACTACTTCCATAACACTCGTTCTTACTACTGACAGAAGTAATTACATTATATTTTATTTGAGGGCTTATCTTTCAATCTCTTGATTTTCACTATGAATCATTCCCTAAAGTAAGGACCACATCACATTTCTGATGCATGTCTAGTGCACACTTAAGGGCCTGGTATGTTGCAGGTGCTTAATAAACATTTGCTGAATTGAACTGAGTTCAGAATGATGATCAGGACATAAAATGAGCATGTCACACTCAGTGCAGGGAAAACTAGTTTCACTTTAGTATTTCTCATCTTCTACTCTTTTATCAGGCCTGCAGCCTTTGTTCTTTAGGGGGTTTTGTTTTTTGCGGTTTTTATTTAGTGGTGTAGCTATATTATATTAGTAGCATTGCACTGCTGTGTTATTCTGACCACCTGAAGCTAAATGCCACCAATGCATTTTAAATTCCCAGCTGCACACCCTGTAAATTGAAACCATGACATATAACAATCTGGGTGTCAGTAAAGTTTTGCCAAAACAAATGCCAGTGACACTAACAGCTTTAATTATCATGTTTAGGATTTAGTATATCAACTCATATAGATAAGTAAAATTTTCCTTTAGAAATAATTTTAAAAAGATGCAACAACATAAAAGGCAGGATCCTAGCTCACATCAAATACTTCATAGGCTATAATGAGTCTATTTTCATAATTTTTAAAAAAGAATGGCTGCTGGGACTTCCCTGGTGGTCCAGTGGTTAAGAATCGGCCTTGCAATGCAGGGGATGCTGGTTTGATCCCAGGTTGCGGAACTAAGATCCTGCATGCCATGGGACAACTAAGCCATGTGCTCTAGAGCCCGCGTGCCACAACTAGAGAGCCCATGTGCCAGAACCACTGAGCCCGCATGCTCTAGAGCCCATGCGCTGCAACTATTAAGCCCGTGCGCCACTAGAGAGAAGCCTGTGCACCGCAAGAGAGAGCCTGCGTGCCGCAACTAAGATCTCACACGCCGCAACTAAGATCCTATGCACCACAATTAAGACCTGAGGCAGCCAAATAAATAAATGAATAAATATTTTTGAAAAAAAAGAATGGCTGTTATAGAAAGCTATTTATGAACTTCTCAAATAGAAATCTCCCCATTTCAAAGAGACTGTAAGGTTAATTAAATACAGCAATTCCATAAAGACAAAGGAAGTACATAATAGTAGACAAGATTACCTAGTATTTAAAATGCAAGTAAGATCCTGCATATCATCAAGAAGCGTAAAGATCAAAAACCCATAAAGCAAATTCTTCTGCTCTGCTTGATACAGGTCATTTCTATAATAGAGGTCTGTATCAAATTCCAGCTCAATGATTGGTAAGATAACTAGAAAAATACCGAAGTTCTAAAAGACAGCAACAAGCTTAAAAAGCAGAGATCAGAAATATTTAGTGCAAATGGTTAGAAAAGCTGTGCATATTTTTAACTTGGAACTCAGAGAGAGGTGAAGAGGATTAATTCATATTGCCAAGGTTTATAGCAAGAACTCAGGGCTTCCTGACCCTGGGTCTTACAATTACTTCTCAAGACAAATGTCAGTTTCTCCCTCCACAACACTGGCCTGCGTTCTATGTTGAGCAGATGAAAATTACTACGTCAGAGGCTTGCTAGATGAATAGTTTAAGATTTGCCAAATTTTTAAAACAGATAAAATATTCCCACCCCAACTTTTATTTAATTCACAATTTTCTACTTACAAAGTCTTGACGTATGTCGTTGAAGTCTTTGCCATATTTTTCCAGTGCCTCTTCAAATAAACTAGCTTCAGAGGCTGACCATTCCTCCATTTCATCTCTGCATAAAACAGGTCCCCCAAGTGGTACTAAGACACTAATTGCACTGCTCAAATCATAGCTGTGCCTATACAACGTATCCATAGCATGAAACTAAAAAATAAACAAAGAAAATGGAGAGAAAAGATCAGCCAGAAATGCAAACTTGCTAGATTATTTAAGAACAGAAATATTAAAATGCATGATGCACTTAATTAGCAACAATATACTTAGTATTTACTTTTTTAGTAACACAATTAAGAAAAAAATTTAAACAATGGATTTATGCAGTTATTTAAAACACCACGTAT
This sequence comes from Phocoena phocoena, assembly GCF_963924675.1. Classification (NCBI taxonomy): domain Eukaryota; kingdom Metazoa; phylum Chordata; class Mammalia; order Artiodactyla; family Phocoenidae; genus Phocoena; species Phocoena phocoena. The sequence goes on from NC_089232.1 coordinate 55,455,145, forward strand.
TGCTTTTAAGAACATGTTGATTTGTACCTTTTAAGGTTTTTCTTTTTTTTAGAAGATGTTGGGGGTAGGAGTTTATTAATTAATTAATTTATTTTTGCTGTGTTGGGTCTTCGTTTCTGTGTGAGGGCTTTCTCTAGTTGTGGCAAGCGGGGGCCACTCTTCATCGCGGTACGCGAGCCTCTCACTATCACGGCCTCTCTTGTCGCGGAGCACAGGCTCCAGACGCGCAGGCTCAGTAGTTGTGGTTCACGGGCCTAGTTGCTCTGCGGCATGTGGGATCCTCCCAGACTAGGACTCGAACCCATGTCCCCTGCATTAGCAGGCAGATTCTCAACCACTGCGCCACCAGGGAAGCCCTGTATTTTTTTTTAAATGCATTTGTTTGTTATAGCAACCTAACTATGAAGATCTAGGACCTCCAGGAATTAAAATGCGAACCCAGAAAGTTCCATCATCCTTTTGGTTAAAAGTGCCAGAGTCACTTCAGCTATTGTATAAGGTTGGCACAGCCTTCCTTGACAAGGGAAAAATATGTAGACAGAGGATGTATCAGAGTGAGAAAAAATATTCTCAGGTTGGAGCAAGATATACTAAGAACAAGAGATGGAGAAAAAACAATGAAACTGAGAATGGTGAAGACAAAATTACACATCCATGTTAAACAAAACAAAACAAACAAAATTATATATCCATGTAAAAACAGTAACTTGGTTGAAACTCTGTAAGACCAAGAATAGATGACCAGGCTTGCTTGGAACAGCTACCTGGGCCAGTGTGGATTTCATATATATTTCAAGGGTGAGTGATTTGAAAGGAGGAAAGATAGATTAGAATAATAGAAGTGGCTTTTTTCAGAAGTACCTTGGGTCTAGCTTATTTTAAAAAGATCTATTCATAATATGCATGCGTATTTGTATGTGTAGCAGGAAAACTGATGAACAGGTCAGTTGTGTCTGGATAAGCATATAGGTGTGGTACAGATTTGGTTGGTGATCAAATCCTTGCCAAGTGAGAACTAGTTCTGTTTAAACTTTCTAACATGTGAAAGCCAAGTTTTACACCTTTTACACAAAGTATCTTCTGATAATTATTAAAAATTTCATAAATGAGGATAGAGTCACATCTATGTTTCTTAAAAATTTAGCTTATAAGTGATCCCAAAATATCTGGTAGGGGACAGTGGACAGTTCCCCACTGGTACAAAAGCATAAGATAAGCTCCAATATCAACTAACATCTATTAAAGAGAAAAAAATTATTAGCTAAAATACACATTAAAAGTATGTATTTATACTGTGATACATAAAGATGCTGAATATGAATTTGTTGACAGAGCTAAAGGCAGAATTTAGGACATGATTAGGAACAGTAACTAACTGCTTTAACAAGGGCTGACATCTCCCCTAAAATAAATCATTGGATTCCACAAAACAAAAGCAAGTAAGGATTTCATTATCAATTTCCTAGTTATAATCACAGCTAAGACCATACTGACCATGTGCAGTCTTTTGCTATATGTGTCACAGTCATGGAATAATAACTTCAACTTTCAAGTGAATTTCTTCTCACCCTTCTGCAGCAGGGGTTACAAAAATATTAGAATTGATCTTGATTCTTCCCTTATGCTCTGCAAACTTCAGAATCAACTAAATTCCACTTCTGTAGCTAACCTCTCACTTGACAGATTCAGCAGTTTTAACTGTATGTTACATTTATACACTCTTAACACCATCCCTGAAACTAAAAAACGATTGTTTCTAGATAACTGATCTATAAAAATGAACAGATCAACAGCATTGAGGGGTCCCTTCAAATAATAATATATTTCCATAAACAACTATTTTTAAAACTCCTAAATTTACAGTGGATTACTAAAAAAACAAAAGTATTCAAAATCAATAATTATACAAATTAACTGCTGCTGAGATTCCTCAGGAGATACAAGTAATTTTTATATTGAACAGGTGCTCTGAAACCAAAAGTCACAGAATTAAATGAGCTTTCTCAGCTGTTATTATACCAACCACTCAAAGTGTGAATGGATTTTCAGTCTTTTGTTCATGTTAGATGAATGCAAATGCCTTCCTTATAGGCACTTTTTAAAATGACGATGGGCTATTATCTAATAAGGCTTTGGTACTTATTATCTAATAAGTACCAAAGTAATATCCTAGCCTCTAGGATAAGTGACTGTAACCAAAATCCCAAGTGATCAGGTCGTTTTTAAAGGTTCTGTTCTTTACAGAGTGTGTTTGTGTTACTGAACACGGAAGTAAGCATTTGCTTTTGAAAACTAGCTCCTGCATTGTGTCACAGATCAAATGGAAAGAGTGAGTCGGACTAAGGCTGACCACAGCTATGAAACCTCCATAGCCCACACATTTTAGACCACAGCCCAGGGGAAAGTGCAGGAATGATCAGTATGTGTAGAAAATAAACATCCCATGAGACACAGGTACTGTGGAATGCCTAAGGAATAATCCTGTTAAAAATCAATGGCCAGGTTTACAAAGGAAACCAGAGGATCACGTTATTTGCTAGCAGTCCATATTAACTGTCTTTCTGACATACACAGAAGTTTCTTCTGAACGAGCTTTTGTACAGTCTAATCCAACCACAAAAAGCTAATAAGTAAAACACAAAATATAGTTCCTAAAACAAAAGAGACAACATCCAGTGAAGACTCACAGAAATAAGCTAAGAAAAGACGTAGGAGTTTGACAATGTAACCAACAACTTACAGTTTATCAGTTAAGATAAAAACTCAAAGAGCTAGACATATAAGAGAACATACTGGCTGATTCCATTTTTATGAATTTTGAGAAAAATAACAATTAATTTATGATGAGAGAAGTCAGAATAATGATTACCTCAGAAGAGGGGATCATTGACTGGGAAGAAGCATGAGGGAACCCTGTTCATCATCTACAGCTGGGTGGTGGTTATATGGATGTAGACATATGTAAAAATTTATAAGCTGTGCACCTAAGTGTACTTAATACACTTTATTATAAGTATACCTCAATTTAAAATAAGATAAAGAACTTGAAACCGAAAATCCTCCCTCCAGATAAATACTTTGCAAAGATATCATCTTTTCAATAGAGATATAGATACACATAAATCCATTCAAATCTAAATTTTGAAAATCATAAGAACTCAGCACAAGCTGTTCTCTCTGCCAAATAGTGGTGAAGGTGTTGTCACATTTCATCTCATTCAAAACAGATGGAGATGACAAACAGAAGTATTTTAGGAGAAAGAGTGACAATGAAATCTTGGCAGTGGAATTCTTATCTTTTGTTCATTAAGCAGAATCACACTTTGGTAAACTGGACTATTGTCTGGCAAAAATTCACTCCCTCTCCTGGACCTCCAAGGGAGCATATTCTTCCACTCTGCTGAGGTTGGGCCTGGCCATGTGACTTGTGTGGCCAACTGGCTCTTAAGATGTGTGACATAACAGAGCCTTGACATGAGCCTGTGCATTTGGACTTGTGCTACTGACTTTTGTCAACAGAGGATGAGAGATACATGCACCAGATGTGGACCTAACCTGCAGCTTCTCACCCGAATCAGCACAGTTCAGTTCAGCAGAATCCTAGACGATCTGTACAGGGCTGCATGAGAAATTAATGTTTGTTGTTTATAAGCCAATGAAATTCTGGGCATTGTAATAGAGACTGCATTTTCCCTTTTGAGAATTAAGAGCTTATTCACCCAATGCTTAGAAGTGCTGTGAGCAAACAGCCTACAGCGCTGCTCCTCTTTGGAATGAACGCAAATTAAGAAAGGTTCATCGCCCAAGGTCATGCCCTCTTCCTGGGGCAGCCAGCATCCAATGATGCAGGAGTGTAAAGGGTGAGGCCTTCATTCACACTGTATCAGAGCCTACCTTCTCCCTCTGTTCAATCCTGCCTCCTTCCCTTCTCTTCCACAGGTGTTGATCCCAACAGTACTCCCTAATAAACTTCCAGCATGCAAATCTCATCTCAGAATCTGTTCCCCAGGAACCCAATCTGTAACATGTGACATTATTCTGGCAATGGCTAACTGATACCCATATATATTCAATACTATTGATTTGCTCAGTTAAGAGTTTTACAAAAATTTTACATGTATAACTCCAGCACAAATTATAGCATTCAGACCATCAAATCTATTTTAAAATTAATGAGCATATGGTTTTTTCCAAGTAGAAATATAAACTCTCATGAGTAAATCTCAAACCACGATCAAGGCAAAAATTTTTATATATGAGAAGTATGCCATCCAGTCAATTTTTGCTTCAATGCACAGTACTCAAAGCAAAATCCCTCACTCATAATCAGATTTCTTAAGACTTGGTTGTCATTCACTAAAATCAATCTATAAGACACCCAAGAGCTATGTTCTTATGTGTACTCATACCTTTTGATTATTATCACGAGAAAGCTCCAGGGGCAGCAGGCCATAGTAGCCCCATGGCCCTCATGTCACTTCCAAACCTACCCTGAGCATAACTGTGGGTTCTTCCCCCCCAGCTCTGATTCCAGACACAAACCAGGCAAATATGAAATACAGCTATGTGGAGACACTGGAGAACAAGCAATGCAGGCAAGAAGGAGAGGCTAAGATAGTTCAGGAAGAGGAAGTATGAGAGATGAGCTTCCACACTGACCCGAGCTTTAACCTTGAGGTATTTTCTAAACTGCTACAAGAGAGAACAGACCAAACAGAAAGTTAGCTGTGACTAGGCTGAGGTGAAAGTGGGCAAGACCTAGGGAGCACAGTCCTCAGGAGGATTATATCCCAGGCCCTAAAGGAAATCACGATATGTTAAAATAATTGGTATCATACATGCTCTCTGATCACAACCCCCAAAGCAATTAAGATAGATTTATTTATTTAGACAGAACCACATTTCCTTGGAAATTAACTCTCAATCAAATGCAAAATTATAAAGTAAATTAGGAAATACTTAGAACCAAGTGATAAAGAAAATACTACATATAAAAATATGAGATACAGAGGGACATTTATAATCTTAATTACTAATAACAGAAAAGTAGATAAATGAAATTAATGGGCTAAAAATTGGTCTTGGAAAACTGGTATAGTTAATATCAGGGTAAAGCCAACGAAAAGTAGAACGAAGAAAATAATAAAGAGCAAAAATAAATTAAACAGAAAACAGACATACAATAAAGAAGATCAACTAAACTAAAATTTCATTCTTTTAGACAATAAAAGAGAAATTTCTGGCAAAACTATCAAGGAAAAAAATGGGAAATACACATAAACAGTAACAGGAATAAAAAGCTATTTATAACTACAGGCATCAAAAAATTTCCTAACTAAGAAATACTATCGGGGAATTCCCTGGTGGTCCAGTGGTCAGGACTCTGCGCTTTCACTGCTGGAGCCCAGGTTCAATCCCTGGTCAGAGAACTAAGATCCCACAAGCTGCACCATGTGGCCAAAAAAAAAAAAAAAAAAACACCTATGAAAAATTGGAAAACCTAAGGAAAAATGGAAAATCTCCTGATGTAACTGACCAAAAGGGACTTTAATAGAATAAAAACTTACTCTAATTATTAATCAAATTATAACCACAACCCAAATGGAGGGACATGGTACAAAATAAATGGCCTGTGCTCTTCAAAATGCCACAAAAGAGAGAAAGAATGGCCACAAAAGAGAGAAAGAATGAAGAACCGTTCAGGATTGAAGGAAATTAGAGAGATATGACAAGTAAATACGGTAAGTGATTCTCAAGTAGATCCTGGATGAGAAAAAAAATTTTTTTTCTCTTATTCTAAAGGATGTTACTGAGACAACTACGAATCTGACTAAAGCCAGATTTACAGTGCTATAAATTGTTAGTGATATTAAATCGTTGTAGTACTATAACAATGTTCATTTCCTGAATCTGCAAATTGTATTGTGGTTCAGTGAGAAAATATCCTTGTTCTTTTAGGAAATACCTCCTCAAATAATACTTGGCAATAAAGGGACATCCATTCTGTAACTTATTCTCAAACTGTTCAGAAATAATAATAATATGCATACAGAGAAAGAATGATAAAGGAAACGTGGTAGATGTAAACATTTGGGGAATCTAGGTGAAAGGAATACAGGAAGTCTTAGTACTATTTTTGTATTATCTCAAAATACAAAAATAACAAGTTTTAAGAAATTATAACAATAAGCCTTCATTAACTCACACTTGTAAAATCCAAATCTCTTCACCCTAGACAAAGAAGTTAAAACAATTTTCATTGTATTTCTCCATAGTTCAATTCTATGGTGACTTTCTAATGTTTCTTATATTAGTTGTCAAATGCATGGGAGAAAAGTAAAGTAAAAGGCAACATACACCCAAAATAAAACAAAAACAAATTTAAGCTTAAATTTAAACGGAAGAGATGGATAAACAGACCTTAACACAAGCAAACAATTCCCCCTAAGACAGTCTGCAGTGTCTCTAAGCCCATTTAATATCATTTTAAAATTCTTATCTGCAATACATCATCAGACAAAAAGGAAATGTGCCTAATGTAGAATATTATTGCCTTAATGATGTATTTAGAAGGAAGGAAAATTTCATGTTTCATATTTTTTACTGCAGTGGTAGTCCATTAGTTCAAATTCTAATTTTACAGTCTTGGAAACATGGATAGTACTCATAAGTTTTAGCAAACTGTGGTTTTTGTTTGTTTGTTTGTTTGTTTTGCAGTACGCGGGTCTCTCACTGCTGTGGCCTCTCCCATTGCGGAGCACAGGCTCCGGACGCGCAGGCTCAGTGGCCATGGCTCACGGGCCCAGCTGCTCCGCGGCATGTGGGATCTTCCCGGATCAGGGCACAAACCCGTGCTCTCTGCATCGGCAGGCGGACTCTCAACCACTGCGCCACCAGGGAAGCCCAGCAAACTGAGTTTTAAAAATTATGTGAATTCTCATTTAATCAATTTTACATTCATTTTGAAAACTAGATTTTTTAATGTAAGTTGATGCCTAAAATGTTAATCAAAAGATTCATATATTCTGCTAAGTACAATTTATATAAACGATGTAATGACTATGATTTCCAAACTGTTCTAAATTCCTCAAAGCCCTAAATGAAGTGTGTGATTTGAACAGGAATCACAAAGAGATTGTGAAGTGCATGGTCAACAGCATTTTTACAAAGAGTATCTGAAGAATAAAACTATTGTTGGTTAAATCAACTTTCTCTTATCAGAAAAATAAGTTAATTATCTTTTCTAAGTTCTTCTTGATGGGAAAATTTTTATTGTAAAAAGTATAGCTTGTTTTAAGCAGAAGATTTTAAACTGTATAGTGATTTCCTTGTAACAATTATATTAATATGTATGGTTAATTATACCCTAATGACCATATTCAAACTTGATAACCTACTACAATGATAATAAATATGGCATGAAAAAATCACTTTCAGACAATCGATAATGCTATAAAATCAGAAGAAAGTAAATGAGACTCAACAAAGATGGGGGGAGGGGAATGCATCATTGTTATCAGCTCAAGAATAACAACTAATATTTATTGAGCTCTTACATTGTGCCAGATACTGTTCCAAATGATCTACAAGTATTATCTTGTTTAATCCTCAAGTTGATATCAAAAGGTAAGTCAGAGACAGACTTTTCCAGAGGCTGGAGGAGGACACTGAGGCACCACCTACTTTCTCTCCTAGTGAGGACAGGGCCTCAAGAGCCAGAAGAGCCCAGTGTTTGTAAACATTGCCTTCAATGAAGGTGCATAAACTGCTGAACGTAATTTCTTCTAGAATATTGATGGAAGCTCAAAAAGACTGGTGACATAGCAATAAATCAGTTGTCTGCCACCCAACCTGGACAGCCAATGGCACAGGGAGCTCTATGCTGCTCCAGAGAACGCAGGGGCCCAAGCCCAAGGCATGCTCTGGGGAGCCAATGCAGTTCCATCAAGTTCTATATGCTTGGATACATATATCAGCAACTTATAGGGGTATGTGTGCATACCCTCTTCTTGTCAGTCCATAACCTCAGGGCAAATAGATTTTATTTCCGCTGCAGATGAGGAAACTCAGACACAGGAAGGTTAAGTAACTTGCATAAGGCTATATGGATCAAAAGCTATAGCTCTAAGGGGAAAAACAGAATCATAAAAGTAAATCCATTGGTACACCAAGGTCCATAGCAGCATTATTCACAATAGCCAAAAGGTAGAAGCAACCTAAGTTTCTACTGACAGACGAATGGATAAACAAAATGTAATATACACATACAATGGATTATTATTCAGCCTTAAAAAGAAAGGAAATGCCGACATATGCTACAACATGGACAGCCTTTGAAGATGTTGCGCTGAGTGAAATAAGCAAGCCACAAAGGGGCAAATATTTTATGGTTCCACTTCTATGAGGTACCTAGAGTAGTTAAATTCAGAGAGATGTAAAGTAGAATGGTGACTGCCAAGGCCTGGGGACTGTTTTAAGGATCTGGGTTTTTGCCCTAAGTGCAACTGAAAGCCACTAAGAGGATATAAGGTAGGGGACAGCAAAATCAGAATTGCATTTTTAAAAGACCAGATATAATATAGAATTAGAGATGTTCCAGCATGCAATTTCCTCCCTACTAAATCAACATAGCCTGACCTTTTTTAGAACCAGAATTTAGCATGAGGAAACCTAAGTTTCTAGTCTTATATAAGTTACTTAACAATCATCTCTAATATAGTCTATCCCAGAAGATTTCTAAGGCCCCCAAAAACTCAAAAAGCTTTTATCTAGAATCGTACCCTCCAACCTGCTTTAGTCCTCAGAGTCCAGACAAAAGAGAAATCCAGTATCTCTGCAATTACCTATTCTCTGAGAGAGAGGCTTTGTTCCAGCAATAGCTCCCTAACAGTGCACATGGCACTTGGCCCTTCCAGCCATGAACAGGAAGTAACAGGCTAGAAAGTCCAAGAACTACTACTTAAGTAACTACTTCAGGGTTTACTCTCTTCTAAGTAATTTTGTATCCATAATGCAGGGGGACAGGGGAGTGAATGTAAGGATTACTGAACACTAATTTCTTTTTCTTTGCAAATTGCACTAAGTATACTTCCCATTTTACTGAAACAAAGGTGAAATCTATGAAGCCTCTGTGGCTTTAATGTTTTAACAATTATAAATCTCATTATATGTCTTAGACTAGCCGTGTTTGAAATTCACAGCCCAGCTACCTGAAAATGAGGAAGTTATATCCAACAATCCTGCAGGCAGCTTAATTACCTGCTCCCTAAGTATTACTGGTGATTTGATAAGTAGCATATATTGTCTTGGATAAACAGATATGTCAGATAGGAATGCTGAAAGTCGACTGCAGTCCTCACAGGACAAGACACAGGGAAAATCACCTGTACAAGCTACCCAGGACCCAGCAGTTCCACAACCCTGCCCTCTCCATGGTCTCCAGATCCATGGTCTGGTCACCTGATAGAGAAAGGTACTAACCTGACCTGTGCAGGCACGTGAACACTGAGAGAAAAATAAGAGCCCAATTCTTCAAATTCAACTAAACAATGAATCCATTTTCATTTAATGGCACAAAACAACTTAGCAGCCTTTCATATGTTCTTCTTGGAAAACAATCTGCAAAACTCATCAACATATTACTAATTTTTAACCACTCCCATTCATTTTTACAGAAACGCCTCAATATCTTATATTTTAACATCAAAGTAGAGGCATGATATCACCAGGCAAACAGGATTAAAGGTGTAGGTCATGGCATCTGAAATAACAAGAGACAATGACTTCTTCCTGCTTTTGACTTCTAAAAGATGTCAATTTTATGCAACTGAAAATAATATAATCTCAACACAATAACATACAGAAAGAGTCCAAGTGAAGTTGAACCTAGAATAGTTAGAGCAGGAAACCAAGACCCATAAATGGTGACTCCCCTGGTGGCACAGTGGATAAGATTCCACACTCCCAATGCAGGGGGCCTGGATTCAATCCCTGGTAAGGGAACTAGATCCCACATGCATGCTGCAACTAAGAGTTCACATACCACAACTGAGGAGCCCATCTTCCACAACTAAGAGCTGATGCAAACAAATAAATAATATTTTTAAAAAGACACATGAATTTTGCAGACAAAAGAAAAAATCTTGTGGACTTCCCCGGCAGTCCAGTGGTTAAAAATCCACACTTCCACTGCAGGGGGTGTGGGTTCAATCCCTGGTCAGGGAACTAAGATCCTGCATGCCGTGCGGCGTGGTCAAAATAAAATAAAATAAAATGAATTTTTAAGAAAGAATAAGGGGATTAGGAACCAAGACAGCAGAGTAGAAGGACGAGCTCTAACTCCCTCTTGCGAGAACACCAGAATCACAACTAGCTGCTGGATAATCATGGACAGGAAGACACTGGAACTCACCAAAAAAGATACCCCACATCCAAAGACAAAGGAGAAGCCACAATAAGATTGTAGGAGGGGTGCAATCACAGTACAATCAAATGCCATAACTGCTGGGTGGGTGACTCACAGAATGGAGAACACTTATACCACATAAGTCCACCCACTGGAGTGAAGGTTCTGAGCCCCACATCAGGCTTCCCAACCTAGGGGTCCAGCAATGGGAGGAGGAATTCCTAGAGAATCAGACTTTGAAGCCTAATGGGATTCAACTGCAGGACTTCGACGGGACTGGGGGGAACAGAGACTCCACTCTTGGAAGGCACACACAAAGTAGTGTGTGCATCGGGAGCCAGGCATCGGGAGCCAGGTGAAGGAGCAGGGGCCCCATAGGAGACTGAACCAGACTTACCTGCTAGTGTTGGAGGGTCACCTGCAGAGGCACGGGGTGGCTGTGGCTCACGTGGGGACAAGGACACTGGCAGCAGTTCTGGGAAGTACTCCTTAGTGTGAGCCCTCCCAGAGTCCACCATTAGCCCCATAAAAGAGCCCAGGTAGGCTCAGTGTTGGGTTGCCTCAGGCCAAAGAAGCAACAGGAAGGGAACGCAGCCCCACCCATCAGCAGACAAGTGCATTAAAGTATTACTGAGCTCTGCCCACCAGAGCAACAGTCAGCTCTACCCACCACCAGTCCCTCCCATCAGGAAACTTGCACAAGCCTCTTAGATAGCCTCATCCACCAGAGGACAGACAGCAGAAGCAAGAAGAACTACAATCCTGCAGCCTGTGGAACAAAAACCACATTCACAGAAAGATAGACAAGATGAAAAGGTAGAGGGCTATGTACCAGATGAAGGAACAAGATAAAACCTCAGAAGAACAACTAAATGAAGTGGAGATACTCAACCTTCCTGAAAAAGAATTCAGAATAATGATAAAGATGATCCAGGACCTTGGAAAAAGAATGGAGGCAAAGATCGAGAAGATGCAAGAAATGTTTAACAAAGACCAAGAAGAATTAAAGAACAAACAAACAGAGATGAATACAATAACTGAAATGAAAACTACACTAGAAAGAATCAATAGCAGAATAACTGAGGCAGAAGGCGGGTAAGTGACATGGAAGACAGAATGGTGGAATTCATTGCTGTGGAACAGAATAAAGAAAAAAGAATGAAAAGAAATGAAGACAGCCTAAGAGACCTCTGGGACAACATTAAACGCAACAACATTCGCATTATAGGGGTCCCAGAAGGAGAAGAGAGAGAGAGGACCAGAGAAAATATTTAAAGAGATTATAGTTGAAAACTTCCCTAACATGGGAAAGGAAATAGCCACCCAAGTCCAGGAAGTGCAGAGAGTCCCATACAGGATAAACCCAAGGAGAAACACGCTGAGACACATAGTAATCAAACTGTTAAAAAGTAAAGACAAAGAAAAATTATTGAAAGCAGCAAGGGAAAAATGACAAAGAACATACAAGGGAACTCCCATAAGGTTAACAACTGATTTCTCAGCAGAAACTCTACAAGCCAGAAGGGAGTGGCATGATATACTTAAAGTGATGAAAGGGAAGAACCTACAACCAGGATTACTCTACCTGGCAAGGATCTCATTCAGATTCGATGAAGAAATCAAAAGCTTTACAGACAAGCAAAAGCTAAGAGAATTCAGCACCACCAAACCAGCTCTACAACAAATGCAAAAGGAACTTCTCTAAGTGGGAAACACAGAGAAGAAAGGGACCTACAAAAACAAACCCAAAACAATTAAGAAAATGGTCATAGGAACATACATATCAAGAATTACCTTAAACATGAATGGATTAAATACTCCGACCAAAAGACACAGGCTTGCTAAATGGATACAAAAACAAGACCCATCTATATGCTGCCTACAAGAGACCCACTTCAGACCTAGGGACACATACAGACTGAAAGTGAGGGGATGAAAAAAGATATTCCATGCAAATGGAAATCAAAAGAAAGCAGGAGTAGCAATACTCATATCAGATAAAATAGACTTTAAAATAAAGAATGTTACAAGAGACAAGGAAGGACACTACATAATGACCAATGGATCAATCCAAGAAGAAGACATAACATTTATAACTATACATGCACCCAACATAAGAGCACCTCAATAAATAAGGCAACTGCTAACAGCTATAAAAGAGGAAATCGACAGTAACACAATAATAGTTGGGGACTTTAACACCTCACTTACACCAATAGACACATCATCCAAACAGAAAATTAATAAGGAAACACAAGCTTTAAATGACACAACAGACCAGATAGATTTAATTGATATTTATAGGACATTCCATCCAAAAACAGCAGATTACACTTTCTTCTCAAGTGCACACGGAACATCCTCCAGGATAGATCACATCTTGGGTCACAAATCAAGCCACAGTAAATTTAAGAAAATTGAAATCATATCAAGCATCTTTTCTGACCACAACACTATGAGATTAGAAATCAATTACAGGGAAAAAAACCGTAAAAAACACAAACACATGAGGGCTAAACAATACGTTATTAAATAACCAAGAGATCACTGAGGAAATCAAAAACTACCTGGAGACAAATGACAATGAAACCATGATGATCCAAAACCTATGGGATGCAGCAAAAGCAGTTCTAAGAGGGAAGTTTATAGCTATACAAGCCTACCTCAAGAAACAAGAAAAATCTCAAATAAACAATCTAACCTTACACCTAAAGGAACTAGAGAAAGAACAAACAAAACCCGAAGTTAGTAGAAGGAAAGAAATCATAAAGATCAGAGCAGAAATAAATGAAATAGAAACAAAGAAAACAATAGCAAAGATCAATAAAATTAAAAGCTGGTTCTTTGAGAAGATAAACAAAATTGATAAACCATTAGCCAGACTCATCAAGAAAAAAAGGGAGAGGACTCAAATCAATAAAATTAGGAATGAAAAAGGAGAAGTTACAACAGACACCACAGAAATACAAAGCATCCTAAGAGACTACTACAAGCAACTCTATGCCAATAAAATGGACAACCTGGAAGAAATGGACAAATTCCTAGAAAGGTATAACCTTCCAAGACTGAACCAGGAAGAAATACAAAATATGATCAGACCAATCACAAGTAATGAAATTGAAACTGTGATTAAAAATCTTCCAACAAACAAAAGTCCAGGACCAGATGGTTTCACAGGTGAATTCTATCAAACATTGAGAGAAGAGCTAACACCCATCCTTCTCAAACACTTCCAAAAAATTGCAGAGGAAGGAACTCTCCCAAACTCATTCTATGAGGCCACCATCATCCTGATACCAAAACCACACAAAGATACTACAAAAAAAGAAAATGACAGACCAATATCACTGATGAATATAGATGAAAAATCCTCAACAAAATATCAGCAAACAGAATCCAACAACACATTAAAAGGATCATACACCATGATCAAGTGGGATTTATCACAGGGACGCAAGGATATCTTCAATATACACAAATCAATCAATGCGATAAACCAACTCAGCCATAAAAAGGGACGAAACTGGGTCATTTGTAGAGACGTGGATGGATATAGAGACTGTCATACAGAGTGAAGTACGTCAGAAAGAGAAAAACAAATACCGTATATTAACACAAATATGTGGAATCTAGAAAAATGGTGCAGATGAAGTGGTTTGCAAGGCAGAAATAGACACAAATGTAGAGAACAAACGTGTGGACACCAAGGGGGGAAAGCGGCGGGTGGGTGGGGGTGGCAGTGTGATGAATTGGGCGATTGGGATTGACATGTATACACTGATGTGTATAAAATGGCTGACTAAAAAGAACCTGCTGTATAAAAAAATAAATTAAATTAAATTAAAAAAAAGAATAAGGGACTTCCCTGGTGGTCTGGTGGGTAAGACTCTGTGCTCCCAATGCAGGGGGACCAGGTTCAATCCCTGGTTGGGGAACTAGATCCCACACGCATGCCGCAACTAAGAGTTCTCATGTGACATGCTGCAACTAAGAAGTCTGCATGCCACAACTAAAGATCCCGCATGCCTCAACTAAGACCTGGCACAACCAAAGTACATAAATATTAAAAAAACAAAAATAAATTAAAAAAACAAATCTTCAGTGCTGCCTAATCCAAGACAGACAACAATGATATTTAAACCCAAGCCATTTTAACAAGAATAAAACAGAAGAGGTAATCTAGTGGCAAGAACTCCTCAGCAGGAGTTAAGATCCAAATCCTATCTCTGAAACCAGGTGTACAAACAAGACAAAACAAAATTTCCTAAACCTGAGTATATTTTTGCTTTAAAAAATTTATAATATAGTAAATAATTTAAGATAATGTAATTTAAATATGACTCCAAATTGCTAAGTATTAAAGGAACTAAAACAGAAGAGACAGAAACACTGGAGGGTGTGAAAGTACTAGAAGGAGCATAATAGGCAAGTATTACAAACAACACACACAAAATGATATTTAAACCAATTAAGGTATAAAGGTTGTATGCCCTTTAAAATGTTTCTTTCAGGGCTTCCCTGGTGGCGCAGTGGTTGAGAGTCCGCCTGTCGATGCAGGGGACACGGGTTCGTGCCCCAGTCCGGGAAGATCCCACATGTCGCGGAGTGGCTGGGCCCGTGAGCCATGGCCGCTGAGCCTGCACATCCGGAGCCTGTGCTCCGCAACGGGGCAGGCCACAACAGTGAGAGGCCCGCGTACCGCAAAAAAAAAAAAAAAAAGTTTCTTTTATAATGGCCTTCACTAACAAAAACAAACACTGCTTCTTGAAGACTCTGCCCTCTTCCAAAAGAAATTCATCCGCCGTCCCAGCAGTCACCAGCAGTGGGAAGCAGAGAGTCGCTGCAGCTGTGAACGAAGAGCAAACACACCTGCTCTTCACCTGTCAGACCCATCTTCAGGCAAATCCCAGCCCCAATTGTCACAAGAGCTCTATCCCATCTCAGGAACAGGCTTTGCACTCTACCTCCTCAGTGTAGAGGGAATTTGCTGGACTACAACAGAGATAGCACTCCCCTTTATAATCTGGGAAGCATTATCTCTTAAGAACAGTGTTAAGTCACAAGACACTGGCTACATAAGTAACAGTATATACAAGGCAAGATCATGCAACATTAGAAAAAAATTTTGCAGATTCTTATATGAAAGACTGTTTATGTTATACTGTTAGGAAAAACATGGGGTAGAGGGGAGACAAAATATAAAACTCTATTTTAAATAACTTCAACTATATATTAAAAATAAAGTGACGTGGAACTTGTCTTACCAGCTATCGGAATTTATTATACTGTGGTGCTTTCACAGGGACAAACAGATCAATGAAACAGAAGAGAATAGATTAAGAATCCTAAGCATGGGCTTCCCTGGTGGAGCAGTGGTTGAGAGTCCGCCTGCCGATGCAGGGGACACGGGTTTGTGTCCCGGTCCGGGAGGATCCCACATGCCGCGGAGCGGCTGGGCGCGTGAGCCATGGCCGCTGAGCCTGCGCGTCCGGAGCCTGTGCTCCCCAACGGGAGAGGCCCGCAAACCGCAAAAAAAAAAAAAAAAAAAAAAAAAAGAATCCTAAGCATATCTAGGACCATGAAATAAGATAGAAGGCGCATTACAAAAGCATGAGGAAACAACAAATTCAATAAAAGGGGCTGGAGTAATTAATTCTCCATATGGAGAAAAACAAAATTAGACCCCTACCTCACTCCATTCTTAAAAATAAAGTCCAGATATATTTACAGTCTGAAATATGAATAAAACTTTAAAACTATTAGACAAAAATAGAATAATAATGTAAGTGAAGAATGGACAAAGGATACATAAATCTAAAATACAAAGAAGAAAAAATCTAAAGAGCCAATATGAAAATATGCTTAGCCTCAGTAAGTAATCAGGGAAATACAAACTAAAATGAGGCAGCATCAGGTTAGTGAAAAATTTTAGTCTGAACATACCAAGTGTCCAAGTGTTGAAGACAATGTAAGAAAACAGATGCAGAAAGAAAAAGTCATTAACTGCTTGTGGGATTATAAATTTCTAGTATGGTATATAACAGAATAATTTGGCAACACGTGGTCAAACTGAAAATGAGCACCACCCTACGAATCACTACGAATAATTATTCCAATTCTAGTTACAGCCTAGAAAGCTCGCACACATGCTCAGAAAGGACATGTGTTAGAATTTCCACTCCAGCATTATGGGTAATAGCAAAGGAAAATGTTTTTAAAGCACTCCAGATGTTCATTGGTAAGAGAATAATGTGGTGTAGTATTTTGTGAAAGAATACTACAAATACTACCAAGGAGTTAAAAATGAGTGAAAGAGGTACATATTTATTAACATGGCTACGTCTCACTAATAAGCAAATAGCAAAATGTTACAAAGTAGATTTAACCACATGTAAAACAATGTTCATGTTGTTTTTGGAAATATCAATACATAGTAAAACTAGAAAAACACAGACTAGATACACAGCAGATTTGATATAGTGGCTGCCTCTTGTCAGGAGGCAGGGATGATCAGGGCCAGGGGTACAGATGGAGGATGGGGAATAGGATTAGGGAGAGAATATTAGGGATTTCATCATTAATATAGTGGTTGGGGGCTTCCCTGGTGGCGCAGTGGTTGAGAGTCCGTCTGCCGATGCAGGGGACATGGGTTTGTGCCCCGGTCTGGGAATATCCCACATGCCACGGAGCAGCTGGGCCCGTGAGCCATGGCCGCTGATATATAGTGGTTGAAAATCTGTTTAATCCAAAGAACTAAAATGTTAACATCTGCTTTAGGTGGCACTGCATACTATTTCATTATATTATCTTCTGTACTATTCTGTAATTTGCTAGTATATTGTTTGCAATGCACAAAAAGTGGCTGAAAGGAAACATAAAATGGTAAGAATATTCTACTCTGGGTAATGAGGACAAACCTTTTTTTTTTTGGCTGCTGCTGTATTTTACTTTTTAAATTTTTCATAATAAGAATACACTAATTTTAGAATTGGGAAAAAAATTTTTAAACAGGTAGTGATTAGATTCCATGTAGTTCTGGTTCACATAAGTATCTGTTGACAGGATTTAAGGTTGTTACAAAGTGACACGTGTACTCTTGCATCTTCAAAAAAAAACACTCTAAAAGTGCTAAACAACCAAAATACAAACCTATTTTGAAACCCCTAAACTTTCATAAAATATTAATGTACCAACGGAGAGAACACAACTTGTTTCTATAAACAACATTCTAGTCTTTGAGAAAGGATAGAGAAAAGGGTTCCTTAAAGGCTATAGACTATTAATGCTTTCATCATCATCTATAACTGTACAAAAATACAAGAAAGAATTATAAGAAACAAATTTGTTGTGCATTCTAGTACAAGTTTTTACACTGTCATGATAAATATTTTGTGGAAAACATTTCAAATTGGAATATAATGAGAAAGTAATGAAACCTATCATTGTATTCCATTCCATCAGAAAACAAAATGCTAACTTTTATTACGTTTTATGACTATCAAACAACTTAACCTTGCCATACATCAGTTTCCTCATTTGTAAAATGAGCATCCTAGCATGCCTATCTCAGAGGGAGTGGCAATCAATACAGTTAAGGAACTTCAACAGGCAAAAACATGCATGTCTGCTTTGCTGGAGGGTGCAGAGAAGGAAGCAAGTGCCAAGCCCGATGCCCAGCCACAGCAGGCATCAGTGGTATAATTAAGGTGAACGTGGGAAGCCTCATTTGATCACCAAGAGAAGAAAGGAAATAGCCTTAAAAGATAGCAGCCATAATATAATGAAATAATTTAAGAAAACAGAACCTCTTTCTAATGAACAGACCAAAAAAAACTTTAAATATTTGATACTGACTAATGGCATGACAACAGAATAACTCCTATAGCAATGGTTTCAAGAGATGGCTACTTTCACTTTAAAAAATTGTAGAGCACTATGTGTGAGCTACAACTATTTATGTAGTTTGGTGTAGATGGAATATACCAAAAAAGCACCAAAGTGAAAACAGATGAATCAGAATATTGAATTGTTTTCCCCAAAATATTTTTTTATCATTTTGTACCTACTCTGTGATAGTCATTTTTACTTGTCCCAGCTCACAAACACAAGGGGTGACTTAGGAATGAGACACTGCAGTTAATCAACCAGCCAAGCCGAATCAACCTAACAGTCAGCAGAGCTTAGAGCCAGGAAGTTCTCACGTCTACAACATTGCTATATTGGCTTTTAAATTAAACAAGTAGCAGAAGAAATAATAACCCCCAAATTTCAAAAAGCATCTTACCAGGGTGATGTCTCGAGAAGCTGCAGCTGCACTCATATGCAAACTAGGCTGCCTTACAGAACTGCTGCAATCAAGGGCTCGAGCGAATGTCCCGACAGCACTGGATAAATCACACAAACAAAGAGGAAAGATTAAGGCACTGTTGTTTTTTTATCTTTACAAAAAACACATTTGGGTAGCAAATGAACAGTTGTAAAAGTCAAACAAGTTCTTTGATGTTTAAGAATCAAATATCAGACAAAAAGTATTTTCTTTACGATTTAAGAATTGACAAGCCAATTCACTACACATATGTGTCATTACAATTAAATTAAGAAAAAGAGGGACTTCCCTGGCAGTCCAGTGGGTAAGATTCCATGCTCCCAATGCAGGGGGCCTGGGTTCGATCCCTGGTCGGGGAACTAGATCCTGCATACATGTCGCAACTAAGAAGTCCACATGCCACAACTAACACCACTGCAGCCAAAATCAATAAATAAATATATTTTTTAAAACAATTAAGAAAAAGAGGCTTGTGTGGCATAAAGAAGGGAAAGATCTATAACGAAATGCCATGGAATAAAGAAGTTGGTTTCCAAATGTGCTTAAAAAATGAGAAATAAATTTGATGCAGAATTTCAGTATTATTGCAAAGCAAGTTCTGACCACTTTTTTAGCCCAAACGGTGAAATCCCAATAACATTTTTTCCTTGAAATGGGATATCATCAACTGCAGCAACCTCTTCTTTCAAGGACTCAATATATAACAGATTTCCAAAAAAAAAAACACCCAAAAAACAATTACCACAACACTGATTTTCATTTAATGATTTAGAAGGCCTTCCCATACACAGAGAACCCTAACTTCAAGAAATAAAGTGTGGCCTCCGCTGGTGGCGCAGTGGTTAAGAATCCACCTGCCAGTGCAGGGGACACGGGTCCGAGCCCTGGTCTGGGAAGATCCCACATGCCGTGGAGCAACTAAGTCCATGAGCCACAACTACCAAGCCTGCACTCTAGAGCCCGTGAGCCACAGCTACTGAGCCCACGTGCCACAACTACTGAAGCCCGCGTGCCTAGAGCCTGTGCTCCGCAACAAGAGGAGCCATCGTGATGAGAAGCCTGCGCACCGCAACGAACAGTAGCCCCCCCTCGCCGCAACTAGAGCAAGTCTGTGTGCAGCAACGAAGACCCAACGCAGCCAAAAATAAAATAAAATTAATTAATTAATTAAAAAGAAAAAAAAAGAAATAAAGCGTGAAATGAAGGTAAGGCTTCCCGCTTGTTGTCTGGGTTTTAAACATGTTAGCTGAGGAAGAGATTTTTTTTTTTAAGGTTTTAATTAAAATATAAAAACACATGCAAAAAGCACACATTGTACAGCTATTCAGTTATCACAAAGTCAATGCATCCATGCCACCAGCATCCAGGTCAAGACACAGATCATGACAGCACCCAGAAGACTCCTCGGGTTCCTTCCCAATCACTACTTCCTAGTGGAAGGGAACCAGCATCCCAGATTCTAACATCAAAGATTAGTTCTGCTCAATTGAAAACTTAAACAGAATCGCATGCTATGCACATTTTTCATATCCAGTTTCTTTTATTCAAAACTATGTCTATGGATTCACCCGTGCTGCCTGCTGTGAATGAGCTGTGTTCATCTCCTTGCTGTGAGCATTACTTTGCACGATGCCCCACCCCCACCCTATTGGTGATGGACATGTGTTTCCAAGCTGGGGCAACTATGGATAGTGCCATTACTGCCATCTGTATATGTATCTTTTTGGCACACAGGTGTATGCATTTCTGTTGCGTATATATTTAGGAGTGAAACTTAAGGGGTATGTGTGTTAGATGACAGCAAACAGTTTTCTAAAGCAGCTGTACCAACGTGCACTACAACCAGCAGAATATGAGAGTGCTGGTTGTCCCACATCTTCACCAGTGCTTGGCACTGTCAGCCTTTTAAATTTTTTTTTAATGTATTTATTTTTATTATTTATTTTATTTTTGGCTGCGTTGGGTCTTCGTTGCTGCACGTGGGCTTCTCACCGCGGTCGCTTCTCTTGTTGCAGAGCATGGGATCTAGGCGCGTGGGCTTCAGTAGTTGTGGCATGCGGGCTCAGTAGCTGTGGCTCACAGGCTCTAGAGCACAGGCTCAGCAGCTGTGGCACATGGGGCTTAGTTGCTCAGAGGCATGTGGGATCTTACCGGACCAGGGCTCGAACCTGTGTCCCCTGCACTGGCAGGTGGATTCGTAACCACTGGGCCACCAGGGATGCCCAGTCTTTTAAATTTTAACCATTCTGGTGGGATGTGCAGTGGTGCTTAACTGGGTTTAATTTGTATTTAGATTTTTTTTAAAAAAACAAAAATTGAAAAAGCTACTAGGTGCTTCTCCTTGGTGCCTCTCATGATGGCTTCAAGAAAAAAGAAAACATGACCCGTCATAATCAGGAAAAGGAAAAAAAACAATGAAAATCAAATCTGAAACTGCAAAATCTACTAAATAATACAAAATCCAGATAACCTGTCCGCAGTCTCTAGGGCAGCAGTTCTACCAATGATTCATTTCCACTCCCAAATCTTCAGTCTCCTCTATTCCACTGACTGGCTCCTCCCCAACAATGTATATATATCAAGTCTCTTCACCTAATCAGTTAGTGGCTAGGCGTGTGGGCTCTGTAGTCTAAATGCCTACCCACCAATACGATGTATGACTTCCATGGTGACTGGCACTATGAACAGTGCTAAGGATGGGCTAAGACCCTTTTGTCCTTTGTATTATAAAAAACATTCGACAAAAAATTAGAGAATATAATGAAGATGCTTGTAATCATGTCCAAATCTACCTCATTCTAATATTTTGCCATGTTTGAAGCAACAAGTATATATTGTACAGCACAGGGCAATATAGCCATTATTTTGTAATAACTTTAAATGGAGTATAATCTATAAAAATATTGAATCACATTTTGCCACATTTGTTTTTTTCTTTTTTTTTTTGGCTGCATCAGATCTTAGTTGCGGCACAAGGATCTTTTGTTGCGGCTCACAGGCTATTTGTTGCGGTGCACGGACTTCTCTCTAGCTGTGGCACATGGCTCCAGAGCACACAGGCTCTGTAGTTTGCGGCACGCAGGCTCTCTAGTTGAGGCGCGTGGGCTCATTAGTTGTGGGGCGTTCGGGCTTAGCTGCCCCGTGGCATGTGGGATCTCAGTTCCCCGAGCAGGATCAAACCCACGTCCCTTGCATGGGAAGGCGCATTCTTTACTACTGGACCCAGGAAGTCTCTTGGTTCATTTTTTTAAGGAAATAAATTTTATCAATACACATTCCCAGAACTCATACATATATGTATAATATGCATATGCATACATATGCCCATTAATGAAATAAGACAATTGTTTGCACATTGTAAAATTTTTTTATCAGTGACCATACTGTATGTATTCTTACTCAACACTGTTTTTGAGGTTTATCTCTTTGCTACATATAGCCCTAATTCATTCATTTTCATTGTAAAGTAATACTCCATTACTAAATATACCTCAATTCACTCATCAACTGCTTGCTGATGTACTTTTAGGTTTTTTCCAATTTTTCTGCTATTACAATGCTATGATAATCTCACTTACTTTCTGCTTTGCAGCAATTACCCCATGAACATCATTTACTTTTATAATTCAAAAAATAAAAATAAACTTCTGTCCACTCATTTTCTCAAGAAAAGGGGTTGGGGGGGTGAGGGGGGTGGGCAAGGCAGCTAGGGAGCCAGGCTTAGAACTCTCAAAGGACAGACTTACACCTAGCCAACAGACATTACTCACACGTGGATGCAATTAGAGGAGCACATTATTACTGACACCTGAATAATCCCTGACTAGCTTAAAGGAGATCACTGCTTTAATTAAAGATATGGGATTTCGGGTGTTGAGTTTCTACTTTATACTTTTCTGTAGTGCTTACATTTTTACAAGGAGCATTTATTTTCTTAATCAGTAAAAATTAATAAATCTATTTTCATTTTTAGAACAGAAACTAATGATAATAAACCATATTATTTAGGAAGAGGTGTGATATATATTCGACTTTCTTACACAGTTAGAAAAAGAAAAATACAACCAATGAAAAATAGAATACAAAAAAAGGAAAATTCATAAAATTTCTATAAATTCTTTTCTAAAAGAAAAGACATCTCTTGACTCCACAGTGCCATACTCACCGTGCTACAACTAAAAATTGGTCAATCTGTCGATCTGTAAGTGGGCTATTTGGGTCCCAAACTTTCACTTCCAATTTTGACTGTTCCCTCTCATCTGATTCTCCTGTCCAAGAACAAAGAAAATGGAGTCTTGTTACTCACAAGGCACATACATTGTCACATATGATTGATGACTGAGGTCACCAAAGCATTAAAAGTATAAGGTAAATGTACATGGTTTGCATACACTCTATCAGACAGCAGACAGCAGATGTAGAACACTCTGTAAAGTGAACGCTGATGATAACACAGCCAAACCGACCATATGATGTCTTCACTTAGTCATTAACATGTCTTTCCTGTGTATTTGTATGCGTGAGGCCCCAAGCCTCACTAAGGGATATAGAGACAGGAAAGAAAGATGCTCAAGTTATGATAAAAACTTACTCATAAATAACTATGATACACATGAAAAGAAACAGATGTCACAGAGACGTATAGATATGACCATAAGATCCTGAGGATTAGAGAAATCATTTCAGGCTAGTTAGGGAAGGATGTCATGCACGAGGTGGCATTCCTGCTAAGAACTGACGGATATGAATGCACTGGCAGGGAGAGAGAACTTAAAGTAAGAAATGAGAATGGTGCTCGCTTTGGCAGCACATATACTAAAATTGGAATGATACAGAGAGGATTAGCATGGCCCCTGCGCAAGGATGACAACACGCAAATTCGTGAAGCGTTCCATATTTTTTTGTGACCACCTAGAGGGGTGGGATAAGGAGGGTGGGAGGGAGAGAGACGCAAGAGGGAAGAGATATGGGGACATATTTATATGTATAACTGATTCACTTTGTTATAAAGCAGAAACTAACACACCATTGTAAAGCAATTATACTCCAATAAAGATGTTAAAAAAAAGAATATATCAGAACAAATTTGGCAGAAATTATCAAAAGACTGTTGTAAATAATAAAAGAATTGATTAAAATTAAAAAAAAAAAAGAAATGAGAATGTGAACAAAGTCATAGGGCTTTAAGATGTGGTAGAAAAGTAGCTAATTTTGTCAGGAGTACATCAAGGGGAATGAGAATAGATAGCTAAAAGAAGGGTTATGAAAATATTACTGAAGATTCTGCACAGATTTTCTGAATAGATTTTTATTTGGAGGTAATAAGCCCTTGCCTTTTTAGCAGTAGAGTGACAAAACCAGAAACAAATTTCACATCCAACACTTAGCAATGGAATAATTTTCTCTACAGAGATACGTGATACAGACAGGGAGATATGGTATTGACAGTGACAATAAAGAGCCAAGAGAGAATATTTAGAAATGACAGTGACAGACTGGTATAATGGGTAGGTTTCCAGTCTTGAGAACTACATAGATAGTGTTGGCATTAACAGAAAGAAGGAAACAATCAAGAGGTTGAGGAAAAAACTGAGGATAATACAGGATGCTTTGTTTTAGGAACGTCTCAAGAGGAGATATAACCATCAGGCAAGACTCAATGTTAGGATAAAAGATGGTAATGGAAAACAGACTTGGGAGTTGATTGGATTCCAATTTACAGCTATGAATTTCCTATCAGGCTAGGAATTGGTTTGGGCTATGTTTTGGTTTTGATCACTGCATCTATAATATCAGGCAGAGAGTCTTGCACTGACTGACATACTAGGAGGCTGAACATCCCTTGGTGACTGATGAATCCAGGCTATAGGCTTATTAATGTGTTCCCTCCTAGAATGGGAGCAAGCAGGTATTGAGGCTCAAAAGGAGAAAGCGGGAGGGCAGAATCGGCCAGCCCAACTGCAGTCTCCTAAGTCAGCCACTGCTGTCAGGTAGGGGGCCTGCCCATCCTGCTCCTTGTTCAAAGACAGGTAGGTAACGAAAAAGTCAACTGCCACCCCCAACATAAAGAAGCACAAGCAAAAAAAAAAAAAAAAAAAACAAAGAAGCACAAGCAGACCGGAGTGAGTGCTAGTCCAAAGACATATCAAGTGTTTAAAAGGGTTTCGTTTTTCATTGCTTTTGCTTACAATGCATGTGACCACCTAGAGGGGTGGGATAGGGAGGGTGGGAGGGAGACGCAAGAGGGAGGAGATATGGGGATATATGTATATGTATAGCTGATTCACTTTGTTATACAGCAGAAACTAACACACCATTGTAAAGCAATTATACTCCAATAAAGATGTTTAAAAAAAAAGATTCAATTGGTTCATTTTTAAAAACCATTTACAAACCCAAACATTTGTAAACTGCATGAAACTTTTGAAAGGAAAATGACACAATTATACTCCCCAGTATCTCCAAGAAATACATGTTAAGTAGGATAAATAGTAAAATAGAAAACAAATATAATAATAATTATCTGCATTTTTAAATAATACAAGATGAAATGATGATGCTATTCAGTATTAAGCCCCTTCTATTATATATTCTAGAATGTAAGGGTAAAACTGATATTTACTTTTCAAATTTAAGTCAGTTAAATTGATAAACTTCAATCCTATCCATACATTCTGCAGCATACAGAGGAAAGATAATTCAGTATAAGAATGCTAAATAAATTTGCTATAAACAATAATAAAACACTCCTGAATGCATTTCTACTAACAACTAAAACATACAATACCATGGGATGAGAACAAAAATAACAAGAACATAAAAAGAATACAGAATGTTCTATTCAAACAGTCACTCTAGGGAATTCCCCATTTTGGATTCATCATATCATATAATTACATTTGTATCAATTTAATCACTTTTTCACAAGGGAAAAACTTTTAAGAAGCTTTGGAATCTGTATAATGAAAGCCTCAACTAAGCTGTCAGCACTCTGTAGAATGGTCTTGGGAAATGTATGAGCCAGAGACTGAACCAAGAAGAATTCTAGGCTCTGGTCATGTTCATTCCAGTCACTGCAATAATCTCACTTTCCTCCTCCATTTATGATAATCTGGGCAATTACAATCTGCTCTAGTCCCACACCAGCCCATGAAGCTCTCTCTCTCTGTGAATTCCTACCAAATGTATTTACCAACTACTTACACGATTATATATAGCATCCAATTTTTTGCTTCATACGTTCCTCTTCATAATTTTGAAGAAATGTAGATTCAACAATGATTTTATATGTGTTAGCCCTAATCCTTCAGCTATATTTTAAGATTTCTAGAAAATAATGGCAAAGTACTTCTGTATACCCTCAAAGAGTACAGACCATTGTTCAAAGACTGAAGAACTAGGGCTGGATGGATCTGTCATCCTATAGACCCTTTGCTGGACAACTAGAAATATTCTTTGTTCTAAATATAATTCATTTTCTCTGTAACAACCATCAGAGTATATTATATTTAATTCAGAAACACAGAAGGCTGCCATTTATCACCATTTTTATTAATGTTCTGAAAGTTCTGGGCAATGTTTTAAGTGATGCATCAAAGGATAATAGGTTACTAGAAACAAATACTGTATGATATCACTTTATGTGGAATCTTAAAAAGCCAAACTCATTAAAACAGAGCAGAATGGTGGTTACCAGGGGCTGGAAAGGGGGTGGGGTGGAGGGGGATGGGGAGAGGTTGTTTAAGGGTTGTTCCAACCGCTAGGTAAGTAAGTTCTGGAGATCTAATGCACAGCACAGTGATTACAGACAATACTGTTATTATAAACTTCAAAGTTGATAAGAGACTAGATCTTTGTTCCCACCACAATAAAGAAGTGATAATTATGACACGATAGCTAGCTAATGCTATGGTGGTAACCAACCTGCAATACCTAAATGTAATCAAATCAACAAATTAAACATACACAGTGTTATATGGCAATTATATCTCAATAAAAATAGATTTTAAAAATAAATTACAAGAAAGGCACAATAAAAAATGAATATATAAAACCCAATGGCATTCCAAAGAGAATGAAAACAAAAATGTAAAAAAAAAAAAATCACATATATTATGGCAACAAAAATATAAAATACTAAGAAACAAAATTGGAAGTATGTTTATATAAAGAAATTACAAAACTTTCAGAGAACATAACATGACTTAAATAAAGAAGATTTTAAAATCTTAAGGCTGTCATTTTTGTACAAGTACTTGAAGTTAAATTTAACAAAATTTAGTTCTGAAAGTCCACAAAATAATTCAAATATTAATCTCTACAAATCAAAGAATATTACCATTATTAAAAGAGTAATATAAGAGGATCCTCCAAACTGGGTGGGATTATAATATATAGCAACAGTAATCAAACAATGTGGTACTGGCACAAAAATAAACAGAATCAAAACCACAGAAATAGACCAGGTAATATAATTCATATTTGAAGTTTTAAATATTACTATAACCATGTAAATATTAACTAACATTTATTTAGTGCTTACTATGTCCCCAAAACCCTTTACAGTAGGGTTCCTCTGTACACAGTGTGCACTGTTGACACTTTGGGCCAACAACTCCTTGTCATGGGGGCTGTCCTGTGCATTGTACTATGCTCAGCAGCAGTCCTGATCTCCACCCACTAGAAGCCAGTAGCATCTCCCCCTCCCCCCAGGTGTGGCAACCAAAAATGTCTACAGACATTGTCTAATGTCCCATGGAAGACAAAACTGCCCTGGGTTACGAACTACTGCGCTCACATGGTTGCAGCCGATATCTGCTTACACTTACTTGTTATGGTCTGGTGTTTTTAAGTTAATTAACATCTACCACATTGCGGAAAACACATTCTGCAAAATTACACACTTGAAAATAATAGTGTCTACGGAAAAACAGGACAAAAATTTTAAAACCTAAGAACCAGAGCACTTAAAAAAAAAAAGAAAGTAACAATCATAACAAAAATACCAACACAGTTAAATCTCCACTGACATTTGCACCAAGCACAAAGGTCAGTCAATCCTTTATCTTCTTAAACCCTGGACTTATGCTTCCTCCACCGAGATGTAGGTCATTGTGTACAGTTTCAACAAAATAAAAAATAAAATCTAGGGTATAGGTTTTTATAAACACTGGGGAAGATATTTTTCATTCCTTTATCTGTAACTCTTAAGATGCACCATATACTGTTTTTTTTTTCTTAAACGCTCTTCATCTGTGAGAATAACTGCTTAGAAAAGCCTCAGATGAATTGACAATTTCCACACTATACTGACATTTTTCTATTGACTGTATATGAGCTAATTCAAGTTTAAAAGGCATGTATTTTAGCATAAGAGACTATTCTAATTTAATTCTTTAACTTTCAAAGAGAGACACACCCTAAATTCCCAAATACAGACAGGAGTTATTTAATTAGGAGCAGTAGACAGTTGGTGGCCCGGGAGAAGCAACTGTAATAGCGAACACTGAGCAGCAGGTGCTGTGCTAAATGCTTTACAAGGACTTCCCTGGTGGCACAGTGGTTAAGAATCCCCCTACCAATGCAGGGGACACAGGTTTGATCCCTGGTCTGGGAAGATCCCACATGGCACGAAGCAACTAAGCCCGTGCGCCACAACTACTGAGCCTCCACTCTAGAGCCTGCGAGCCACAACTACTGAGCCTGCATGCCATAACTACTGAAGCCTGCCGCGTGCCTAGAGCCTGTGCTCCACAACAAGAGAAGCCACTGCAATGAGAAGCATGCGCACTGCAATGAAGAGTAGGCCCCGCTCACCGCAACTAGAGAAAGCCCGCGTGTAGCAACGAAGACCCAACATAGCCAAAAATAAATAAATAAAAATAAAATAAATTTTAAAAAATAAAAAATGCTTTACAAGAATTACTTCATTTGATCATCACAACACTATGATGTATGCACATACATTATTACTCACTTTTTAAAGAGGAAGAAATGGGAACTTGGAGAGGTTAAATAATTTTCCCAAGGTAACTCAGCTAAAACATAGTACAGCCAGATTTTACTCAAAACTGTGAATCCAAAGTCACTTTTGTTTAGTTTTTTTTTTTTTTTTTTTTTTTTTTGCGGTACGCGGGCCTCTCACTGCTGTGGCCTCTCCCGTTGTGGAGCACAGGCTCCGGACGCGCAGGCCCAGCGGCCATGGCTCACGGGCCCAGCCGCTCCACGGCACGTGGGATCCTCCCGGACCGGGGCATGAACCCATGTCCCCTGCATCAGCAGGCGGACTCTCAACCACTGTGCCACCAGGGAAGCCCCCTTGTTTAATAATTTAATGTTATAATACTTTTAACAGTTACAAAGTTTAATATGTAAATAATTTCTTAAAATTCCAATTTTACAATACAGCTAAATAATAATTCAAAACTTACTACATATGACATCTTTTTTCTATGGAAAATTCTCTAGGTAGTTATTCAAATTCAATAAAGATTTAAAATCTAAAAAACAAACCTTCACCTTCGCTTGCAAGCTACATACTGATCTTTCCAGATCTCAAGAGTTTGCTAGATGGTGGGTAGCCATAAATGAATTTTAAAATTCTAAAGCCACAAAAAAGAAATATTCACCAGCAAGACAAATGCCACAACAATGTCTTAAATTCATCAGGACACATTCACAAAGAAAGCAAGCCTGTAATATATTCTGGCATGGAGCTGATGCTTCCACCTACTCAGGATATTAATTCAAGTTCTACATCCCATGCCAATGCAAATTGGAGTGGGTACTGGTCTAAACGTACCCACTCAAGAGTATCAAAAGGGTTAGTAAGCACAGACTGCATCAAGTCCTAAATATCTGTTCTTGAATATGATGTTTTCTATGATTTAATTCCCCTGCAAACAGGTACTGGCTGTGTATGAAAGTTTCTATGATGGCAGTGTCTGTGTTTTTCAAGTGTGGTTTAACTGCTGGAGTACCTATCTGCCACCCTACTCCTTCTTCCCAGAAAATATACTGATTAGAAGAAGGGGGTTCTTTAAATCTTGCATCTAGTTGGTTTCCTGATTACAACTGAAAAAAACATTTTGGATACGCTAAATGCTTTAAGTTGAAATAAGAGCCCAAAGTGACTTTATGTTGAAAAATACAATGTTTTTCATTGCTAAAGATGAACACGTATAAATAAAGCTAACAAGTTATAAACTTGGGACTTCCCTGGTGGTGCAGTGGTTAAGAATCTGCCCGCCAGTGCAGGGGACACGGGTACGATCCTGGGAGGATCCCATATGCCGCGGAGCAACTAAGCCCATGTAGCACAACTACTGAGCCTGCGTTCTAGAGCCCGCGTGCCACAACTACTGAGCCCACGTGCTGCAACTACTGAAGCCCGTGCACCTAGAGCCTGTGCTCTGCAACGAGAAGCCACCACAATGAGAAGCCCACGCACAACAAAGGGTAGTCCTTGCTCGTCGCAACTAAAGAAAGCCTGCACACAGTAACTAAGACCCAAAGCAGCCAGAAAAAAAATAATTAAATAAAATAAACTTAACAAGAAATATATAAAATCTGTATTAAAACAAAACAAACAAACAAAAAACTTCCACAAGACCCAAAAGTAGCCTTGAACAAAGAGAAAGAATCCCTTGTGTCTGGATAGGATGTTTCAAAATCATCAATATGTCTGTCTAAATTAACTGCATTCCCAATAAAAACAGGAAGGAAGATTTTTTTTTTCTGGTGTTAGTCAAGCTTGGAAAAATAAGAGGGGAACTAGGCTCACCAGATATTAACACATACTACAAAGCCTCTATAATTAAAACATGGGTTACTAGAGCATGAACAGACAGACAGTCCAGGGGAATAGAACAGAAACCTCAGAAGCAGACCCAATATTATAAAATAATCAATCACTTCCCAAAGTAATCTTAATATTAATACAATTTCAATCAGAATCCTAATGAAATCTGGAAAGGAAGACATTGACAAATTGATGATAAACTTTGACAGTAAGAAAAAAAAAACTCATCGACATGAGAACCCTGCCACAACCAAGAAATTTTAAAGAACTGAGGGGAAACTTGCCCGACCATTAAACACATAAATAGATAAAATAAACTTGGATCTATCACACAATGGAATACTACAGAACATAATTTCATGGCCCTCTATACATACTTATATAACAAACAGTCTGGGAGAACATGTTAAATTAATAACAGTGGTTAACAGTGGGTTCGAAGGGATGATCTGAGGGACTACTACTTTTTGTTTCCAATATAATTACATTTTCTACCACAATTCATACTGTTTGCAATAAAATAAATTTTAAGATTTAAAAAATGGGAAAAGGCAAAGGGAAAACAGAGCCCCTTCGTTATACTATGTTACAAAGGGACTTCATCATAAGCGCTTCTAACTGCAAGGACTGGGGGTTTTGACTGTGCAACGAAGAGACAGGATTCTAATCGGCACAGTGGCCTTCAAGTTGATTCTCTGAATCCTAAGGTTCAGTAAGGTACCTCAAGAGACTCAACAGGGCCTTCTCTTCCACTTCACCCACAACAACCTGACTTTCTTATTT
The DNA here is from genome assembly GCF_963924675.1 of Phocoena phocoena. NCBI lineage: Eukaryota > Metazoa > Chordata > Mammalia > Artiodactyla > Phocoenidae > Phocoena > Phocoena phocoena. The sequence continues at coordinate 55,486,459 of NC_089232.1, forward strand.
AAGGTCATACTGCGTAATAAGAAAGGGTTCTATTGCCTAAATAAAGTTTGTAAACCACCCACCCGGAAGACTACTAAGAGAAACACAATGTTAAAGGCAATTAGTACTTGTTAATGAATTATAAGATCTATTATATTAATGAATATTTAGTCACAACTGGTGTAACTGCCCAAATGCCACAAGCTGTTAAGAATCTTTCCTTTTACCTGGAAGAAGAACCTCAAGGTTCTTACCCTCAAGAATTCAAATCCTTATTGAGAAGTACTGTAGAATAAATTATTGCATTTTATATATGATTTCATTTCCTAAAATAATTTTTTAAATTCTAAGCTAGGTAGATATGCTTTCCAAATTACTAACTCTAACCAGCTTTATGCTCTTCAGGGGCAATATCATATGTAAAAGTTTTGCAGATAAGTGGGAACTCATGAGGTTCCATGATCTGATTGTTATGCCCCCCGTTACTTGAAATATCCCAACTTTATTACTTGGTTCAGCATTTATCAATATACAAAATTTTCTAGGCTTTCTATACACCTAGGCTTATGTCAGTGCTCAAGAAAGAACCAAACATAAAAAAAAAAAATTAGGGAGTTCCCCGGTGGTCTAGTGGTTAGGATTTGGAGCTTTCACTGCCACGGCCCAGGTTCAATCCCTGGTCAGGGAACTGAGATCGTGCAAGCCACGGTGCACCCAAAATAAAAATAAATAAATTAAAATTTAAAAATAAATTAAAATACTTCAATAAAAAATATATATAAATTTAAAAATTAAAAAGCACAACATTGTAAATCAACTATATTTAAATAAAATATATATATAAATTTTTTTCTTATGAAAAAGAGAGGACCACACAATCAACAGCTCAGGCAGTCCAAAATTTTAAAAGTCAAATAATAAAAATAGCACACAAGATTACATGAACGACACAGTCTGCAGAGTTTGACAAGGGGAGAGATCAAAGTTCAGGGAGGAGTAACAAAGGGCTGCTTAGGGGATGTAGAACTTGGGTCAGGCGACAAGCACACATGAGCACCAGGGTCACTCCTGGCTTTTGGCCTGTGCATAGATGGACTTACTGAACTATCTCACTAAGAGTGTATACATTTGCCCCAAACTCAAAGAACTGTCACAAAAGAGGGTGAAATGTACTACATATAAATTATACCTTAATTAAAACAAGGAAAAAAAATACCTGTAAATAATTACTTGGAAGACAATTACCATTTTGCATAAAATTTCAGAAACACATGCCTTATGACTTAGCAATTTCATTTCTGGGAACATATTTTCCAGTTATATCCAGAGTACAAAATTATGCATTATATAAAGGACACAATGCAGCACTATTTGTAAAACTTAAAAATCAAGTGTTTTTAAAAATAAAACAATAAATATTTAGTGAACACTTACACGTAGTGATAAAAGTCTAAGATCAAACATTAAGGACTATAAAACAGCCAAAATTATTTCTGGAAGAAAAGATGGTTTGTACAGAACAGAATGCTAATAAACGCAATCTCTCAGCCTATAATAAACCGAGTCACTACTTACAATTTCTTCAAAAAAAACTTCTAAACACAGATGAGTGCAGACGTGGCATTCTGTTCTCAAAGCTTAATTACTGACTGACCTTTCCTTGTACTGAATTCATGAAAATGCAGAAGTCTGCAACCTGTTATTATTCACAGCCACCTCACCTACCCACCACTGACAATGACAACACAACTCTATCCTGAGTTGATTTAACTTTTCTGCATATACTTCCTATAGGTAAGGCAAGGTAAAGAATGCTAATTATATAAACCTTAAGGGATAAATTCTAAACTTCTGTATGACAAAAATTCTCAATTTCTGTATAACAAAAATAAATAAAACAAATTTAAAGTCATTAACTTTTTTAAGTGAGGAGGCAGGCAAAGGGCAAATACTTTTACATTTGTTTACCTTTAATATGCAAAATACTCTTGCCAATACATATAAATAACCAAATAGAAAATACACAAGAAATTTACAGAAGAGCAGTAACGGAAAGCATAAGTAACTTTTAAAAATTAAAGAAAAAAAAAAAACAGCAACAACAAAAAAAATGAAAAGCCAAGACAATAATATCACAAAATGGGCAAGGGGGTTTCTTTAATAATCTATTGGTGGAAGCATTTGGTTCACTCATATGAAAATTAACAGCCTTTCTGAAGGGGAAAGAAGCATTTTCAATATCTTCCAGGGAGCTATGCTTGAAAAATATTTACACAGCATAAGTATATGTAAAGCTTTTCTAGAAGCATCATTTGTAATATCAAAAAATGTAAACACCTAAAAGTCTGTCAATAGGGTACTGATAAGGGAAATAAACTGTGGCACATCCATGCAGACTTAAGAACTCTAAAGTCACTGAAAAGAATAAAGCCACTCTGCTCATCAGGAAAGATGCTAAAGATACACTATTAACTGAAAGAAGCAACTGCAGAGCAACGTGCAACTTGCCATCCCACAAATACCACACCTGAATGGGTTACAAGCCAGAGCCTGTACCAAAAAAAAAAAATACCCTGAACAATATTAGTAATTAAATATGGGTTTGGAAAGAAGGAAAGGGGGTGGTGCTCATTTTCTATATTACACGTTTCTTTGTGTTTTATTTTTTAATGGTAAGAATGTTTTACTTTTGAAATCAGAAAATAAAGGTTTTAAGTATATAATTATGGCAGAAGAAAGAAAAGTCTTGCTAGGAAGATCTGTTTAAAATGCAAAGCTCTGAATCTCTCTGGTATAGAAACTACGCAGATCAGCCAAAATCCCCACCAAAATGTAAATGTTCACTAGATTGCAAGGCTACCATAGATAGATGACATTAAGGCACTCAGGATCTCAAGGCATGAGCGTGTCACACTGAAACACAAGTTCAACAACACTAACATTCTTAAAGTTGTATTTAAAAGAAAAACACAGGCAGAAAACTCATGAAAGTGTGAAATAAAAAATGAATAACTGATCGATTAAATTATTTTTCATTGCTGTTTGTTGTATTTCTAAAGTTGGAAGAGCCCGTTACTTTTAAACTTTAGCCTGAAAGTTGTTTCTTCCATATGAGGAAAATATCTGAGTTTCAAGGTACATTTGTTTTCATAGGATTTGCAACCCAAAGGAAAACATACCTTCTAAGAGCATTTCTGGAATGTCTGCTTGATATCTAGGTCCCACTCTGATTTCACCTTTGTCAGCTAACAGTGTTTTCACTGAGGGATCATAGACCAATGAGTAGAAAAAAGTATCCTAGAAAAAAAAAAAAGACAGAAAATACCTAGGTAAACATAATTCCTTCTACTTTTTATAAAGCAATAAATCCAATGTCACAATAATGAAACCACAAAACTACAGAGTAGGGCTTCCCTGGTGGCACAGTGGTTGAGAGTCCACCTGCCGATGCAGGGGACACGGGTTCGTGCCCCGGTCTGGGAAGATCCCACGTGCCGTGGAGCGGCTGGGTCCGTGAGCCATGGCCGCTGAGCCTGCGCATCTGGAGCCTGTGCTCCGCAATGGGAGAGGCCACAACAGTGAGAGGCCCGCATATCGCAAACAAACAAAAAAAAAAGAAAAAATGTCCCTTTAATTCTGTAAAAACAAAAACCTATGTGTAATAAAGATTTTGGGAAAACAAACACTATGTAATTATAAAGCTTAAATACTGAAATATTATCAATAGTAAAATATTTTCCCCACAACACAAATGATAAAAGTCACATAAAACTACAAAATGTGGAATAGCCTTGCTTACAAGAATTTCCTCCCTTCAATGAAGTGCTTGCTCTAATTCAACCTGTTAAAAATGTTTAAAATGCTTCTTGAAGTTTACAGAAAAAAAATATTTTTAGTTGACAAAGTTTATTAGGATTCCAGGGAAGAAAGCAGACCACCAATGGTAAAAATCTCATCTGCAAACAGTGGAAAAGAAATGCTATTTATTTAAAAAGAAAAAAAGGGAGGAGGACCAAGTATACTGAAGTCATTTATTTCATAAAGCCAAAAATAGTTCTTCCACTACCAACTAAATCACGTGCTATACTTTACAAGCTTTTCAGTACCAAGCAAAAGAGACAGACAGACATGGGAGTTTTTGCCAACTTTTATCTCAGTTAACCAGAAAAATAAAATTAACTGAATGCAGTCCAGTCATTATACTTTTACCATAATACTGCTATCATTGTCCAATAATTTGTTAGAAGAAGAAATAATACAAAAGTATGGGCTTCTTATGAAATAGAGGGAAAACCAAAAACAAGTATAATTGTGAATTACCTCTTTATCAAGATATGACAATACAGACTCTGTCTCATTCAGAAGGGCAACACTGCATTTCCCCCTGTTGAAAGAGGAGAAAAGTGAATAAATAAAGGCCACCTCACCCTCACAGTGATGATATATACAAAGTTAGGAATATTCAAAATGTAAAGGTGGTATTAAGAAACTAGATGGCTTTTAGGAAAATCTATATATGTATATACTTGGACTCTCTACCATCTTGGTTTTGTGTAACCTAAAAAATAAGGCTGTGTTTGTAGACATTTATTGAGAGGCTAATCTGGGGAAGGAACAATGTTAGGCAGTAAATCCTTGTAACATAAAACACTTTATAGGTATTTCCTAATTTTTCAAGAAAAAAAAGAAGAGTACAATGCAATATTCAGACTAAGAGCTAGTTTCTGAATCTGTAAAGAGTTAATATGAGGTAATTTTATACAAGGGATTTTCAAAGACAACACCATGCAAACCAGTGCCTGAAATAACCTTCAAATTTTTAAAGTAGCCACTGCATATGAGAACCTAAAATAATATACATTCACATCAGGATTAAGTAACTTACCTTTACTGAAACTGTTCTAAAGACTAGTTAAAATTTAAATACAAGAAACTCCTGGAGAGCAAGGGGCAAATAAGATTCATGGACCTTGAAGTCTCATGGCATTTACCTTTGATAATAGCTGGGTGTGTGCTTGGAAAGGAAATGTCTATTTTAAAAAAGGCTTACAGGACATGGAAGCAACCTAAGTGTCCATCGACAGATGAATGGATAAAGATGTGGCACCTATATACAATGGAATATTACTCAGCCATAAAAAGAAACGAAATTGAGTTATTTGTAGTGAGGTGGATGGACCTAGAGTCTTGTCATACAGAGTGAAGTAAGTCAGAAAGAGAAAAACAAATGCCGTATGCTAACACATATATATGGAATTTAAGGGAAAAAAAGGTCATGAAGAACCTAGGGTAAGACAGGAATAAAGACACAGACCTACCGGAGAACGGACTTAAGGATATAGGGAGGGGGAAGGGTGAGCTGTGACAAAGCGAGAGAAAGGCATGGACATATATACACTACCAAACGTAAGGTTGATAGCGAGTAGGAAGCAGCCGCATAGCACAGGGAGATCAGCTCGGTGCTTTGTGACCACCTAGAGGGGTGGGATAGGGAGGGTGGGAGGGACACGCAAGAGGGAGGAGCTATGGGGATATATGTATATGTATAACTGATTCACTTTGTTATAAAGCAGAAACTAACACAACACTGTAAAGCAAGTATACTCCAATAAAGATGTATGTATGTATGTATGAATAAATAAATAAATAAATAAATAAATATTTTAAAAAAGAGGTAAAAAAGGCTTATCTAGACCTGAGAAAAATCAGGGTTATTCAGGTAGTTGTATTTATTACCACTTTTAAAATTATCCTCCCAGCTTGAAAACTTCAATATAGCTACAAATTTGACAGGAGAATTTTGATAGACTATTCAAGTTACAGATATTGGTCAGGGCTCACAAAATATTTTTTAAATGTCATAATATCATTTGATTTTCTAAACAAAAGTCACTACTTGCTCCCCATGAAATAGCCTGCAAAAACAAATGCATCAAATATATATTAAATAGGAAGCTTGTTGTTAGATTATCAGAGTGAAATACAATTCAAAGGAAAAAATTACCAAAAGCAAAACTTTTGCAAAAGTAAAATATTAACACATAAGTAAAAAATTATAGTTCACTAAAAAAAAAAAAAAAATTATAGTTTACTAAACATTTTGCAACTGTATATTCCTTAAATCTAAAAAAAGATTTCCTCTCATCAAAACATCTTTCTCTGTTAATCATCTTAGGTTGTTATCGCTTCAAAAGATTTCTCTCAGGGACTTCCCTGGTGGCGCCGTGGTTAAGAATCCACCTGCCAATGCAGGGGACATGGGTTCGAGCCTTGGTCCAGGAAGATCCCACAGGCTGCAGAGCAGCTAAGCCCGTGCACCACAACTACTGAGCCTGCGCTCTAGAGCCCGCGAGCCACAGCTACTGAGCCCGCGCGCCTAGAGTCCGTGCTCCGCAACAAGAGAAGCCACCGCAGTGAAAAGCCCGTGCACCTCAATGAAGAGTAGCCCCCACTCACTGCAACTAGAGAAAGCCCGCTTACAGCAAAGAAGACCCAATGCAGCCAAAAATAAATAAACAAATTTATTTTTTAAAAAAATAAGATTTCTCTGTGAGCATGTGGTATTTCCATATTATCCTGTCAAATCTCTAATTTGATTACCAGGAGCTATAAAGGTTTTCTGCTTTTCTAATATATTTTATTCATGCATATTACTGAAGCAGAAAAATTAACATTATTACTTCAATGCATATGTAAAGTCAACAATTACATGACAAGCTCTTACAAAGGACAGAATTACGAGCAGGGAAATGGCTCTGTTGCTGTTACCGCATCTACAGCTGCCACAGAAGAACCTCTTATGACCTGTGAATACATGCTTATACATGCAAGAGTGCTTAAGCAGCAAACGGGATTTCCAAAAATAGTTCCATTTACTTCTCTTGCCTCAATAACTGCTGACAAAGCAGTATTTCTAACATTTAATACTTAATCACCTAGAAAAAATATTTTTTTAAGTTCTCTAAAGTCAGGTTTTTTTTTTAAATGGAGAGGAGCAGATGCTGTAAATGTTACTCTAATAGATATCACTTGAATTTTATAGGATAACAGACACTGAAAATTCATTAAAAGAATATAGCATAGGGCTTCCTTGGTGGCGCAGTGGTTGAGAGTCCGCCTGCCGATGCAGGGGACACAGGTTTGTGCCCCAGGTCTGGGAAGATCCCACGTGCCGCGGAGCGGCTGGGCCCGTGAACCATGGCCACTGAGCCTGCGCGTCCGGAGCCTGTGCTCCACAACGGGAGAGGCCACAACAGTGAGAGGCCCGCGTACCGCAAAAAAAACCCAAAAAACAAACAAACAAAAAAATATAGCATAAAGTTGCCTCCATACTGTCTGAAATGACAAAAGAATTTAATAACTAAACCATTATTTTCATATTTATATCAGGAGATAAGGAAACACTGATTATACTGTTTTAGAGGCACAACGTGATTACAAAACCAATAGAAGGATAGATATCCCAACCAATCTAAAATATAAGTTATTTTTGGAAATGCAGATTTTATGCAAAGAGGAAAGGATAATAGGTAATTTTAGTTCTTAATTTTTCTTTAATGTAGTATTGTACCTTTTTCCCCATTAAAAATGAAAATGTGACACTTAAATTTTCATGTACATATATTAACAGCTAACAAAGTAAGAGGTTCAGTCAGAATTATTTTATGAAGTAAATATGAATATGTAATTAACACATGTACCACCACGCCAAGAGTTGTTGATAAAAGTAGTTTAAAAAGAGATTTAAAGTGTTGGCTTCCTTTATGCTGAACAAATCTTGGCTCACAGGAAAAAGCATGATAAATTTTAAGCTAACAGCAAACTAAAGGAACTATTATCAACTTCTGAATATAGATAACCCAATTGTTTTACCCTGAACCTCAAGCAATGAACCTAACTGTAACTTTGTATGGGGACAGATGATTATTAGACTTACTGTGATCATTTCATAATGTATGCAAATGTCAAATAACTATTTAATACACCTGAAACTAACATAATGTTGTATGTCAACTATATTTCAATTTTTAACATATGCAAAAACAAACTATTTGCCAGTGTGGCGGGGGAAGACGCTCAACATTCTCAGCCATTAGGAAAACGCAAACTCAAAACCACAGTGAGATACACTTCACAGAAAACCACAAGGATGCCTACAATGAAAAACACAGACAATAACTAGTGTTGACGTGGATGTGGAGAAACTGGAACCCTAATACTTTGCTGGTGAGGATATAAAACTGTGCAGTCACTTCTGAAATCAGTTTGGCCGTTCCTCAAAATGTTAAACAGAGTTGCCCTCTGACCCGGCAATTCCACTCCTAAGCCTGATACCAGAAAAGAAAACATACATCCACAGAAAAACCTGTGCACGGATGTTCACAGCAGCATTATTCATAACAGCCAAGAAGTGGAAACAACCCAAATTTCCATCAGCTGATGAATGGGTAAACAAAATGTGTAGTTCTGGTCCAAGTCCAAAGGCCTGAGAACCAGGAGTGCTGATGCTGTAAATCCCAGTCCGAGGGCAGGAGACCGAGGTCCCAGCTTAGTCAGTCACACAGAGAGAGAAGTCTCCCTTCCTCTACCTTTTTGCTCTTTTCAGATCTTCAACAGATTAGAAGAGGTTTCCCCCACACGGGGGGCGGGGGGGGGGGGGCAATCTGCTTTACTCAGTCTACTGATTCTAATAATCTCTTCCGGAAACACCCTCACGGACACACCCAGAATGCTTAACCAGATATCTGGGCCTCACATAGCCCCAGTCAAGTTGACACATGAAATTAACCATCACAATATCTCAATAAAGTTATTATTAAAAATATATATAATATATATATATTATTCTTCGAAACTGTCAAGGTCATGAAAAACAAGGCAAGACTGGGATACACACCAGAGGAAACTATGGAGACATGATACCTAAATGAAATGTCAGGGTAAATCGTGAAACAAAAAAAGGACATCAGAAAAAGAATGGTACTATCTGAATAAAGTCTGGAGCTTAGTCAATAGTAATACATCTATGTCAATTTCTTGGCTTTGATAAAGATGTAATGATTCTATAAATCATCAACATTAGGGGAAACTGAGTGAAGAGTACACGGGAACTCTCTGTACCATCCTTGCAGCTTTGTTTGTAAATCTAAAAGTATCCCAAAATAAAATGCTTATTTTTTTAAGACCCCCCCCCCCCCAAAACAGGGGCATTTGTGTCATTGGTCTTATGAGTCTTATATTAGCCACAAACTGAATTCTGAGCACTTTTTCATGTAAAGAACCATGCCTGGTTCTGTGACTGGAAATTCAGCAAACAGTTTTATACAGCATTTAATCCACGGAATACAATGAACAAATTTTTTAAAAATTAATGAAGTTCAAAGATCCAAAATGCTTTCATAAGATTACATTTCTCAACAGCAGCAATGTAAGATAGGTCAAATGAAAAGATTCAAAATTCTGAGGGAAATTATTTCCAAACCAGAAATATATGCCTAAACAAACAGCAGTCAAGTGTGAAAAACATCTTCAGATAAGCAAGGACTAAAATTTTTTACATTTTAGAAGACTCATCAAAAGGAAAAGGCAAAACAATTATTAACTCCAAGGAAAACATGAGATTGTACAACAATGAATTATGTGAGGAATATTTATGCGTTCATAAAATACAGATTATTAAGTTAAATAAAATTGTGATATACTGGAAATACAAAGGAAAGGGAATGGAGAAGAGAAAGTGAAGAGAGATTTCTAAAATTTTTAGAAATGAACAGTAGCAGTATCAGAGTAGTATAAATGCCAAGGTCAATGTCAGAGAAGTTGCGTGAGTAGGTAAGACAGGAATGAAAAGCCAAGAAGAGAAGTTTGAGCTTAATGTGATAGCTCAATGGATTTTGTGAAGAAGCATGACAAGCAGTGCTTTGGAAAGCCCCTTCCGTCTGTGGCATGTGGAAGAAAGCAAAGCAACAAGTTATTAACCCATGATCCTGGAGATATGGTAACAAACATGAAAGAAACTATCAAAGAGGAATTCAAGGGGAAAAAAAATCCTCTCTTGGTGCCACTTTTCCCTTTTATAACTAGGAGAAAGCAGAATGTTCAAAAGAAGGTGCTAGGATTAGGAAGCTCCTCTTCTCCAAGACAGGATGACAAATTGTTTTGATTACTAGGAAAATCTCACAAGCATTTCTTTCCACAACCACGTGGAACACCAGTACTCGGGACAATATGTAGGCTATCCTGTGATACAGCCCAATGCATTTCTTTCTTTTTTTTTTAGTCTTTAAATTTATTTATTTATTTATGTCTGTGTTGGATCTTCGTTTCTGTGCGAGGGCCCTCTCTAGTTGTGGCAAGTGGGGGCCACTCTTCATCGCGGTGCGCGGGCCTCTCACTATCACGGCCTCTCTTGTTGCGGAGCACAGGCTCCAGACGCGCAGGCTCAGTAGTTGTGGCTCACGGGGCCCAGTTGCTCTGCGGCATGCGGGATCCTCCCAGACCAGGGCTCGAACTCGTGTCCGCTGCACTGACAGATTCTCAACCACTGCGCCACCAGGGAAGCCCCAGCCCAATGCATTTCTGCATTATGACTTTAGTTGGAGAAGAAAACACTTCAACCCACAGGGTTGATCATTTCAAAGGAAAGATTATATAGTATAAACACAACATTCAAGAAAAGGTGTGCTAAACATGCAGACTTTAAAATGTTAAATTGTGATATGATTTTTCCCGTTTTCTATGTTCTTCCTCTAGTCCTCCTCTTCCTTAGCAATCCTAAGAGCCTAAGTATACTAAAAAAATAACTATCTTTATGTTACATTCATCTCTTAAGTAGCACTACTTATAGTCTCAATAGCACTCTTCTGGCTAACTTAAATTTTGTTTACAGATACCAAGAAAATTGCAAAAATCTAACATCTTAAAATAAAAATACTGACACAATGAAATGTACAGGAAGAAAACTGCCTTTGTTTGAATTTTGTTTTAAAGATTCCAAGTAAGTTTCTTTAACGTTAGTAGCCAAACTGGAGAGAGACTGCTAATCCACAGTGGAGTTCTATTATTTTATTACTTGTATACTTAAAACTTAGCATTACTACTTATTTATCAATAAACATAAATCTGTAAAAATTGGTTTTCTCTGAAGATTTTTAAAAGGCCTCAACACAGACTTCCCTGGTGGTCTAGTGGGTAAGACTCCGTGCTCCCAATGCAGGCCCCCCCCCCCCCCGCCCGCCCCAGTTTGATCCCCAGTCTGGGAACTAGATCCTGCAAGCATGCCACAACTAAGAAGCCTTCAGGAAGGGAGGGGGAAAGGGAGGGGGGAGGGAGGGAGGAAAGAAGGGAGGGAGGAATAAATATTTTTTTTTAACCTTTAAGCTTTAAAAATAAATAAATAAAATAGAATAAAATGATCTACCAAATATCCTCATCATTGAGGCATCCCTGAAATTTCAGGATACAATGGATAAGAGAATTCTAAGATTTAAAAGCTGGAAAAAAACAGGTAATATGCAGAGTATGGAGAATCTATGTGATATAAAACTACTTTCAATGACAATAGATGTTTGAGGACACTGGGGTTAGTCACCTTCAACCCAAAATTAAATTCCAAGCCAAACTATGTATCACATGTGTAGTAATAAATTATCTATGAATTTCATTCCAGAATAGCATAGGAAGTATTAAAAAATATGTAAAAGAGAGGCTGAGTCGGATAAAGTTGATAGCCTCTGCTGTAAGTTGTTGTACACTAAAACATAAAACTAAAATTAAGAGTCATAACCAAAAAACACAGAAGCCTTCCAACTAGTATATGAAGAACAGTATAATTAGAATATCACCACTCTATAACAACTGTGATTAATGGAACTCCAGGCAATAAGCATCAAATAAGTGCCAGTAACATCCAGAAATGAGAGATTATATACCTCCTAATGTACAACACCACCTATGAAGAAGTTTTTGTCTCTTGTACTTCACTCTTCCCCAAGGCAGGGCAGGAGGAATGAAGGAAACCACATCCTCTATTACCAATTCACGAGAAATAGGAGGGAGAGGGGAACGTGGTTGAACACAGGGGGATACAATCAGCAAAATCAAAACGGTGAGAAACAAAATCCTCAATTCATCAACAAAAAAATAGTGGGGGGGGGGGGGGGAGGAGGGGAGAGAGAGATAGGGAGAGACAAAGGGAAGCCTTCATTTATTTTCCCCTAGGGCCCCAACTGATTTGGCACCATATACTGAAAAGACCACCCTTTTTCCACAACACTGCACAGGCGCCTTCATCAAATATCAAGTTGTACTATATATGTGGGTCTGTTCTGGCTTTTCTATTCTGTTCCACTGGTTTATTTCACAATCCACTTACCTGTACTACCCTACATTAATTACTGTAGCTATACAAGTGTCTTAATATCGAATGATATAAACCTCTAACATTTTTGTTCTTCAAGACTGACTTTATCAATGGTTCTCAAACTTTTTGGTCTCAAGATCTCTTTTTTTTTTAATTATTTTTTTATTTATTTAGGCTGCGTTGGGTCTTTGCTGCTGGGCGCGGGCTTTCTCTAGTTGCAGTGAGCGGGGGCTACCCTTCATTGTGGTGCGCGGGCCTCTCATTGCAGTGGCCTCCCTTGTTGCACAGTACAGGCTCTAGGGTGTTCGGGCTTCACTAGTGGCGGCATGCGGGCTCAGCGGCTGTGGCTCACGGGCTCCAGAGTGCAGGCTCAGCAGCTGTGGAGCACAGGCTTAGCTGCTCCGCGGCACGTGGAATCCTCCCGGACCAGGGCTCGAACCCGTGTCCCCTGCACTGCCTGGTGGACTCGTAGCCACTCGTAGCCACTGCACCACCAGGGAAGCCCCCTCAAGATCTCTTTTAAGTTCCTAAAAATTATTGAGAACCTCAATGAACTTTTGCCTTTGTGGGTTACATCTATCAATATTTACCATGATAGAAATTAAAACTAAAAATTTGACATTAATTTAAAATAAAAATAAACATATTAGCAAATATTTGTTATTAATAATTACTATATTCCCCCCCCCCCAAATTAATGAGAACAGTGGCGTTATTTTACATTTTTGCAAATCTCTTCAATGTCTGGCTTAACAGACAACCAGGTTTTCACATAAGTAACTAGTTTACTTCATTTTCAAAGAACATCCGTCAAATACTCATGTCTCAATAACCACAGTTCGGGCTTCCCTGGTGGCGCAGTGGTTGAGAGTCCGCCTGCCGATACACTGGACGCGGGTTCCTGTGCTGGTCCGGGAAGATCCCACATGCCGCGGAGCGGCTGGGCCCGTGGGCCGTGGTCGCTGAGCCTGCACGTCCGGAGCCTGTGCTTCGCAATGGGAGAGGCCACAACAGTGAGAGGCCCGCGTACCGCAAAAAAAATAAATAAAATTTAAAAAATAACCACAGTTCATCTCTCAGTGGTTATTTCAGGCAAAAATGGTGTTCCATGAAAAAGGTAGCTAGTTTAGCTCATATTTCAAACAAGCCCATGAGTTTTTTCTCAAAATGATCATCCCACTTCTATATGCAGCAGAAACGATTTATGCATACTTCCCATTTCAGCACATGCAACATTAAAAAGATGTGGAATCTCTTTTTTTCTTCCCGTTTTATTGAGGTATAATTGACATACAGCACCATGTAAGTTTAAGGGGTACAGCATAATGATTTGACTTACATACATCGGAAAATGAAGATGTATAATCTCTTGAAATAAGGGAGAGGTGATGGTTGCACAACGTTGTCAGTGTACTGAATCTTTTATACTGAATTGTACCCTGTATACTGTACAGTGGTTAACATGTTGTGTGAATTTTTCCTCAATTTTTAAAAAAAGGCAGTTGAGACTTATTAAAATTAATAAATGGTACTGTTTCGCCAAGAACATTCTTAAGTGGAACTTGTCTTTTTTTTTTCTTTTCTTAATTGCAAATGCATACGGTACAGTGACGAATATAGCACAGTTTGGTGACACTGACGTGATTCCTGCTGACTTGGTGCCAGCAGTTTACCCACCATTGCTTTTGCACATGATTTTGCTTTTGCAAAATCAACATGGAGAAAAGGGAAATAACATCTTACTGTTGTTATGAGAATAGTTTTGATCTCAAAAAGGCCCTCTTGAATGGGTCTACGGGGACATCCAGAAGTACACGAACCATGATTTGAAATGTTCTTGGTCCTTTCGATTCCCAGAGATTTTGGACTCAGCTTCTCAATTTATACACACATACACATACACAGACACACACACACATACACACACAACCCTGCTAAGCTTTTCTTTGGAATTACATTGAATCTTTGGATCAATTTGGGAAAAACAGACTTACTGTCATTTATTTACTTAATCTTTAATTCCTTTAGCAATACTCTGTAATTTCTGTGTGGAGTTTTTACACATCTTTCCCTCTTTTTAGACATCTTTTATTTTTTTAAATTTATTTTTATCTTATTTTTGGCTGCGTTGGGGCTTCGTTGCAGCGTGCAAGCTTCTCACTGAGGTGGCTTCCTTGTTGCGGAGCACAGGCTCTAGGCATGTGGGCTTCAGTCGTTGTGGGACGCAGGCTCAGCAGTTGTGGCACACAGGCTTAGATGCTCCGCGGCATATGAGATCTTCCCGGACCAGGGCTCGAACCCGTGTCCCCCGCGTTGGCAGGCGGATTCTTAACCACTGTGCCACCAGTGAAGCCCTAGACGTCTTTCTTTAGATTTATTCCTAGGTGTTTGATATTGTTTGATGATACTGTAAATAGTATCTTTTTAAACTTAATTTTCTAACTGACCTCTCTTCACACCATATGCATAAAACAGACCTAAATATAAACGGTGGAACAGTAAAACTTCAAGAAAACATAGAAGAATATCTTCGTGATCTTAATTAAGAAATCTCTGCCCATTATAAGATCGTGACACTTGGATTGGTTTTTGAATGAGCACTCTTTCTGAGTAACAAAATATTATTTTTTTGGTTTTTTGTTTGTTTTTCGCAGCTTACGGGATCTTAAGTCCTGTCCCATGCCCCTCCCCCCCATCCCCCCCCCATCCCCCTACAGTGAAATCATCGAGTCCTAACCACTGGACTGCCAGGGAGTTCCCCAAAGTATTCTTACTCTAGATTCATTCTGCTCCTTCATATATATCAAACCTATCAGGCATGTCTATTAATGTCTCAAGAATGGAATTTTTCCAGCCTTTATTTAACTGTCCTCCTCCCCTCCTCCTGCTGTTCCATCATTCATTTTCCTACCAAATTTCTCACATATTTAAAAACAAACCAACCAACCTAGAAAGAGCAAAGATGACAATAGCAGCACTGAAGAGTAAGCACTGCTTAACGACAGGAAGCCGCACGCAAGGAATGTAGCTCCTCTGCCTCTGAGTAAACTCCAACAGCGTGCAGCCCAAAGCCAAAGAACACACACAAGATTAGGAATGAAAATGCACTGAAGGTACACCAAAACGTCAGTGCTGCTGGGTGGAGGGATTACAGCGGGGTGTGTGTCTCTTTGTGTGTTTTTCCCATTTCAACAATAAATTATAATTCTTCCGTTATCATAAAATAAACAATAAAAGTTTACTTTTAAATTTTAATATGCAGTGATGTTGAGGAAACAGCAAAATGGGCATATTCATAATATACTGTGGTGGGAATATAAACCGACAGAATAATTCTTGAAGGAAACAGCATTTTGCAACAAAAACATTTGGAAAATGTATCCCTAAATTAGAAACAGGTCTGCTATCAAACGATAACAGTAGCTAATGTTTCTATTGTACTTTACTACTACTGGGGAAGGGAGAATAAAGATGAGTTTAGTTTTTAGTAGATTCCCATCTATTCTGTCTTCATCAAAACCAGCCAGGTTGTCATGAAAGGCAGGGGATTAAAATGGATGCAAAACGGCATTTCCCCTCTCTAACGTCCAAATGTACAAACTTTTTTTTTTTTCTCTAAGATCTCTATTGGAGTATAATTGCTCCACAATGGTGTGCTAGTTTCTGCTTACAACAAAATGAATGTTATATATATACATATGTTCCCATATCTCTTCCCTCTTGCGTCTCCCTCCCTCCCACCCTCCCTATCCCACCCCTCCAGGCAGTCACAAAGCACCAAGCTGATCTCCCTGTGCTATGCACTGAACTCCCTGTGCTATGCCGCTGCTTCCCACTAGCTATCTACCTTACGTTTGGTAGTGTATATATGTCCATGCCTCTCTCTCGCTTTGTCACAGCTTACCCTTTCCCCCTCCCCATATCCTCAAGTCCATTCTCTAGTAGGTCTATGTCTTTATTCCTGTCTTACCCCTAGGCTCTTCATGACATTTTTTTCCCTTAAATTCCATACATATGTGTTAGCATACGGTATTTGTCTCCCTCTTTCTGACTTACTTCACTCTGTATGACAGACTCTAGGTCTATCCACCTCATGACAAATAGTTCAATTTCGTTTCTTTTTATGGCTGAGTAATATTCCACTGTGTGTATGTGCCACATCTTCTTTATCCATTCATCCGATGATGGACACTTAGGCTGTTTCCATCTCTGGGCTATTGTAAATAGAGCTGCAATGAACTTTGGTATATGATTCTTTTTGAATTATGGTTTTCTCAGGGTATATGCCCAGTAGTGGGATTGCTGGGTCATATGGTAGTTTGATTTGTAGTTTTTTAAGGACCCTCCATACTGTTCTCCATAGTGGCTGTATCAATTTACATTCCCACCAACAGTGCAAGAGGGTTCCCTTTTCTCCACACCCTCTCCAGCATTTATTGTTTCTAGATTTTTTGATGATGGCCATTCTGACTGGTGTGAGATGATATCTCATTGTAGTTTTGATTTGCATTTCTCTAATGATTAGTGATGTTGAGCATCCTTTCATGTGTTTGTTGGCAGTCCGTATATCTTCTTTAGAGAAATGTCTATTTAGGCCTTCTGCCCATTTTTGGATTGGGTTGTTTGTTTTTTTGTTATTAAGCTGCATGAGCTGCTTATAAATTTTGGAGATTAATCCTTTGTCAGTTGCTTCATTTGCAAATATTTTCTCCCATTCTGAGGGTTGTCTTTTGGTCTTGTTTATGGTTTCCTTTGCTGTGCAAAAGCTTTGCAGTTTCATTAGGTCCCATTTGTTTATTTTTATTTCCATTTCTCTAGGAGGTGGGTCAAAAAGGATCTTCCTGTAATTTATGTCATAGAGTGTCCTGCCTATGTTTTCCTCTAAGGCAAACTTTTAAATAATACTTTTTCCATTATATACCTAATGTGCTTTCATTTCAGAGAAAAGTAGAAATATAGAAAAGAATAAATATGAAAGTTGCTTGCATTTTCTGATAGTAGTGCAATCCTGAAACCTATCAAATACCAAGTTCCTACTTACATTTGTGATGCTGACTCCTATCTATGAATGAAAATGACCTCATTTATTTGCAAAAAAATCTTTAACTAAAAAAATAAAACAAAACAATTCTGCAATAAACATATCAGTATATATATTTCTACACACTTGCATGAGAACCTCTGTTAGATAAAATCAAAAAAGTGGAATTGCTGGGTCAAAGGATACTCACACATTAAAGTTTGATTTCTCTGATTATATTAACATTCAAATATAGAAGAATTATCTATTTCCCCACCCTCATCAACACTGAGTGTTAAGACAAGAACTTCAGTATTCCATCCCCCAAATACCTCTTGTTGGCTAGAAACTTTTCCGTTTCTCCCTTTATCATGGTTGCTATATATGCTTTATAAATTCATTTCATTTGGTGACAAAAAATATGTACACAAAAGATTTCCTATTCACTGCTTAGCCCTCCATGTGAAAGCTTGATATATCATAATATTGTATATTTGCCGCCACGTGATCTGAGTTCAAGATCTGAATCTGTCATTTAAAAGCTGTGAGACTGAAAACTAAACCTTTTTGTTTCAGTTTCCTCATCTGTAAAATGAGGATAATAAGAGGACCTACATTACAAAGTCATTGGGAAGATCAAATAAAATACATGTAAAGCAACTGAAATAACACCTATCACAAAGGTTCAATAAATGTTAGAATTTTTAAAAGCCAAGTTCAATAAACATGGGCTCTATATAACTGAACACAGTATTCTACACACACAAACACACACACACACAAAGTGACAGGTCTAGCACCTGGCATAACAATAAATTTTATAGTGCTTTATAGCCCACGCAGCATATAATCTATTATTAATGACCTAAGGCACTGTGCAAGAAGCATGCCGTCTCTCCCCTTCACCCCAAAAAGTGTTCCAAAGGAATTCTCATGTTCAAATCCTATCTATCCTAACAAGATAGATACAAACAAATCCTCAACAAGAGCTGAATCACTAACTCTACCCAGAAAAGTCCTGGTCCTATTCATTCTCTTCCAATGAAATTAGAAGGAAGGAAGAGTTGCCTCCCTGTCACTTTGGGAAGCTTGTAGCACCCAGTTAGTATTATAGCTCCCAAACTACAAAGGACCTCAGGAATGCCTCAGTCAGGTTTTCTCCTCTGTTCCATACAGCACCAAGGAAATTCTGGGCACTTAATAATGCCCCTAAGAATCAAAAGCCAGTATTCATCAAATTACCCCTCTTTGCTGCCAAAGAACAATGGGACTTCAGTAATTTTCTCCTGTTAAAGCACAGATAAATAGGGCATGACTTCAACGTTAGCAAAATGTCAAGATCACCCCAATGTGCACTTGTTCTACATCAGCATGAGGGCTGGTTAGCACAGCTTTGTGCTTTGGCTGGAGACTGCCCCTAAATCCATTCAGCTGTTTGAAAATGAGAGCCATAAATGAGAAAATATGCCTCCACACTACTCCCTCTCAGCTTGGAGAACAAAAAAATTAAAAAAAACAAATGCTTCAAATGTCTATATCTCTTCCTCATATTCAAAATAATTGCCACCAGGTAAACTCCTTAAGTTTACAAGCTGGGGAACCTTGTCTTATTTATCAAGCAGTTAGCAAGCTCCCTAATTGAGAATATACTCAGGAAATGTGTGCAACATGACTGAATGATCGTATGTTCTATGTAACTTCTATGTTCAACAAAGGGGTGTCTTGATAATTACATTTCAATATACTCTCTCAGTCCTTATGAAACATGAAAAATACTTCACTAGTTTTTCCATTCCAAGCAATCTGTTAAAGGAAACCAACATTACTTATAAACAGATTCCAAGCTATCAGGAGGGTAAATTAAAAATATACTTGCGTGTTTTGGATACATTTTTAAAACCATTTGTCAGATTCTTGTTCTGGCAAGAGTCTTATGACTGGCCACATAACTTCTTGAGCTTAAAATGAATCTTTATATTCTAGCTTCTTCCAATTAAATGATAAATGCATATGGCTCTTCAGCATTTATTAGTTACCTATATCTTAAAGCAATTTTCTTATTTCTTGAAATACCCTTATTTTTAGGTTAAATATTATTCCCACATTAACTGGCCTGATTATCTTTTCTAACACAGGACGTAAGTCACACAGAACATACTAACTCTAGCCAATCTAAACACAGTGTCCCCATTTTTACATACTTTCTTGAATTTGATTATTTTCTAGTTATCAACATACAATAGAATGTTTCTATAACAACAGAAATCTAATATTCTGTTGTAGTTGCTGTATCATAATTCATTTAACCAATTCCCTACTAATGGACATTTACTTTCAATTTTATACTACTAAAGGCAATTCTGAAACAAAAATAAACACAGTATCCCCCAAAAAACCTAAATAAAGCAATGATATGATGTTAACTACTGAGGAGGATCAAGTTATCTCTGAAAAGATTTGGAGAAAGGTGATTCTGGTATCTTTGTGATACACTTCCTGTCTCAGAAGATCTCTGTGTCCATTTCTGAAAAGAGAAGTATAAGAATACACAAAGGTCCGGGGAGTTGGGGCATGTGTGTTTGTGTTACAAAGACCAAACTGGAGCTTCAGGAAGTCTCCAAACATGTCTGAGCCCAAAAAAGACAGACTTAGATACAATACCAACATTCACGGCTAAAGAAGAGGGGCCAATTTTTTTTAAATAAACAGTTAATACATTTTATTTCCATATATAAACAGTTTTTAAGACAATAATAACTAGTGAGGAGTTGAATAAAAGAAGTAAAGATTGTGAACAACAGTTGAAGGAATTCCTTTAACGTTAGGGGACAAAAACACTGTATCCTGGACACAGGCTGTTCCCTGCACACACCCATGCTTACCTGTTCCCTTTACCTGAAACATGCCCCCCAATCTCTCGAAGGCTGAGTAAATGCCAACTCCTTCTGAAGTTTTTGAGTTCAAACATTTTGTTATACCTCCAAAATGCACCTATTACAGACAGCACTCAGAAAGAGCTGAATTGTATCTATGCTTAAATCTTACCACTACCGGATCAAAAAGACCACCACCATTCTCCCAAAACTACAAACCAGGGACTGGATTTCACTTTTACATCCCATCATTACACAGATCAGATACAAGTGAGTGAGTAATAAAGAATATAAAGTTTTCATCCCAGAGGACCTCAAAAATAAATAAATAAATCAAAAGCCTTGTATCCTACAAGGTCAAGAGACAAGTGCCGGGAACCAGATCTAGAACCAGGTTCTAGTTCTTGGACTCCAATGACTATATTATTTTCTGGGAATCTGGAGAAGACCAGCATTTCCCAAAATGGTATCTGCTGGACACTGTTCTGCAAGATGCTAATACATACTTAAATAAACTGGAAATGGCTGGACTAAAACAAAGCTAACATGGTTACTTTACTACAGGACATTTGCAGGGCTTTAAAATGCTAATATACACTATAAATTTCCAAGATAAGATTACACAATGAAGCCTTTAGTGAACTAATTTGAGCAAGATTGTTGGGGAGAGTTTGGAAAATGCTTCAAAAAGGTTGTTTTAGTTTGTCTGTTTGTTTTTCCCAGTTGTCACAATATTACTGAGTACTTCAGATCAACTTCTAAAGAGTTCTTACCTGATATGTGTTGCAGGCAGAGATTCGTACTGGCGAGACAAAAAGAGCTCCCTATGTTTCAACTGATGTTTCTGTTTATCTGTCAAGTCAGCCTCAACTGTTGTTTCAGATTCTTCCTCAATTTCTTCTACACAAATAAAATTCAAAAAATGCATTATTACAAAGTACATTACCTATTTGGTTATTAAGATAGACTTAATCAGCCTTTCTTTCATTCAATATTTTTTTCAAACGAACTGATTTTAAATTTACACATTTAACTTGTCATTTGAATTACAACCATAAAATTAAGTTACCCAGGCCTCAAAGGAAGAACTCCAATTTTAAGATGGCAGATGGAACATATGTATCTATCTCCTCTTCCCCCATGAAACTACACCAAAATATCAATGAAAATGTGTTAACATTTCAATGACAATAAAAAATGAAGCAACAGGGCTTCCCTGGTGGCGCAGTGGTTGAAAGTCCGCCTGCCAATGCAGGGGACACGGGTTCGTGCCCCAGTCTGGGAGGATCCCACATGCCGCAGAGCGGCTGGGCCTGTGAGCCATGGCTGTTGAGTCTGCGTGTCCGGAGCCTGTTCTCCACAATGGGAGAGGCCACAACAGTGAGAGGCCCGTGTACCGCAAAAAAAAAAAAAGCAACAATGGAAGAAAGATTTTCAACAACAAAAAAAGATGGAAAATAGATTTAAAAGAAAGGAAAAGTACACACTTAGTCAAGAGAAGGAAGTGAAAATCTATGTGCGTAGAGAGCGATGCCACGGAGAAGGTGGGCACAGGGCGAGTACTGACTTATCGCTTGAAGCTACCAAGTATTATGAGAAAGAAAGCAGGGTGAGAGCAAAAAAGCAGGAGAAACGGGTTGAAAGTCTATCTATAATACAATTACTTAATCCCAGAATACTCCAGTTAAAAAGAGTACAATCAGAAACAAATAGTATAACACATTTCAAATTTGATAACACAAATAAAAAACTAATAGAAGGATTAGAGGATAATGTAAATGAAATCTCCTAGAAATTAAAACAAAGAGATAACTGAAAACCAAAAGATTAAAATAGTAAAGAAGAATGCATGAGGTCCAACATCCCACTAACAAAAGTTCCATAAAGAAACAACAGAGAAAACAGATTCTTTTACCTCTTTGTTTGTTTTGGTGGGGGGGGATGAGGGAAGACCTATCAAAGAGATGATTCAAGAAAATTTCCCCTTACTAAGTGTCCAGTGAGACTGAGTGTCCCGATTGAATTCGTGTCATCGTGTCATACTTAACTTTTTTTTTTAAGTGACAGCATGAGAAGACTGCAACCATTTACAGGAAAGAAGTGTAGGCACAAGCAAAGAAACCAGAATCCGAGTGGAATCACAGATGAACAGCAACACTCTGTGCTAAGACAGCACAGCAATGCCATCCAAGAGGAAAAATGACATTCAACCTAGAATTGCATAGTCAACTATCAAGTCTTAAAAGAGAATAAGGACAAACTTTTTGCATTCATTCAACCAAGATTTACAGTTCACCCTTGAACAATGTGAGTTTGAACTGCACGGGTCCACTTATATGTGAATTTTTTCAATAAATATAGTACATTGGAAAATTTTTTAGAGGTTTGCAACAATTTGAAAAACTTCACAGATGAGGACTTCCCTGCCAGTCCAGTAGTTAAGACTCCGTGCTTCCAATGGAGGGGGCGCAAGTTCGAACTCTGGGCAGGGAACTAAGATCCCACATGCTACACGGCCCCCCCCCCCAAAAAAAAAACAAAAAAGAAAGGAAAAGAATTCACAGATGAACCACGTAGCTTAGAAATATCAAAAAAATTAAGAAGAAGTTATGTTGGGACTTCCCTGGTGGCACAGTGGTTAAGAATCTGCCTGCCAATGCAGGGGACATGGGTTCAATCTCTGGTCCGGGAAGATCCCACATGCCGCGGAGCAACTAAGCCTGTGCACCACAACTACTGAGCCTGTGCTCTAGAGCCCGCGAGCCACAACTGCTGAAGCCCACACGCCTAGAACCCATGCTCCGCAACAAGAGAAGCCTCCACAATGAGAAGCCCACACACCGCAAGGAAGAGTAGCCCCTGCTTGCCACAACTAGAGAAAGCCCACACACAGCAACGAAGACCCAACGCAGCCAAAAATAAATAAATAAAATAAATTTTTTTAAAAAGGGATTTTTCACTTAAATGTTTATTAAAAAAAAAGGTATGTCATGAATTCATAAAACGTGGATAGTAGTCTATCCTTATATAGGCATAAGGTGAATGATATTTAATAAAAACTACTGTGTTAGTTTTCTTACTGTTTTATAATTTTCCTTTCAAAGAATTACATTACCATTCATTATATTAAATTGCCTCTCTCTCTAGTAACTGGAAAAACTGCTTATCAGCATCTTATCACAGGTAGGTGGGTTTTTTAAAAAATTGTATCAATGTTTCCAATAGTGTATTATGAATATAACTGTAATACTCTATGCCATAAAACTTTTTAAATGATTCATTCATTATCGTATAGGCTAGGCTACTGTGAAGCAATCATATCAATTACACTAGGCTACCATAAAGAATCATATTGCTGGGCTTCCTTGGTGGTGCAGTGGTTAAGAATCCACCTGCCAATGGAGGGGACACGGGTTCGAGCCCTGGTCTGGGAAGATCCCACACGCTGCGGAGCAACTAAGCCTGTGCGCCACAACTACTGAGCCTGTGCTCTAGAGCCTGAGAGCCACAACTACCGAGCCCATGTGCCACAACTACTGAAGCCTGCGCACCAGAGCCCATGCTCTGCAACAAGAGAAGCCACTCCAATGAGAAGCCCACGCACCACAACAGAGATAGCCCCCACTCGCCGAAACTAGAGAATGCCCGCGTGCAACAACAAAGACCCAACAGAGCCAAAAATAAATAAATTTATTTCAAAAAAAAAAGAATCATACTGCTGATTCTTCATTATCAATGAAGATCACTATAGCACGGATCACTATACCTGTTAATAAATATGAACTTCTTCTCACATTTTTTTTCCTTTTTAATGTCTAGTGTTAGTAACACACGTAACATCTACAGTGTTTTGTACTGCATAAGACAATACTGACGTAGGTACTGACAGACGATTCATCTTATAATTAGATTTATGGTATCAATAAATACAGCCTGGTACTGTAAGTATATTTTCTCTTCCTTGTGATTTTCCTAACATTTTCTTTTCTCTGGCTTACTTTAAGAATACAGTATATATTCTGTATGACATACGAAATATGTGTTAATCAACTGTTTATGTTACGTATAAGGCTTCCAGTCAACAGTAGGCTTATCAGTTAAGTTTTGGGGGGAGTCAAAAGTTTTATGAAGATTTTCAACTGTGCAGGGGGTTGGTGTCCCTAACTCCTGCATTACTCAAGGGTCAACTGTATTAGGCACCAAAAACAGGCACTAATCAAGGTGCTGGAGGCAATCAGTGAGCAAAAAAGTTGCTACTATGAAGAAATTATTCAAAGTGTTTGCCTCTGGGAAACAGAGGTGGAAGAAAAGGATGGAAAGGGAAGACAAAGTTTTGCCTGAGATTTTTTTTTTAATGCTGTATTTAATATTCTTTTTAAAAAAAAAATTACTAGATGTCATTTACAGATATAATTCCAAATAATTTTAGATATAAAAATTTTAAAAATATAATACCTGTAGAGGCTCACAGATCCTCTGCAGCCTTACCTGGACCGGACCAGAGGAGACTGTAGCTATGGGAATAGCAGGAGTACTGAGAACTCAGAGTCAGGGAGGGGATGACTGGATTCTCACACAAGAAGTAAAGCCCAAGGTTAGGCCTCAGAGCCTTCATTTCTGGACAGTGACAAAACACACACACACACGCACACAGCAACACATTTCTGTTCCTCACAATTCTCTCTTATAAATTTCTTACATACGGACCCAGGACCACGAGAGATTTTATCATATGTGACCCCCTAGTTGTAGTTCTTCTGAGTTGTATGAGGGCAATTAATAGGCTAAGTATCAAATCTTTTCTACCTTCAAACTTTTAAAACTCTGAATTGAAAATGGACCTGTAAAAATTAGAAACTGATTTAGAAAAACATGCATCTAGCTCCAAAACAGAATAATGTGATTTAAAATTCTTTGATTGTTCTTTATAATGAACTACTCAAAGAGAAATGAAGCAATAAAAGAGCCATTTACTTGCAAGTCTAATAACATCTCACCAGTGGAAATCAATGAAGTTACTGCTGCATTGGCACTATTAGCACCAGCAAATATCACATACAAAATTATACTCTTTACCTAATTAGGATCTGATAAATTGTTGTTCCATAAAACACAGCTAACTGAATTCTAACGTGTACCCTATAGAGCTAAAACAGCAACAAGCTCTAAAAATAATGGTAACAACAGCAAATCTTATTTTCTTGTACAATCTCTTGATACTGGGCGAAAAGGAATAAAATCTCTCAAGTTCAATCTAACCAAACACAGAAATCACCACAACAGCATCTGAAACTCATTTTTTCAAATGTACAAGTTAATTTCATTTACATATTTGTATAAATTTCTACTGGCTTCTGAACAAGAAATGATTCCCATGCCATTAACATCCTAAAAACATTAAACAACCGCAATGGCAAGAATTGGCATTTAGACAATGAAAAATTTAAAAGAATAGAACTATCATCAAAAATAACGGGGCTTCCCTGGTGGCACAGTGGTTAAGAATCTGCCTGCCAATGCAGGGGACACAGGTTCAAGCCCTGGTCGGGGAAGATCCTACATGTCGCAGAGCAGCTAAGCCCGTGCGCCACAACTACTGAGCCTGCGCATCTGCAGCCTGTGCTCCCCTATAAGAGAGGCCGCGATAGTGAAGAGGCCCGCGCACCGCGATGAAGAGTTGCTTGCCGCAACTAGAGAAAGCCCTCGCACAGAAACGAAGACCCAACACAGCCAAAAATAAATATATAAATAATTAAATAAATAAAAGATTACTATTAATTAAAGAAATAAAAAAATAAAATAAAATTTTTTAAAAATTAAAGAAGACTTAAGTAAATGGGAAAACTATGTTCACAGATTGGAAGATTTAACATTGTTAAGATGGCAGTACTGCCTAAGTTGATCAACAGATTCAATGCAACCCCTACCAAAATTCCAACTGTCTTTTTCACAAAAATTAGCAAACTATCCTAAAATTCATATGGACATGTAAGCAACCCAGAATAGCCAAAATAATTTGAAAAAGAACAAATTTAAGAGTACTCACACTAAAAAGAAAAAAAAAAGAGTACTCACACTTCCAGATTTCAAAGCATTCTTCAAAGCTACAACAATTAAGACGGCGGTACTGGCATAAGGATAGGCATAGATTAATTAGAATATAACTGGAGTCCAGAAATAAGCCCATACATTTGTTAAATGATTTTGGATAAGGATGCCAAGACAATTTACTGGCGGAATGAACAGTCTTTTCTACAAATGGTGCTGAGAACAACTGGACATCCACATACAATGAATAAAGCTGGGCCCTCACACCACATACAAAAATTAATTCAAAATGGATCAAAGACCTAAATGTAAGACCTAAAACTTTTATAAAACACTTAGAATAAAACACAAGTGTAAATCTTCATGACCTTAGACTAGGCAATAGTTTCTTCACTATGGCACCTTAAATAAATCTCAAGCAACCAAAGAAAAAAACAGGTAAATTAGAATTAGTATTAAAATTTTTGTGCTTAAAAAGTACTCTCAAGAAAGCAAAGAGACAACCCATAGAATGGGAGAAAATGTTTGCAAATCATGTAACTCGTAAGGTTCTAGTATCCAGAATATATAAAGAACTCTTATAACAATAAAAAGACAACCCAGGGCTTCCCTGGTGGCGCAGTGGTTAAGAATTCACCTGCCAATGCAGGGGACATGGGTTCAAGCCCTGGTCTGGGAAGATCCCACATGCCGTGGAACAACTAAGCCCATGCGCCACAACTACTGAGCCTGCACTCTAGAGCCCGTGAGCCACAACTACTGAGCCCACGTGCTGCAACTACTGAAGCCTGTGCACCTAGAGCCTGTGCTCTGCAACAAGAGAAGCCACCACAGTGAGAAGCCCATGCACCACAAGGAAGAGTAGCCCCTGCTCGCCAAAACTAGAGAAAGCCCGCACACAGCAACAAAGACCCAACGCAGCCAGAAACAAAATAAATTAAAATAAATAAATTTTTAAAAAACCATTCACACAAAAAAAAGACAACCCAAGACAGCCCAATTAAATAATTGGCAAAGGATCTGAATATAGTTCTCCAAAAGATATACAAAGAGCCAATTAATACATGAAAAGATGTTCAACATCATTAGTTACTAGGGAAATGCAAATCAAAATTACCATGAGAGGACTTCCCTGGTGGTGCAGTGGTTTGAGCCCTGGTGAGGGAAGATCCCACATGCTGCGGAGTAACAAGTCCCGTGCACCACAGCCCGTGCACCACAACTACTGAGCCTGTGCTCTAGAGCCCATGTGCCCCAACTACTGAAGCCCACGTGCCTAGAACCCATTCTCCGCGAGAAGAGAAGCCACCGCAATGAGAAGCCCGCGCGCTGCAACGAAGAGTAGCCCCTGCTCACTGCAACTAGAGAAAGCCCACGCGCAGCAGTAAAGACCCAATGCAGCCAAAAATAAAAATGAAATATTTTTTAATTTAAAATTATTTAATTATTTTAAAACTACTATGAGATATTTCACATTGACCAGAATGACTATAATCAAAAAGATAACAAGCAAAAATGTGGAGAAATTGTAATCTTTGTACATTATCAGTAGAAATGTCAGACGGTACAGCTGCATTGTAAAACAGTTCAACAGTTCCTCAAATTGCTGAACAGAGTTGCCATGCAACCAAGCAATTCCATTCCTAGGTGTATACCCAGGAGAACAGAAAACATGTCAATACAAAACTTGTACATGAATGTTTATACAGCATTATTCATAACTGCCAAAAAGTGGAAGCAACCCAAATGTTTGATAAATGGATAAATAAATGTAGTATATCCATACAATGGGATATTTATCATTTAGCCATAAACAGGAATGAAGTGCGGATCCATGCTACAACGTGGATGAACCTTGAGAGATTGTATTAGGCTGTATTAGTTCGAACAAAGGAACTTTCTGGCCAACCCCATAATAAATGAAATATTACAAAAGTGAAAGACACAAAAGGTCACATATTATAGTATGCCATTTGTATGAAAAATACAGAATAGACAAATCCACAGAGACAGGAAGTAGCTTGGTGGTTGCCAGAGGATTAGTGGAGGGAAATACAGGGACGGCTAATGGGTACAGGGTTTCTTTTTGGAGTGATAAAAATGTCCTGGAATCAAATAATAGTTATAGTTGCATAAATTTATGAATATACTAAAAACCACTGAATTGTACACCTTTTAAAGTGGTAAGTTATATATGGCATGTAAATTATATCAAAAAGAGAACAAGCTAAACCTTAAAAAGGGCAGGGGGGGGCAAATGAAATGCGAAAAGTCAAATGAACAATGGATAAATTTCAGCATAGTCATGGAATGGGATTCTACTCAATAGCTAAAAGTTAATGAGTGAATCCACATATCAATATGGACAGATCACAAAAACTTGATATTGAGCGAGAAAGCAATCTGTAGAAGGACACATATGTAAAACACCATTTTTTAAGATGCAAAAACAATGCTCTAAATACATACATATGTAACAAAACTATAAATACACGAATGGGAAAAAAAAACCACACACTGAAGTTGAGATAGCAATTCACCTATGGGGAAACCAGGAAAGCAACGGAGTTGGGAAGGGATGCACACAGCACTAAAAGAATCTGAAGCAAATATGTATGTCACAATAAGGGAGGACAAAGTTGGCTGGTTCGTTCATAATTAGCACGTTATTCTCTCTTTTCTGCTTCCTAAAAATACCTCAAATAAAAAGTGAACAGAAAAAAAAAAAAAAGTGAACAGGACTCAAGAGAAGGAAAACTGTAACTAAACTTTAATCCATGTTAAACTGTTTTTTTCCTTAATGAGACAACCACCACAGTTGATCATTTTTATGTTTTAATTTTTATTTATTTATTTATTTTTTGGCTGCGTTGGGACTTCATTGCTGTGCGTGGGCTTTCTCTAGTTGCGGCTAGCAGGTGCTACTCTTTCATTGCAGTGCGCGGGCTTCTCATTGCAGTGGCTTCCCTTGTTGTGGAGCACGGGCTCTAGGCGCACAGGCTTCAGTAGTTGTGGCACGTGGGCTCAGTAGTTGTGGCTCACAGGCTCTAGAGCGCAGGCTCAGTAGTTGTGGCACATGGGCTCAGTTGCTCTGTGGCATGTGGGATCTTCCCGGACCAGGGCTCAAACCCCTGTCCCCTGCATTGGCAGGCAGATTCTTAACCACTGCACCACCGGGGAAGTCCCGATAATCATTTATTTACCTATGTCTTCCTTCTCTCCATATCTTTGTATCATCTTGCCAAAATACTAATTTCAACTGGCATTCTGTATAACGTTAATTTCCGAAATGTATACAAATAAATACACATAATTATAACTATACAACTAAATTTTGGGTTTGAAGATTAAAAAAGGAAGGGAACAAAATAGAAAAGTGGCCCATCTTGGGAGATCAAAAACAGGTAAGCGCCAAGAGTTGACTGCTTCTATAAAGAAATGCATGAGATAAACAGGGAGAATACTGGAGTGGATGAAAAGTTAATAGAAGTAAGAAGATCACATGTAAAGTTGAAAGGAGTCTCTGAGGTTCTGGTACCTAACCCATGAGACTTTCACCAACCTCC
Organism: Phocoena phocoena; assembly: GCF_963924675.1. Classification (NCBI taxonomy): domain Eukaryota; kingdom Metazoa; phylum Chordata; class Mammalia; order Artiodactyla; family Phocoenidae; genus Phocoena; species Phocoena phocoena. The sequence continues at coordinate 55,516,306 of NC_089232.1, forward strand.
AGGTGGAGGAGTCCCCTCCTCTTTGCTATAAAGCAGCACCCACATAAGCTTAAGGTACTTACTTGTCACAGTATGCTTTGTGCAACAGTCATCTCATTCACAGAGTCCCTTGAGAACAAAGATGGGTCATTTATCTTTGTATCAATACTGATTTTCTCATGGGGTAGAAGAGACGGAACCTCAAGAAATGTTCACATTAGACCAGGTAAAAATTATCAGCAACACTCAAATCAGCTGCTGCGAGGACAGACTCACAGAGTTATGACATAAAACACCGCAAAGAGTAACCATCAAAAGGTTACTGTTAAAAAAAAAAAAAAAAGGTTACTGTTCAGGCTTCCCCGGTGGCACAGCTGTTGAGAGTCCGCCTGCCGATGCAGGGGACACGGGTTCGTGCCTTGGTCTGGGAAGATCCCAAATGCCGCGGAGCGGCTACGCCCGTGAGCCATGGCCGCTGATCCTGCGCGTCCGGAGCCTGTGCTCCGCAATGGCAGAGGCCACAACAGTGAGAGGCCCGCATAACGGGAAAAAAAAAAAGGTTACTGTTCAAGGGCTCTGTCACATCTCATCCCAGTGCTTTCCACAATTCTTCCCAGATCTAACACAAGGTGGATGGGATACCAGGCTTCAGAGTCACACTTGAAATCAAAGTCTAGTTCCATCCGTTCCTAGTTGGGGGCAAAATTATTTACTCTCTGTAATCCTCAGTGTCATCATCTGTAAAACGTGGACATAATTTCTCCCTTATAAGGTTACTGTGAGAATTAAGGTAACGCACGTGATTTGCTTAGCACAGTGCCTAACACAGTGCTAAATTTTAAAATTGGCTATTACAATTTTTAAATGAATTCATATAATTTTCTTTGACATTTGGAAAACAATTCTTATCTCCTAAGACAATGGTTCCTAATTAAGAAAGCAAATCATGTTAAAATTAAAGCAAATTAAATATTGCTTTCACTTTTTGTAAACAACCAAAAACAGATATCCAGACCCCACCCCTGGAAATCCTGATTTAAAACTTCTAGGGTACAGTCACACCAGTTAAGCCTCAGTTAAGAATCATTATTATAAAGCACTAATTTTAAAACATTTTTCTGGCAGAACACCTATGCCAGCAATTCTCAAGCTTTTTAGTCTCAGGACCCCTTATATTCTTCAATTCTATCAGGGGTTTCAAAGAAGTTTTGTTTTCATTGGTAACACATCTACCAATATTGTGTTAGAAATTAAAACAAATAAATTTTGAAAATACTGGAAATCACAAGCACACAATGCATTATCATGAGTGATGAAGTCATCACATGTCATAAAGCCTGGAAAAACTCTGCTATACTCTCCTGAGAGAATCAGAAAGACAATTAAATAACAGCTTAGTATTATCAAGAAAATTTTCACCACAGACACCCTGGAAGATATTCAGGAAAAACTGACTTATGCAAAAGAAATATTAACTCGAAGTCTAATTTGAAAAGAAAAACAAGAACTGGCTAAAGCAAGGTTTTTTTTACTCTATTGGGTTTAAGAAACCTGTCACAGAAATTTTATCTTCACATTGTGAGATACAATGACTCATAAGCTGTTATATAGCAAGTTAGGATCCCATCAGAAATTTAAGCTATTTCTGCTTTACATTTATTTATTCAAAGAACACTGCATCTGGCAAAGGCTGCCCAATCTTATAATATATTCAAAGTCCATCTGGAATTTTATGCAGCCTTAACATGCCACCATGCATTTTTCCATTTGCTGTCAATTTCAAAACTTAAGAAACAAAACGATTTACAAGCAACCAAATTTTCCGGCACCACAAGACCACCACCCTTCTCCCATTCATTTCAGACACAGCAGCCAGCATCTTCCCACAATGCAACTCATTTCTCTTGCTTTGATTAATAAAGAGTCTCATGATTTATAAATCTTCTAATGATCTGACCTGCCATATGTTTTACCTACTTCCCCCACAACTACACCCCATTCCCAGGGCAAAAAAGAAGAGCGGCCCCCGCTCGCCACAACTAGAGAAAGCCCGCACACAACAATGAAGACCCAAAGCCGCCAAGGTAAACAAATAAATTTATTTTAAAGAAAAGAATATAGCCCGGGACTTCCCTGGTGGTCCAGTTGTTGAGAATACACCTTCCAACGCAGGGGAACTGGGTTCGAGCCCTGGCTGGGAAACTAGGATCCCACATGCCGCAGGGCAACTAAGCCCATGCGCCACAACAAAAGCCCGACTAGAATTCACATAAATTGACAGAGGAAGTGAAAATTGGTCAACCACTGTGGAAACCTGTTTGCAATATTCTACTAAAGTATATTTATATCCACCCCATAAACCAACAATTCCCAATCCTTGGTATTTATCCAAGAGGAATGAGAGCTTAAGTATACCAAAAGAATGTTCTCAGCAATTTTATTCACAGGAGCCCAAACTGGAAACCATTTGAACATCCATCAACAGGAGAATAAATACTGCTGGGCCAGAAAAAAGAACAAGTGATACAAGCAATAACATAGACGGATCCCACAGACACGGTGCTGAGTGAAAAAAGTCAGGCAAAAGGGTAAATACTATAGGTACTCCACTGCGATGAAGTCAGAAACCAGGCAAAACTAACGGGTGGTAGTAGACATCGGAGCAGTGGTTATCTGGGGAGGGGGGAGGAAGAGGGTACTAATGGGCACAACGGAATCTGCTGAGGTATCAGAAAGTTTTTCTATCTTAATCTGAGTGGTAGTAATAGAAATGTATACGTCTGTGAAAATCTCTTGACCTGCACACTTTACCTATTACCCTGTATTTTATACCTTGATTTTTAGATATTTTTAAAAAGGATTATGATTTCTCCTTCTAGACAATGTAATAGGGATCAGATCTACCCACCCGTATGAAACCACCAAAATTTACAAATTTTGGTTTTTACAAATTTACCCCCCAAAATCAAAACTTAATAAATAAGTTTAAAAGCAGAAAAAAATACATGAAGCATCAGGCCACGGGCACATCAGGCAATGAAGAACAGTGATCCCTGAGAGACAGAAAACAAACAAGGTGAGCCCTAACACTGGCCCTTACTTATTGCCGTGGCAGAGTTTCCAGGCAACAGTGAAGGAGGGGAAACTGAGGCAGAGCCTGGCAGACTCCCAGAGGTGAGGAGACGAAGGTGAGAGACCCGGGAGACCAAGGCAACTAGAGTTCAAAAGACAGAGTACCAGAGTACCAGAGTGAGAAAACCTGGAGATCACAGACGGTGATCCTCGAGCACAGCACCCATCAGTGAATGCATGTGAGGAAACTGCCATAAAACAGGGAAAGAATCAGCGGGAACAGTGCACAGTGCTCACACGGGGCCACGAACAGTGTTTGTTTGCAAACAGCCACACTGGTAACACTGATAATTCACGGTGTATTGGGTAGAGTACACAGAAAGGCCTTGCCTAAGTAATTGGGAACAATTAAAGCCCTAGACTGAGCACTGACTGCTCTGTATCCACTTAACCAATGTACATTAATTCATAAACGCAACAACCAAAAGGACCAAACTGTTTCCAAGTAACTTAAGTGCATCACAGAACAAGGGTCAAGAAGATTTACAGGAGCATAAAAATACCCAGGACACAAGAAGGTAAAATTTACAATGACGGCTACATACCTATTAGGAGGCCTAAAATTAAAAAGACTTACCTTATGAAGTGTTGGCAATGATGTGAGGAAACCAGAACTCCCCTACACTGCAGATTAGAATATAAAATGGTACAATCACTTTTGCAAACAGTTGCAGTTTCCTAAAAGGCTAAAAATATCCAGACCATATGATAAGGCCACGCCAGTACAAACCAAGAAGAAACGTATGTCTGTACAAAGACCTGCACCAACTGTTCAAAGCAACTTTGTCTGTAATAGCCCAAAACTGCAAACAACTGAAATATCCATCAACAGATGAGTAGACAAATTGTGATACATCCACACAAAGGGATACTACTCAACAATAAAAAGGAAGAAACCAGTGATCTATGTGTTCAAGGATTAGAAGACTCAGTATTGTGAAGATGTCAATTCTGCCCCAAATTGATCAATGGATTTAATGCGATCCCAATCAAAATCCAAGCAGACTTTTTGTAAAAACTGACAAGCTGATTCTAAAATTTATATAAAAATGCGTAAGATCTAGAATAGCCAAAACAACTCTAACAAAGAGAAATCAAAGTTGGAGGGCTAACATTACTTGATTTCAAGAAGTATTAGAAAGCTAAAATAATCCAAAGTGTGTTGATGGTGAAAAGAGTAACAGGTGGATCAATGGAACAGAACAGAAAGGCCAGAATAGAGCCACACATATATGACCAACCGATTTGACAAAGGCACAAAAGCAATGCAATGGAGAAAGGATAGTCTTTTCAACAAACAGTGCTGGAGCAACTGAATATGCATGCACCCCCCAAAGGAACTTAGCATGGACACCTTGTACCATAACACAAAAAGTAACTAAAGGCTTCCCTGGTGGCGCAGTGGTTGAGAGTCCGCCTGCTGATGCAGGGGACACAGGTTCGTGCCCCGGTGTGGGAGAACCCCACATGCCGCGGAGTGACTGGGCCCATGAGCCATGGCCGCTGGGCCTGTGTGTCCGGAGCCTGTGCTCCGCAACGGGAGAGGCCACAGCAGTGAGAGGCGCGCGTACCACCAAAAAAAAAAAAAAAAAAAAAAAACTTCTACAAGAAAATATAGAAGACTAAATGATAGCAAAGTATGAAAGTAAAATGATTCATACTTTCTGGAAGACTCTTTAGGAACACTTATTAAAAATCTTAAAAACTGTACATGCACTCTGATCTAATCATTCCACTAAGAAAAGACAGATAAATTCATGAAAATGTATTTGCTACACAGTAACTGAAGCATTTTTCTAATTTTTTCCTGTAAACTACTAAATAATCTAAAATAATTCTACAATGGTACATGCTATTTAAAGTTGTGAATTATGTGATATATGAATTACCAATATAAGAAACATGGGCCACCTCATACAGGATATCATATTTTTCAAAGCTTGGAACACTCAGGAAACCAAGGGTCAGAAAATTTATAGTCTAGCATGGACAAAACAGAAGTAAGAATGAATCACAGGATACAGGATTACAACAACATTTCTTACACACATTTTCTGCAGTATCTTCACTCCTGAGAGCCTTACACTAATGAGCTTCATAATTTCTAACAATTTCATTTAATTCTGTCATCCTTTGCTGTCCTGTTTATAGTAATTTATATGAAAAGATATACAACACTGAGCAAGTTTTTAAAAAGTCTTTTCAAATAGGGAAGAATATAGAAAATATTTCTTTAACTGTAGAGGACTGAGTAATCTGAAAACAACCTCAACAAAAGAAAAAATGGGTTTGCTCCTTGAACTATGAAAACGCAACAAAGGAGTCAACCATATTACACCTTAAAGGCAAAAACAATTATTAAAAAAAACAGGAAATAAAATCTTTTATTTATTATCACAAGAGATGTCTTTCTAACACATAACCTTCAATAATTTTCTACCAGGTTGAAATTAATTCCTCTCAGGAGTTGCAGTTTCACCCTCATGAATTACCGATACTCTTAAATATAAAGCAAGTTGGGCTAACCAGCTATTTTTACAGCCTTGCCACACAAAGACTCACAAATCTCCACAATGTGAAAATATTCATGCAGCTTTAAAGAGTATTCTAGGACTTCCCTGGTGGCCCAGCGGTTAAGAATCCATCTGCCGGGACTTCCCTGGTGGCGCAGTGATTAAGAAGCCGCCAACCAATGCAGTGGACACAGGTTCAAGCCCTGGTCCGGGAAGATCCCACATGCCACGGAGCAACTGCGCCCGTGCGCCACAACTACTGAGCCGGCGCTCTGGAGCCCATGAGGCACAACTACTGAAGCCCGCATGCCTAGAGCCCATGCTCTGCGACAAGAGAAGCCACTGCAAGAGAAGCCCGCACACCGCAACGAGGAGTAGCCTCCGCTCGCCGCAACTAGAGAAAGCCTGCATGCAGCAACGAAGACCCAATGCAGCCAAAAATAATATAAATAAATAAATAAATTTTAAAAATAAATAAATTTAAAATAAAGACTATTCTAACTATTATACACTGGGTCCATGAGGGGAAAAAAAACACAAGACAAAGCAAGAGATCATGGGGAAAAAAACTATGTTAAGAAAGATGAATTTGGGACTTCCCTGGTGACACAGTGGTTAAGAATCTGCCTGCCAAAGCAGGGGACACGGGTTCAAGCCCTAGTACAGGAAGATCCCACATACCGCGGAACAACTAAGCCCATGCGCCACAACTACTGAGCCTGCACTCTAGAGCTCATGTGCCACAACTACTGAGCCCACATGCCACAACTACTGAAGCCTGTGTGCCTAGAGTCCGTGCTCCTCAACAAGAGAAGCCACTGCAATGAGAAGCCTGCGTACCGCAACGAAGAGTAGCCCCCGCTCGCCGCAACCAGAGAAAGCCCAGGCACAGCTACAAAGACCCAACGCAGCCAAAAATAAAAATAAAAAATAAATAAACTTATAAAGTCCCCTATTATGATGGTGTTACTGTCAATTTCCCCTTTTATGGCTGTTAGTATATGCCTTATGTATTGAGGTGCTCCTATGTTGGGTGCATAAATATTTACAATTGTTATATCTTCTTCCTGGATTGATCCCTTGATCATTATGTAGTGTCCTTCTTTGTCTCTTCTAATAGTCTTTATTTTAAAGTCTATTTTGATATGAGAATTGCTACTCCAGCTTTCTTTTGATTTCCATTTGCATGGAATATCTTTTTCCATCCCCTCACTTCCAGTCTGTATGCATCCGTAGGTCTGAAGTGGGTCTCTTGTAGACAGCACATAGATGGGTCTTGTCTTTGTATCCATTCAACCAGTCTATGTCTTTTGGTTGGAGCATTTAATCCATTTACATTTAAGGTAATTATCAATATGTATGTTTCTATTCCCATTTCTTAATTGTTTTGGGTTTGTTATTGTAGGTCTTTTTCTTCTCTGTGTTTCCTGCCTAGAGAAGTTCCTTTAGCATTTGTTGTACAGCTGGTTTGGTGGTGCTGAATTCTCTTAGCTTTTGCTTGTCTGTAAAGGTTTTTTTTGTTTGTTTGTTTTCATTTTATTTTTTTTAACATCTTTATTGGGGTATAATGCTTTACAATGGTGTGTTAGTTTCTGCTTTATAACAAAGTGAATCAGTTATACATATACATATGTTCCCAAATCTCTTCCCTCTTGCATCTTCCTCCCTCCCACCCTCCCTATCCCACCCCTCCAGGCGGTCACAGAGCACCGAGCTGATATCCCTGTGCTATGCGGCTGCTTCTCACTAGCTATCTACCTTACGTTTTGTAGTGTATATATATGTCCATGCCTCTCTCTCGCTTTGTCACAGCTCACCCTTTCCCCTCCCCATATCCTCAAGTCCATTCTCCAGCAGGTCTGTGTCTTTATTCCTGTCTTACCCCTAGGTTCTTCATGACATTTATTTCTTCTTAAATTCCATATATATGTGTTAGCATACGGTATTTGTCTCTCTCTTTCTGACTTATTTCGCTCTGTATGACAGACTCTAGGTCTATCCACCTCATTACAAATAGCTCAATTTCGTTTCTTTTTATGGCTGAGTAATATTCCATTGTATGTATGTGCCACATCTTCTTTATCCATTCATCCGATGATGGACACTTAGGTTGTTTCCATCTCTGGGCTATTGTAAATAGAGCTGCAATGAACATTTTGGTATATGATTCTTTTTGAATTATGGTTTTCTCAGGGTATATGCCCAGTAGTGGGATTGCTGGGTCATATGGTAGTTTGATTTGTAGTTTTTTAAGGAACCTCCATACTGTTCTCCATAGCGGCTGTACCAGTTCACATTCCCACCGGCAGTGCAACAGTCTGCCCTTTTCTCCACACCCTCTCCAGCATTTATTGTTTCTAGATTTTTTGATGATGGCCATTCTGACTGGTGTGAGATGATATCTCATTGTAGTTTTGATTTGCATTTCCCTAATGATTAATGATGTTGAGCATTCTTTCATGTGTTTGTTGGCAGTCTGTATATCTTTGGAGAAATGTCTATTTAGATCTTCTGCCCATTTTGGGATTGGGTTGTTTGTTTTTTTGTTATTGAGCTGAGTCTGTAAAGGTTTTAATTTCTCTGTCAAATCTGAATGAGATCCTTGCTGGGTAGAGTAATCTTGGTTGTAGGTTTTTCCCTTTCATCACCTTAATATGTCCTGCCACTCCCTTCTAGCTTGCAGAGTTTCTACTAAAAGATCAGCTGTTAACCTTATGGGGATTCCCTAACCTTATGGGGATTCCCTTGTATGTTATTTGTTGCTCTTCCCTTGCTGCTTTTTTTTTTTTTTTTCCCCTTGCTGCTTTTAATATTTTTTCTTTGTATTTAGTTTTTGATAGTTTGATTAATATGTGTCTTGACACGTTTCTCCTTGGATTTATCCTGCCTGGGACACTGTGCTTCCTGGACTTGATTAACTATTTCCTTTCCCATATTAGGGAAGTTTTCAACTATAATCTCTTCAAATATTTTCTCAGTCCCTTTGTTTTTCTCTTCTTCTTCTGGGACCCACATAATTCAAATGCTGGTGCATTTAATATTGTCCCAGAAGTCTCTGAGAGTGTCCTCAATTCTGTTCATTCTTTTTTCTTTTTTCTGCTCTGTGGTACTTATTTCCACTATTTTATCTTCCAGGTCACTTATCCATTCTTCTGCCTCAGCTATTCTGCTATCGGTTCCTTCTATAGAATTTTTATTTCATTTATTGTGTTGTTCATCATTGTTTGCTCTTTAGTTCTTCTAGGTCCTTGTTAGACGTTTCTTGTATTTTCTCCATTCTATTTCCAAGATTTTGGATCACCTTTACTATCATTATTCTGAATTCCTTTTCGGGTAGACTACCTATTTCCTCTGCATTTGTTTGGTCTGGTGGGTTTTTACCTTGCTCCTTCATCTGCTGTGTATTTCTCTGTCTTCTGATTTTGCTTAATTTACTGTGTTTGGGGTCTTCCTTTTCGCAGGCTGCATGCAGGTTCATAGTTCCCATTGTTTTTGGTGTCTGCCCACAGTGGGTAAGGTTGGTTCAGTGGGTTGTGTAGGCTTCCTGGTGGAGGAGACTGGTGCCTGTGTTCTGGTGGATGAGGCTGGATCTTGTCTTTCTAGTGGGCAGGACCGCGTCCGGTGGTGTGTTTTGGGGTGTCTGTGAACTTATTATGATTTTAGGCAGCCTCTCTGCTAACGGGTGGGGTTGTGTTCCTATCTTGCTAGTTGTTTGGCACGGGGTGTCCGGCACTGGAGCTTGCTGGTCATTGAGTGGAGCTGGGTCTTAGCATTGAGACAGAGATCTCTGGAAGACTTCTCGCCGACTGGTATTACGTGGAGCTGGGAGGTCTCTGGTGGACCACTGTCCTGAACTCGGCTCTCCCACCTCAGAGGCTCAGGCCTGACACCCAGCCAGAGCACCAAGATCCTGTGAGCCACATGGCCAGGTATGTGGAGAGTTTCTTCCCTTTTGGGAAGTCTGAGGTCTTCTGCCTTCAGTAGGTATTCTGTAGGAGTTGTTCCACATGTAGATGTATTTTTGATGTATTTGTGAGGAGGAAGGTGATCTCCACGTCTTACTCCTCTGCCATCTTGAAGGTGTCCACTTGCAGTTCTTTTGACCCTGAGTTTAATTATAGGAGTTGAAATCTTCTTTGCAGTTTCTGTGATTACTTCTCCTAGAGGTTTCCAGATTTGAAATGTGTAGCAACCTGCAAATCCAAGAGCTGCAATACCCAGCCCCACAGCTATAGAACTCCTTGCCAGTCCCTGGTCAATGTCAGCGTCCAACCACTTGGTCAGGGGCGGCGAGTACTCAGCGTAGCGCAGGCCGTCACCGGCAGTGGAAGAGCTCATATTCTAATTCCACTAAACGTTGCTATGACTTTTGGTAAGTTACTGACTTCTCTTTGGGCCACTGTAGAAATAGAGCTAATAACAACCTAAATTAACAAATTCTAGTAGTGACAATTAAAAGAACAAAATGAATATGTGTCTAGTGTACCATCTGAAACACAGAGTTCAAAATTGTTAGTTTTCAGGACTTCCCTTGTGGTCCAGTGCAGGGGATGTGGGTTCGATCCCTGGTCAGGGAACTAAGATCCCACGTGCCATGGAGCAACCAAGCCTGCCCGCCATAACTAGAGAGCCCACATGTCACAACTGCTGAGCCCGCATGCCACACCTAGAGAGCCTGCGCACTGCAACTACTGAGCCCGTGTGCTCTGGAGCCCACGTGCCACACTACAGAGAAGCCCACACACTGCAACTAGAGAAACCTGCGTGCCACAATGAAGAGCCCATGCACTGTAACGAAAGATCCCATGTTGCAACGAATATACCATGAGCAGCAACTAAGGCCCAATGCAGCCTAATTAATTAATTAATTAATTTTTTAAAATGTATTAAAAAATTGGAGGCTTCCCTGGTGGCGCAGTGGTTGAGAATCCGCCTGCCAATGCAGAGGACACGGGTTCAATCCCTGGTTCAGGAAGGTCCCACATGCCATGGAGCAACTAAGCCTGTGCACCACAACTACTGAGCCCACGTGCCACAACTAGTGAAGCCCGTGCACCTAGAGCCTGTGCTCCACAACAGGAGAAGCCACTGCAGTGAGAGGCCCACGCACCGAAGCGAAGAGTGGCCCCCGCTCACCGCAACCAGAGAAAGCCCGCGCACAGCAACCAAGACCCAACGCAGCCATAAATAAGTAAATAAATAAATAAATAAACAATTTTTAAGAAAAATGTTAGTTTTCCTTCCTTCTCAAAGATAAAGTATTGATGGGTTGAAAGTGTTAAAATCTCTTTTGGTATACAATATAGGTTATTATCACATTTACTGAAAAGCAAAGTCTGTGAACAAAAGGCCAGGTAAAATAATACTGATTTACAACCAACAGAGCAAAGATATCTTAATTAAGCTTAAAGACTGCACAAAATTAGAACTACATTCAACATCCTGTAATAAACCATAATGGAAAAGAATGTGAAAAAGAATATAACATATATATGTATAACAATCATTTTGCTGTACAACAGAAACTAACACAACACTGTAAATCAACTATACTTCAGCAAAATACATTTTAAAAAAATTTAAAAGACTGCACAAAATTAAAATCAAACAAAACATTGTAAAAAAATGTACATTTATTAATGCTAAGAAAAATGGAAAATGAACAAATAAGGCCCTTTTCAGTGCCTTAAATTTTTGTTTATTACTTTTTATCCTATACGTGCAGTAAACACGTAGAATAAATGTAAGGAGCCCCTTCTCACATCTTGGACAAAGAAACTGAAGATAACAGGGGAAAGGTTTAGAGAACATCTGAACATCTGGAGTGTAGGCCTAGAGTGTGAGTTATGCTATGGGTGCCTGCTTGAATCTCCAGGGAAGGAATATGGCCCCTGGAAGCCCTCCAGGTGAAGATGATAAACAGGTGATGGAGGGGGCCATCAAAGATGCCTCCTACCTCAGCTCCACAACAAAACTGGCCAGATCCAAGAAGATGTTCTCCTCTTAAGTATCCTCTCCATCTCTTTACAAGAAGAATCTCCCATCTATACTGTCCTGTTCTTACCAAAACTTGTTATGAAAACAGTTCTCTTTACTCTTTTATAAAATATATAGGCAATTGGGGTACTTTAACTTGTGAATGATCACTTCCTAAAAAGATCTGGTGTCACTTTAGAAGCCCCCCTGCTAGGGGTCAGGAGTCCTTCCTGGGTATGTCACCTCTACCACAGCATTTACTATGCTTCAGTGAAACAGCCTACATCTGTAACCTACAGGACTAAGCCTTTCTGAGAGCAGGGACAGTGTCTGGTCACTGTAAACATTCAGAGCATCCAGAACAGCCATCTGCTCATACTGAGATGCTCAGTAAATTGTTTTTTTTTTTTTTCAGTAAATTATTTACTTAACAAATAAAGAATAAGATATTAGAGGGAGTATAGCCCACTGAAAATAACTGGATTTGGAATTTCCAGTTCTAGTTCTAGAATATCACCCACTTGATATATAATTCTGAATGGGGTATACTGAACACAGCAATAATAATCCTTATCCACCACCATCACTACTATCCAGCTTAATACCACTACAGTAAATATTTGGATTTTCTCAACCTCCTTTCTTCCCTTTGCAGAGATCAGAAAGCTTAAAATTAGCTCCCAGATTCCCAAGCACCCCGAGTTGTGCATGGGAACTGGCATGCAATGGACTGGGAGGCTATGAGACAGGGGCCATCTTCCTGAGACTATTAGCCACTAGCAAAGTTGAAAGTGAGGCTTTTATGCAGCAATGTCCATTCTCCAAGTTCCTAGGTGTCAAGAATGCGGCAGGCATCAGCAGCTTCTAGATATGACCTCTAAAAACCTGGACTGAGGCTTCAGGTGACCATTTTCCAACTTCCTGGCTGTGAGGGGCAACCAAAAAAGCATGGTGCTTGCTAGCTTGGCTCCAGAGGGACCAGCTTCCCACGTGGGTCAGATTTTTGTACTGTTATGGGAGTCTTCCAGAGGCCCAGCCTAGGATATGTTCCTTCAACCATTCCACCATTTGGGAAGCACTTAATTCCCAGTAATAGACCAAAGCCAGATTGGTTTCTGTTTCTTTCAGTGACACTGATTCAAAAAGCTACCATTTTCTGTACACCTCATGATCTGCCAGACACTTTATTCATTTAATTCCTACAACAACTCTCAAGACAGGGAGGGTAATAGGTAGAAAGTATTATTAAGCCCCTTGTAAAGATGAAGAAACTAAGGCTCAGCAAGGTTAACTAATGTGCCCAAGGCTACTAAATGATAGAACCAGCATTAATATCCAGGTCCGACTCCAAAACTCCTTTTTTCACAAGGCCAAATTGGACAAACATAAAATGAAGTACAGTCATATTTATCTCCTCCAAAGTAAATTTTAGAGATAAATAAAATAAAGTGTAGAAAAACAGGAATCAGAGGATAGATCATTAGTCCAGCTAGGTAACCTTGGGTCAAGAACTCAGCTATAGGGCTTCCCTGGTGGCGCAGTGGTTGAGAGTCCCCCTGCCGATGCAGGGGACACGGGTTCGTGCCCTGGTCCGGGAAGATCCCACATGCCGCAGAGCGGCTGGGCCCGTGAGCCATGGCCGCTGAGCCTGCGTGTCCGGAGGCTGTGCTCCCCAACGGGAGAGGCCACAACAGTGAGAGGCCCGCGTACAGAAAAAAAAAAAAAAAAGAACTCAGCTATAAAACAGAGAGTTTAAACAGATTATGTATAGGGTCCTTCCAGATTTAAAATTCTAGAGTCTGAAATGCTAATGAAAACATACTTTGGGCTATTCTAAATAAAGACAATATGTAAAGGTAAAAGCACTAGCAGAAACAGAGGTAGTAGTAGGAAGCTACAGAATTCAATATCTATACTATACTTCAATGGAAAGATTTTTTTAATGATAACCTGTGGAAAATTTTAGATAAGCTACTCTGACTACAAAAATGATATTCATTCAACCAGTCATATGAAAATATAAAACATGAAGTCTGTATCGTTCCATCCCACAAATTAAGTAAAGCTAACACAAAGCCTTTAGAGAAGCTTAAGAATATCTAATTATTGGAATGCCTCATTTAATGATCAAAAGGCAATGTGACATCAATTTTAAAGTAGTAATATAGTACTTGCTTTGTTTAAAAAGATAATAGCAATCATTAACATTCAAAGTAACAGATCAATAAGAAAATGTGTATCATAAAACATAATTAACTTGCCAAATAATAAACCTCTGTAATATTTACAGTTGATAATAATCAGGTTAATGAGACATAAACTTGCCATAACTACTAACTGTAAAATGTCATTCACAAAAATAAAAACATTATAAAATAGCAAGAGAAAAATGTCCTTATAAATGAATGTTTATTACTTTTTTTTTTTTTTTTTTGTGGTACGCAGGCCTCTCACTGTTGTGGCCTCTCCCACTGTGGAACACTGGCTCCGGACGCGCAGGCTCAGCGGCCATGGCTCACGGGCCCAGCCGCTCCACGGCATGTGGGATCTTCCTGGACTGGGGCACGAACCCGTGTTCCCTGCATCGGCAGGCGGACTCTCAACCACTTCACCACCAGGGAAGCCCAATGTTTATTACTTTTAATGCAGTGACAGAAAATAGATCTTCGTGCCAACTCCAATCAACTGGTAGTAGCTGCCTGGAAAACACTAAGAAGTTTCTCCAGGGGCAGAGTTAGGGCTCAGTGTCTCAGATTAGCCACATTTGGACCTGGATTCAAAAAAAGGAAAGTGTTGGGACTTCCTGGCGGTCTAGTGGTTAAAACTTCACGCTTCTACTGCAAAGGGCGTGGGTTTGCTCCCTGGATGGTGAACTAAGATCCCACATGCTGTGCAGTGCAGCCAGAAAATAAAATAAATAAAATGTTAAAAATAAAATAGAGAGAGAGAGAAAGGCTGAGGTCTTTATAGACTAAGATACAACAGATCTATGGGCTATGTTCTCATAATGTCAAAGTTCAGAAGAATACACAACAGATATCTAGAAATCAAATATGTTTAGCCTTATCCCTGCTAATAAAATTTGTGGTCAAAGCACAAAAAAGGTTCTTCAAATACCAGGGTAACTTTCTGTTGTTGTTTGTGTTTCCCCTTCTCTCTTTAGTATTACTCTTGGAAGTATTACAGTTTCAACAACTGAGCTGAATAAATTCAGAATAGATACAGCTGTTGATCAAATAAGTGAGCTGGAGTATTAAATCAAAGAATTCTTCCAGTAAGCTACACAAAAGGCCTAAGAAATGAAAAGAATGAGATCAGTTAACAGAAGTCACAACTTTTGTTACTAGGAATTCCAGAAAGAGAGACAATAGAAGGACAATGAAGAAATAGAAATCCTAGAAGAAAACATCCCTGAGCTGAAAACAAATTACAGGTCTTCCTTCACTCCAACACATTCACCAAAAACACACAGAATGGTTTACTGAAGTAAGTGCAACATGCAGACAATATTCTGGCAAGATTTCAGAAGGCCAATTCTAAAGCTGTGCTTTTCCAGAGTGAAAAACATGTTAAGAATAAGAAGAATTACAAGAATAAGAATTATATTGACATCAAGAATAAGAATTATATTGACATCAGAGTTGTTATCAACAACACTAGATTCCAGAAGACAATGGAGTTAATTGTTTCAAAGTTCTGAGAGGAAACTATTTTGAACCTAGAATTCTATAAAGAGACAAACTAGCATTAAGTATGACGGTAAGATTTAGAAAGCTCACCACCCACAGACACTTTGTGAAAAAAATTTAGATAAGGGCAAAGCAAAACATAAATGTAGTTCAAAAATAAAGAGAGCTTGGATTCCAAAAAAACAAACAAACAAAACCGTATTTATTGAGTTAACTGAAGATTTTTTCCACTACACATTAATTTAGAAGTTACTCAATATAAAAAAGGCAAATGATATAAACAGTTCACAGAAAAGCAAACAAAAGTGGCTTTTATAAGAAAGCCACATTTTCATAAGAAATGTAAAATAAAACTATACCAAGGTATCATTTTTTACCTATTAGGTTAAGTAAAGATCAAAGGCCTGATAGTAAACTATATTGGTACGGGTGGGAGGGAATAGACACTTATTTGTTGCTGACAGGTCTAAACTGACACCCTGGCTGAGGCAGGCAATTTGGCAATATCTATCAAGATTACAGGGCTTCCCTGGTAGCGCAGTGGTTGACAGTCCGCCTGCCGATGCAGGGGACACAAGTTCGTGCCCCGGTCCGGGAAGATCCTACATGCCGCGGAGCGGCTGAGCCCGCGAGCCATGGCTGCTGAGGCTGCGCGTCCAGAGCCAGTGCTCCGCAATGGGAGAGGCCACAACAGTGAGAGGCCTGCGTACCGAAAAAAAAAAAATAATAATAATAAAATAATAAAAAAAAGATTACAATGCATAATCTTTTGATCCCACAACTGCAATTCTAGGAATCTATCCTAAATATAGATGCTGTGCTCATAACATGTGCTAAATGATAATGTACTCTGCAGAAGTATTTGACAGCAAAAGATAAAAAACGCAATCCTCCACCAGTACAGACTGGTTAAATTATAGTAAAAACATCAAACTGTGGAATACAATGCAGCCATTAAAGTACATACAGATATGGAAGGATCTCCGAGATAAGAAAAAAGCAAGGCCCAGGAAAAGTGGTATAGTGTTAACAGAAGTCTTCAAAAGGTGAGCCTGAACACTTCTAAGGGTACAGAAGACATTGTAAGGGATACACAGAAACACAGGTTTAAGGAAATCAACTTTTAGATCAAATTCCACATGTACTAGCCTGAGAACTAGCACAGGATCCTTCTTTTCTCATCTCCACCACTCTTCTCTTACCTCTCCACCACTCTAAATCTTAAAGTACAGCACAGCCCAAGGGAGTAAAAACCACCAGAGCACCAAACAAGGAGACCACTGGTGACAAAACAGGGACACGATAAAGATATCAGAAATTCGCAGAATACGGTTTTGTGTCTTACACATACTTTAGTCACAACAAAGTATGGTAATAGAATTGGGGTATTTTGGCCAATGTTAGCATGTTATGAATTCAGAAATATTTGAGACTATGGCATCACATATCTACGTGTTGATCAACTGATAGATATATGAACAATTTATACTTAAAGACTTCACTTTTTCCAACCCCTGGATGGTAATAAAAAAATACACCATTCCTGGGCTTCCCTGGTGGCGCAGTGGTTAAGAATCCGCCTGCCAACGCAGGGAACACGGGTTCAAGCCCTGGTCCGGGAATATCCCACATGCTGTGGAGCAATTAAGCCCGTGCGCCACAACTACTGAGCCTGTGCTCTAGAGCCCATGAGCCACAACTACTGAAGCTCGCGCGCCTAGAGCCCATGCTCCGCAACGAGAAGCCACTGCAATGAGAAGCCCGTGCACTGCAGTGAAGAGTAGCCCCTGCTCACCACAACTAGAGAAAGCCCACGTGCAGCAACGAAGACCCAACACAGTCAAAAATAAAATAAATTTATTAAAAAAAAAAAACACACCTGAACAGTCCCAAGATAAAAAAAAACAGAGTCTGCAAAAAATGCTGATGGCCTTCGTTCATCACAGCAAGGCTCTGAGCATTATCCAGGAATCTATCTTAGAATTCAGAAGGAGATGGTTGCCTTGGGGATGCACAGTACTCATTTATTAAAATTGGAAAAAGACTTGACAGAAAGTTTGATTTAGCTGCCTGGTTTTTGTCAATAAGGACTGGCTTTATCATTAAAGTTTTACTGTTAGTCATTTTCCATTGAATAAATGAAATCCACGGTTCCAACAATCTGATGTACATATATTTAAATACAGTTCATATTATACTTTATATATCAATTTACATGTCATATATATTTAAATATATAAGTACACAAATGGTATAAGATCCAAACATTTTATCAGACTTAAATTTAAAATGCAAAGGTTTATTTTTATATTTTTGGCTGTGTTGGGTCTTCGCTGTGGTGTGCGGGGTTCTCATTGTGGTGGCTTCTCCTGTTGCAGAGCATGGGCTCTAGGTGTGTGGGTTTCAGTAGCTGTGGCTCGCGGGCTCTAGAGCACAGGCTCAGTAGTTGTGGTGCACAGGTTTAGCTGCTCCGCGGCATGTGGGATCTTCCCGGACCAGGGCTCGAACCCCTGTCCCCTCCATTGGCAAGCGGATTCTTACCCACTGCGCCACCAGGGAAGTTCCGCAAAGGTATATTTAAATGAACATTATTTCAACTTTCCCAAACCTTTCTGAGTATACTGGTTTAAATAAGGTCCCTATGATGGTTAGTTTTATGTGTCAAACTGGCTAGGCTATAGTCCCTAGTTATTCAAATATTAACTAGGTGTTGCTGTGAAAGTATTTTGTAGATGGGATTACCATCAGCTGACTCTGAATAAAGGAGATTATCCTCAATAATCTGGGTGGGTCTCATACAATCAAATGAAAGATCTCAGGAGCAAAACTGAGATTTCCTTGGGCTTCCCTGGTGGCGCAGTGATTAAGAGTCCGCCTGCCGATGCAGGGGACACGGGTTCGTGCCCCGGTCCGGGAAGATCCCACATCCCGCGGAGCAGCTGGGCCCGTGAGCCATGGCCGCTGAGCCTGCGCGTCCAGAGCCTGTGCTCCGCAGTGGGAGAGGCCACAACAGTGAGAGGCCCAGCGTATCGCAAAAAAAAAAAAAAAAACCTGAGATTTCCCTGAGGAAGAAGAAATCCCACCTGGCCAGACCCACAATAATTTATTCATTTTGCAATAAATAAATCTCTTTATATATTTATACAAACCAGTTGGAGATTACATACGTGTATAGGATATTATGTATTTATATATACACAAAATCTCCAACTAGTTGTTCATCTGGTAGACCCCTAAGTGATACAATCTACGTAGGTCAAAGAGTAGGAAGTAAAATTAACAGTCATTTGTTAGGTCTTGGTAAAGCCTTTTTATTCTGCTTCTCAAAAAATGAGATCATGAATGACTAATGACTGGGTAACAAACCTCTTCCAACTCTGGTGGTTTCAAATTCTCTGCTTTCAACAAGACTGAAATAGGACATAATTGAATTGTCAGCTGCTAAATCATTAAAAATCACTTTTGATGAAAAACTGCTATATGATTTTTCACATACAACTCAGAAGAACAAAGAGACACTTGTAAACTCTGAGGGCCGGGACTTCTGCTTGTTCAGTGCTTATCACCAGAACTTAGAGGAGTCTCCATAACACAGGAGGAGCTCAAAATATATTTGATAAATGAATAAATGAGGAAAACGGCACCATTCTCATCTACTTAGATGAAAAAATTTTGTCAGAAACTACACCTATAAACACAAAAATCAGGAACAGAATCAATACCAAACCCTCTCATTCTAGCAAAGAGTTACATTAATGCAAGAATTTGTTAACTACATAAGGTGAGAAGAATCCCCACCCATCTCGTTAAGAGATGATTTCCAGTAAAAATGTATTTTTATGTTTAGTAATTATCAAACTTTTTACAGTAATTGTACTATAATTATAATAAATCCAAAAGAAATTAAGACTGAGCCTTATAAAGTCAAGAAATACAAAGTGTTTTAAAATTTTAATTTATGTTTAATTTTTGTTGCAGAGTAATATGATGATAAACAAAACTTTTCAAGCATAAAATACATTTAGGCTAGAATACTGCAGAGAAAGCAAAATGGAAAAGAGCTCAAGGAGAGAAAAGGATCACGTAAAATTTCAAACTGTTCAACAGGAGCTTGTTCATGCTTTTTTTTTTTTTAACCTGTGATGGTGGGCAAATTGTTACAGTATTTCTTTTTTTTTTCTGGCTATACTGTACCAAGCAGCTTTCTGGATCTTAGTTCCCTGACCAGGGATGAACCCCGGCCCCCAGTAGTGGACACGCGGAGTCCTAACCACTGGATGGCCAAGGAATTCCATAGCCATTTATTTATTTTTAATTTTTGAATTTTATTTACTTTTTTATACAGTAGGTTCTTTTTAGTCATCAATTTTAAACACATCAGTGTATACACGGCAATCCCAATCGCCCAATTCATCACACCACCATCCCCAACCCCTGCCATTTTCCCCCTTGGTGTCCATACATTTGTTCTCTACAGGGAAGCCCACAACTATTTAAATTTTTGATGAAAAATTTTAGATGTCAACTTTCAAATGTATAAGGGAGGGACTTCCCTGGTGGCGCAGTGGTTAACAATCCACCTGACAATGCAGGTGACATCGGTTCGATCCCTGGTCCGAGAAGATCCCATATGCCGCGGAGCAACTAGGCCCGTGCGCCACAGCTACTAAGCCTGCGCTCTAGAGCCCACGAGACACAACTACTGAGCCCGTGTCCCCTGCATTGGCAGGCAGATCCCACATGCCGCGGAGCAACTAAGCCTGTGCACCACAATTACTGAAGCCCATGCGCCACAACTACTGAAGCCCGTGCACCTAGAGCCGGTGCTCCATAAGAGAAGCCACTGCAATGAGAAGCCCACGCACTGCAATGAGGAGTAGTACCCGCTCGCCACAACTAGAGAAAGCCCGCATGCAGCAACGAAAACCCAACGCAGCCAAAAACAGACTAAATTAATTAATTTTTAAAAAAAGCCTGTATCAATCCTAGCCGAATATAAGTAACTTTAACTTTTAACTTTTTTATTACTTGCAACTTTAATCTCTAATTTGGAGGAATTAGGTAAACTATTAAGAGCTTTTTTTTTGTTTAATTTGTACATACCGAGTAACTTCCATGTTCCCAAAGTTACAGTGAATGTGAGCAAATGTGTTAGTCAACAATACAGACATAGTTTTTGTTTTATTATACTGCATTTAGTGCCCTGGTTCTTAAATGTGTACTAGTCTACACCCCAAGGACTCCTTTGGGAAGGGTGAGGTGGTGGCAGTACTACCACAATGGGAGCAGTATTAACATTTCATAGATGGAAGACAAGGATGTTAGATATCCCAAGATATATAGGTAGACAGCAGAGGACAGTCTGTGATTCATATGACTCTGAAATGTCCCTCTGGACATTTATGTAAGTGAAAAACATGATTCTGTTACCTGAGCCTAGAACTAATTCCATTCTATGTATGAGAACACAAAACATTTGGGGTATGGTTTTAATATAACTGACTTTTCCAGCAATGTAGCCATCATGTAAAAAGAGGAAAGACTGTATTTTGTTTTGCTCAAAACTTACCAATAGTACCATTTTGAAAAAAATCTCAGGAAATAGTTCCTAGTACAAACTATCAGTCTAATTTATAACCGCTGCATTGCTAGTGATTCTATGCATATATGCAAACATTCCACAATTTCGTTACAGCTTCCACTATTGTCATGCCTCAGCATTTACACATATTGAAATACAGTATATATGATCCTATTATATATAAGTTTTTTCTCTTTTATATTGCAGTCAGAACATAATACTGAGTTTTAATTTTGTTTATACATTATATGTATAAGTTATACTATCAATAAATTTCACTTCAGAATAATAAAGAGGGCATTTTTCCTGACTTGTGCTCAAAGTGACCAAAAAACATTTATAAGGAGTAAGGCACTGGGGCAAAAATCTCTTCATTTATCAGTCTGTCAAAAGAAAATGAAGTTTACTTAAAGAAAACTAATAGTTCATTAAATACTTTTAGTTGGCAGTCATAAGCTTAAATATTGATTTTAAACTGTCACTGAAAATATCCCATTACAGAAAAACCTATTATGATCCTATTCCAGTTATATCGTCTACTGTTGAGTTACAAATCATCCCAAAACTTAGTGGCACAAAACAAACATTCTACTTTGCTGATTCAGTGGGTGAGGAATTCAGACAGGGCACAGCACAGAACTCTTGTCTGTGCTTCACAATAACTGGGGCCTCAAGAGGAACTCAAATGGCTGAGCCTGGATCAGCTGGTGGCTCCTTCAGGCATATGTCTGGCACCTGGGCTCAGATAGGACAGACCATCAACCTTAGCACCTACAAAGGGCCTCACCATGTAGCCTGGTTTTCTCACAGTATAGTGGCTAAGTTCCAAGGAGAACTATCCTGAGAGCAAACATTCCAAGAAAAGCAGGTAGAAGCTTCATGGCCTTTTCTGACCTAGCCTTGAAGAGTCAGACAGCATTACTTCCACAATACTGTTCTGGTCACAACCCCAGCAAGATCCAAGTGGAGAAGACATGGACTTCATCTATCAATGGAAGGAATGTCAAAGAAGTTGAGGACCATGTTTTAAAACACCACAGATAGATAGACAGACAGACAGACAGATAGATAGATAAACACCAGAGACTCTTTTCAGCCAACCAAGATGCTAAAACAAAACAACTGGTAGCCTGGCTGTTCTTCAAATTTGTTCCCTTGGTAAATTTAAAGCTACAAACAGTTGTGGAGCAACTATATATATATAATGAACAAGATACACGAAAGCTGTAAAGATGATCAAAACCATCGTTAAAGAACTTAACACTGGGCTTCCCTGGTGGTGCAGTGGCTAAGAATCCACCTGCCAGTGCAGGGGACACGGATTCAAGCCCTGGTCCGGGAAGATCCCACGTGCTACGGAGCAACTAACCCCATGTGCCAGAACTACTGAGCCTGTACACTAGAGCCTCTGAGCCACAACTACTGAGCCCGCGTGCCTAGAGACCATACACGGCAACAAGAGAAGCCACCACAATGAGAAGCCTGCGCACCGCAACAAAGAGTAGTCCCTGCTCGCCGCAACTAGAGAAAGCCCAAGCGCAGCAACAAAGACCCAATGCAGCCAAAAATAAACTAAATTAAAAAAAAAATTTTTTATAATAAAATAAATAAATACAGAGAAAACAGGCAATGATACATTACAGACCTCATGACAGAAGTACACAATGCTACCCATGAAGTGATCTTGTACCCAACACCCCAGAAAAATAAACCTAGATTCGATCCTCTAGAATCTGTATCTAACTATCCATCTACAAAGAAGCATGGTAAAGGACACAAGAGAGATGCAATGAAAAAACTCCAAGCCAAAAGAAACTCAACAGGATTAACCACCTGCTATCTTCAACAAAATACTGAGAGAGAGAATATGAAATAATATGTATCCAAAGATTAAAAGACTGGGCTTTCCTGGTGGCGTAGTGGCTGAGAGTCCGCCTACCGATGCAGGGGACACGGGTTCGTGCCCTGGTCCGGGAAGATCCCACATGCCGCGGAGCGGCTTGGCCCGTAAGCCATGGCCGCTGAGCCTGCACGTCCAGAACCTTGTGCTCCACAACGGGGGAGGCCGCGGCAGTAAGAGGCCCGCGTACCGCAAAAAAAAAAAAAAAAAAAAAGATTAAAAGACTTAAGGATGTCCACACAAAAACTTGTACAGGAATGTTCATAACACCATTATTCATAATAACCAGAAAGTGGAAACAATCCAAATGTCCATCAACTGATGAAAAGATAAAAAAATGTAGTACATCCACCCAATGTGGTATTTAGCTATAAAAAGGAATGAAGTGATCTCTTGGTTATTAAGTAACGCACTGTTTAGCCTCCACGTACTTGTGTTTTTTACAGTTTTCTTCCTGTAATTGATTTCCAATCTCATAGCGTTGTGGTCAGAAAACATGCTTGATTTGATTTCAATTTTCTTAAATTTTCTGAGACTTGATTTGTGACCCAACATGTGATCTATCCTGGAGAATATTCCATGTGCACTTGAGAAGAAAGTGTAGTCTACCACTTTGGGTTGCAATGTTCTATAAATATCAATTAGATTTATCTGGTCTATTGTGTCATTTACAGCTTGTGTCTCCTTATTTATTTTCTGTTTGAATGATCTGTCCATTGGTGTAAGTGGGGTGTTAATGTCCCCCACTATTATTGTGTTATTGTCCATTTCTCCTTTCATGGCTGTTAGTTAGCATCTGCCTTATGTACTGAGGTGCTCCTATGTTGGGTGCATAAACATTTATAATTGTTATATCTTCTCAGATTGATCCTTTGATCATTATGTAGTGTCCCTCCTTATCTCTTGTAACACTATTTTAAAGTCTACTTTATCTGATACGAGTATTACTACTCCAGCTTTCTTTTGATTTCCATTTGCATGGAGTATCTTTTTGCATCCCTTCACTTTCAGTGTGTATGTGTTCCTAGGTCTGAAGTGGATCTTTTGTAGATGGCATATATATGGGTGTTGTTTAAAAGATGCTCAACATCACTAATTATTAGAGAAATGAAAATCAAAACTACAATGAGGTTATCACCTCATGACGATCAAAATGGCCATTATCAAAAAAGCCAGAAACAATAAATGCTGGAAAGGGTGTGGTGAAAAGGGAACCCTCCTGCACTGTTGGTGGGAATGTAAATTGATACCACCACTATGGAAAACAGCATGGAGGTTCCTTTAAAAACTAAAAATAGAACTACCATATGATCCAGCAATCTCACTACTGGGCATATACCCTGAGAAAACCATAATTCAAAAAGAGATATGTACCACAATGTTCACTGCAGCAGTATTTACAATAGCCAGGACATGGAACCAACCTAAATGTCCATCAAAAGATGAATGGATAAAGAAGTTGTGGCACATACATACAATGGAATATTACTCAGCCATAAAAAGAAACAAAATTGAGTTATTTGTAGTAAGGTGGATGGACCTACAGTCTGTCATAAAGAGTGAAGTAAGTCAGAAAAAGAAAAACAAATACCATATCCTAACACATATATATGGAATCTAAAAAAAGTGGTTCTGAAGAACCTAGGGGCAGGACACAAATAAAGACACAGATGAAAAAAAAAAAAAGACGCAGATGTAGAGAATGGACTTGAGGACACGGGGAGGGGGAAGGAGAAGCTGGGATGAAGTGAGAGTGGCATGGACATATATACACTGCCAAATGTAAAATAGATAGCTAGTGGGAAGCAGCCACATAGCACAGGGAGATCAGCTCAGTGCTTTGTGACCACCTAGAGGGGGTGGGATAGGGAGGGTGGGAGGGAGACGCAAGAGAGAGGGGATATGGGGACATGTGTGTGCATATGGCTGATCTGCTTTGTTGTGCAACAGAAACTAACACAGTATTGTGAAGCAATTATACTCCAATAAAGAGCTATTAAAAAAAAAAGGAATGAAAGAATTCACGCTATGACATGGAATAAACTTGAAAACATTAGGCTAAGTAAAAAGAAGCCAGACATAGGGCTTCCCTGGTGGCGCAGTGGCTGAGAGTCCGCCTGCCAGTGCAGGGGACACGGGTTTGTGCCCAGGTCCGGAAAGATCCCACGTGCCGTGGAGCGGCTGGGCCCGTAAGCCACGGCCGCTGAGCCTGCGCGTCCGGAGCCTGTGCTCCGCAGCAGGAGGGGCCGCAGCGGTGAGAGACCCGTGTACCGCAAAAAAAAAAGCCAGACACAAAAAACACATACTGTATGATTCCATTTATATGAAATGTCCAGAAAAGGCAACTCTACAGAGAAAGAAAGTAGATCAGTGGTTGCCTGATAGCAATAGGGGAGAATAGGGAGTAACTGGCCTCTTTTTGGGGTGATGAAAATAATCTGAAATTAGTAGTGGCGACGGTTTTACAACTTTGTGAGTATCCTGAAAACCACTAAATTGTGCCATCTAAAAGCATGGATTTTATGCTATGTGAATTATGTATCAATTATTTAAATGGACAAGCAAAAAAGACTTCAGAGTCTTACCAACCAATCATACTCAACTTATTTGGAGCCCAATTTAAACAAACTATAAAAAAAGAAAAAATAGGGTTTCCCTGGTGGCACAGTGGTTGAGAGTCCGCCTGCCGATGCAGGGGACACGGGTTCGTGCCCCGGTCCGGGAAGATCCCACATGCCACGGAGCGGCTGGGCCCGTGAACCATGGCCGCTGAGCCTGCGCGTCCGGAGCCTGTGCTCCGCAACGGGAGAGGCCACAACAGTGAGAGGCCGCGTACCACAAAAAAAAAAAAAAAGAAAGAAAAAATATTCTAAAAGAAAAAATGTGAAAACTAACTAGATATTCAAGGACAGTAATGTTTACACAGAATCCTAAATGATCAATGGATGCTAAAACAAATGCATTAATGTTTGACCAAAAACAAGATGTTTACATAGTTGCCAGGTACCTCCCCCAAAATAACTTACTGGATACAAAGGAACACCACCTTTACCAAGTCATCAAACCTAACATCACCATTATTAAGACAAATCCAATTACATGGGTTTGTCCCAACGGATTTTGAAGGACACATCATCACCTCTATGGCATCCCTACAAAAAATACATAACCTGAATCTAATTATGAGGAAACATTACACAAACACAAACTGAGCCACATTCAACAAAATAAATGGCCTGTTTTCTTCAAAAACCACAAAGGGGGGCTTCCCTGGTAGCGCAGTGGTTGAGAGTCCACCTGCCAATGCAGGGGATGAGGGTTTGTGCCCCAGTCCGGGAAGATCCCACATGCCGCGGAGCGGCTGGGCCCGTGAGACATGGCCGCTGGGCCTGCGCATCCAGAGCCTGCGCTCCGCAGCAGGAGAGGCCACAGCAGTGAGAGGCTGCGGGGGTGAAAAAGAAAAACAAAAAAAAAAAACACAAAGGGACTTTCCTGGCAGTCCAGTGATTAAGACTCCACTCTTCCACTGCAGGGGGCACGGGTTTGATCCCTGGTCGGGGAACTAATCCTGCATGCCGCATGGCGTGACCAAAAAAAAAAAAAAACACAAAGACTGAGCTGGTTCTATATCAAGGATACATGACAATAAAATACAATGTGTGAGGACTTTCCTTGTGGCGCAGTGGTTAAGAATCCACCTGCCAATACAGGGGACACGGGTTCGAGCCCTGGACCGGGAAGATCCCACGTGCCATGAGCAGCTAAGCCCATGCACCACAACTACTGAGCCCGAGCTCTAGAGCTCGTGAGCCACAACTACTGAGCCTGCGTGCTGCGACTACTAAAACCTGCGTGCCTAGAGCCCATGCTCCGTGACAAAAGAAGCCACCACAACGAGAAGCCCGCGCACTGCAACAAAGAGGAGCCTCTGCTGGCCACAAATAGAGAACGCCCACATGCAGCAATGAAGACCCAACGCAGCCAAAAATAAATTAATTAATTAAAATAAAATACAACGTGTGATTCTGGATTTTATCCTAGACTAAGGAAAAAATACATAGCTACGCAGAACACTGCTGAGACACGAAATTTGAATAAGGATTGCGAATGAGACAATAGCTTTGTGTAAATATTAGGGTTCCTGAGATGTTTACCACACTGTGGTTATGTAAGAGAATTTTCGTACATTTAGGAAAAACACTCTAAAGTCTCCAATTTACTCTCCAATGGTTCAGGAAAAATATATATATAATAAAGAATATATATATTATATATATAAAAAATGACAAAATGTTAATTGTTGAATCTGGGTAAAGGGCATACTGGAGTTCCTTGTATATTCTTGGCATTTCCTGTAAGTTTGAATGAGCCATATCTTTCAGAAATACATTCTGAAATATTTACAAATGAAAAAGTAAGATTTCTCTGATGAGCTTCAAAATAATGGGACAAGTAGGGGTCTAGATGAAATAATTGGTCATGTAGTAATAACTGTTAAAGTAGAATAATGGAAACATCAGGTGTATTATACTATTCTCTGTACTTTTCTATGTTTGAAATTTTCTGCAATAAAAAGTTTTAAAGAAGTCCACAATGAGGGACATCCCTAGTGGCACAGTGGTTGAGAATCCGCCTGCCAATGCAGGGGACACGGGTTCGAGCCCTGGTCCGAAATATCCCACATGCTGCGGAGCAACTAAGCCCATGCGCCACAACTACTGAGCCTGCGCTCTAGAGCCCAAGAGATACAAATACTGAGCCCGTGAGCCACAACTACTGAGGCTGTGTGCCACAACTATTGAAGCCCACACACATAGAGCCCATGCTTCGCAACAAGAGAAGCCACCTCAATGAGAAGCCCCCGCTCCACGACGAAGAGTAGACCCCGCTCACTGCAACTAGAGAAAGCCCACACACAGCAACGAAGACTCAATGCAGCCAAAAATAAAAAGATAAAATAAATTTATTTAAAAAAAAAAGAGGCACCCACATCCAGGACTCTAGTTTTGGAATGTTTCTAATATATGACACTCTCTCCATTAATCCCCCTTAAAACCTCTTTATAAAGCATGAACCATTCAGGCAATTTTATTTGCCTCATGTGAAGTTTTAGTCAATACAAAAACAGAAATACAGTTGATACCTCTAACTCTACTGTATATGGACATATAGTTACCTTCGAGAGTAAAATCAATAAATAATGGAAGAAAACAGGTAAATGTAGATAGAAGTAATCCACCCAAAGAGATGATCTACAAATCACAGAGAGAGAAAAACCAACTGACATTTGTTAAGCACCCATTATAAGCCATTCCTTAGGTCATTTAAGCTTCACATCAATGCTGGCATAATTTTTCCCTTAATTTTGTTTTTAATTTTTTTCCTTAATGTATACAATTTTAGATTTTTTTAAAAAAAATTTTTTTGGCCACGCTTCGTGGCCTGTGGGTTCTTAGTTCCCTGACCAGGGATCGAACCTGTGTCCTTGGTAGTGAACGCACAGAGTCCTAACCACTGGACCGCCAGGGAATTCCCACCGTTAATTTTTTTTAACTGTGGTAAAATACATATGATTCAAAATGGGGACTTCCCGGGTGGTCCAGGGGTAAGACTCCACGCTCCCAATGCAGGGAGCCCGGGTTTGATCCCTGGTCGGGAAACTAGATCCTGCATGCATGCTGCAACTAAGAAGCCCGCATGCTGCAACTAAGAAGTCCACACATCCTGCATGTCGCAACTAAAAAAGATACCGCAGGCCGCAATGAAGATCCCACGTGCCACAACTAAGACCCAGCGCAGCCAATATGAATAAATAATAAATATTTACTTTAAAAAAGAGGTGATTTTTTCAACCTCATTTTACAAATGAGGAAAATGCAGATGAGTGAGAAGTTAAGACATTTTCCTAAGGCAAGCAACAAGTCACCAACCAGAATCTGAACCCAGGTCTTTCTTTAAACTGCATGACTGCCATTATATAATTTCATTGGTTCTTAAGTTTCTTAAAATTTCATTTCTCTGAGTCAATACTAAGAGCCTCATCAATTCTAAAAAGCCTGATTTTCTACATTTACAAGCCTAAAACAGCACCAAAAAAGGCAGCCATGCTGAGACCCTCCATGAACAGTCAACAGATGTCCAACCATCTTTACACTTCACTACCTTTGCAACAACTTTAGAAGCTACGTTAGAAGCTAAATTAAATCCAAAAGTACATGAATATAAATGAGACATTTTATCTTTAAGTTTATGTTGTAAATGGTGAATAAAATCCAAATAATTTTGCACAGATACTTTAATAACACACTGAATTTCTAGATTTCAGGTATAGCTAAAATAACTGATTAGTATGTCATTTTAAAAAGCAATACTTTGGTCTCATACATGAGGAGCAAATATGTTTACCCTGAATCTGTGAATATATAATTTGTAAATACTACAGAATAACCCATATCATAATTAACACTTTCTCTACAAAAATGGAAAGAAACTGAAAAACTCTATGAACTACAGCAGAAATATAGTAGGAATTTAACTTATGAGACAGACATCCAGTAGGGAAATCATTCTCAGGCAGACACAGAACAAACCTGTGCGCCAACAGCCTCCCTTCCCCCATTACCAAAACATTCCAAAAGCTTCAGGAACCCCAAGACCAGAGTTTGAGACACTACAGTATTAAACTGAAAAATACATTTACATATGGTCCTAGTCTCATTACATATTTTGTAGGACAAAAATGGCTTTCAGGGCTTCCCTGGTGGCTCAGTGGTTGGGAGTCCGCCTGCC
This sequence comes from Phocoena phocoena, assembly GCF_963924675.1. Taxonomy (NCBI): domain Eukaryota; kingdom Metazoa; phylum Chordata; class Mammalia; order Artiodactyla; family Phocoenidae; genus Phocoena; species Phocoena phocoena. Next base: position 55,545,865 of record NC_089232.1, read on the forward strand.
GATGCAGGGGACACGGGTTCGAGCCCTGGTCCGGGAAGATCCCACATGCCGCGGAACAGCTGGGTCTGTGTGCCACAAGTACTGAGCCTGTGCTCTAGAGCCCACGAGCCACAACTGCTGAGCCCACGTGCCGCAGCTGCTGAAGCCCGTGCGCCTAGAGCCCATGATCCGCAACAGGAGAGGCCACTACAGTGAGAAGCCTACGCACTGCAGCAGAGGGTGGCCCCCGCTCGCCACAACTAGAGAAGGCCTGCACAGCGGCGAAGACCCAAAGCAGCCAAAAATAAAATAAATTAAAAAAAAAAAAAAAAAAAAAAATGGCTTTCAAAATAAAGTACTTATACTTCTTTCTTAAAATTTAGATCACTTTTTTATTGATTGTTTAAAAAAAAATCAAAGGGGCTAAAATATGTCAAAGCTGTTGACTGCGGAGGGAGAAGCACACAATGAAGATTAAACTACAAAGAAATGCTCAGAGTTGCTATCTGCAAGAATTTTTTTCCATATCTATCACATTGCACTTCTTTCTTTAGCAAACTTTTTTTTCCACACATACCTAATACTATAAATATATAATAAATACTCAGAATTTTAAAAACTGTAAATACAACCCAGTTGTTTTAGAGAGGAGGGAAAAAGAAGTCCTCCAAAATACCAGTGAAGTATAAATTTCCTCATATTCAAACCTTCAAATCGCCATGGAAAATTGGAGATGGCAAAGCACTGCTCCAGTTGTCCACTAAAGCCTATGTGCAAAGACTTCTATTTCAACATTTCGACTAACTAATAAACATATGTTGCATCCTAAAAAATATACACTAAAACCAAGAACCACCCAAAAACCTACTCCCATCTAAACTAAGAGGAAGACAAATGGGAAACCAAAAAGCTACAGGTAACATAAAGTACTTTTCCTCATATCATGGAAAACAAAAGACTCAAAACACATTTTAATTTTCCAAGAAAAAGACAATTAACTTACTAGCATGCTTGTCTGCAAGCATTATAAGCGTGTTGGAAATATCTCGTCGTCTATAAAAGCACACTACTTTTGCTTCCACGTTGCCAGTTGCAGTCTAAGAAATAAGAAAAATAAAAGTCATCTATACTGAATATTAGATTCAAGTAGTTTATAAAACAAAACTAGAGACAGCATAATTGTAAGATCACTGTCATTTACTGTGCCAACCACAACTGCAGGATAATCAGAGAGCTTAAAAATTCAAATCAGGACGAGTAACATTTGTAAAAGTTCCAAGTGAAACAAATGTCAAACATAAAATAACTCATTGGCATCAATTAAAAATTAAACTAAAGTGATCAGAGAGCTTTAATGACTAAAACCATACTTAACTCTGATTAACCTTAAGAAACTAATCCCCAAAATTTAAAAAGCCACAACATAACTTAAAAGACAGTTAAACATAGTCCTCCAAACCCTCTTCCTGAGGCACAGGCTAAGTGCAAAATCACCCAGCCCCATCCTAAACACCCTCACGTTCGACTGATGGTGAAGCTCTGCAGGTGCAGGGCAGTCCACATGTGAGGTGGACCAGATAACTTGGAAATGCATTCTCAGCCCAAGGGAGTCCATGAATCCATAACGGTCAACATTCTTAGTAGTACTTACTTTACCTTCACATATGAAAGTATTAAAAACCTTGAGTTATGAACACTGAAGCTCTTATTTCTTTTTGACTACAGTCTAGAATACAATCAATATTCAGTTAGGCTGTAATTTACTGCAGCTGGGGCCCAGGCTCCTACCCTCCTATTCTTTATGAATTCTGAGAGATCTCAAGGTCAAATGTTCACTACAGAGTTCATTGCAAAAACACACAGATTACAATAAAATGCTACTGTCATTTCCAATTTCAAACAAATTTGAGAACATATTTTCAAAATTTCTCTGGGCTTACAGATACACTCAGAGAAAAAGAAATAAGTATATGTGCTGCAGTAAAGTTGTCAGTTTTATGAAGTTCAGCGGCAGTATTTTAAAGTGAGAAATAGTCTTGTAGAAATATTGCCCCTTAAAACTGAAATCATATTACATCCTAACCAAAGTGCTTCTATATTTCACAATATTGTGATCAAATACATCCTCCAGAAGTAATGATCCAGCAATCTGCTAAATGAACAGTCCAATATTCAAATGTAAATAAAATCTATCAATGACTTCAATTATCAGTGCTTTATCATTTTTGTCTTCTTGAGACAAAAGCATGTTAATGGACGACTAATAAGAAAATAAATAAATAAACATTTAAAACAATAAATAAAAGCATGTTAAAAACCCAAAGCAAGAGTTTTAAGGCATACATGTTTTTTTTCTACCTTACTGGTGAGTTCCTCCAATAGGGATACTCTGTAAAGCTAATTAAATTCTTATTTGAACCTGCTTGGGGTGGAAGGGCATAGTTCAAAATAAATATTCTCTTCTGAACCACGCACACACTTGGCTATTAGGCAGTGTACAGTATTACTCTTCTTCTCTACTGTACACACACACACCCTCCCTTCGAACATTCCTCTAAAGTTGAGCTACTAAAATTGTGGTCCAAGGCCCAGTCCACAGCTGTTACTATGTAATGAAATGAGTACAGAAATTAAATGAATTACAGTATTTGAGAGTTAATTTTATATCTATTGAATCTAATAATGAAAAATGGGGCTTGCATTTTTATAAGCCTACTTTAAATTTCATTTTTCTACTCTCATTTATAAATTTTACAAAAGCAGTCTAAGATACTGAAAATTCTTAAAAATCCTCCACCACAAATAATTTAAGAAGTATAGCTCTGAAGACCTAAGTTAAATATTTTGTATATTTTGTATATAAAGTCACCAAATTTCTTGTGTGCGCTTCCTATGTGCCCCTGCACAAGCTAAGCACCACGGATGCATGGTGTCTGCCCTCACCAAGCCTCTGCTCCAGCAAAGATGCCTGTCCACGTGTCATCTCGTCTCCAACCTTCCAAAGCCCAGCTGTAATCATGTCCCTCACCCAGAAACCTTCACCGGTTCCCCACAACTGAAGCATAAGAGTAAAACATTCCTGACAAATTCCCAGCACTATTGTCTTTACTCCTTTCTTTTCCCCTCCAGACTTCACTTCTCACTCATGGAGGCAGGAAGTACCACCTGTTGAGGGAAGAACAGAAAAAGCTTCAAGGACGAGGAAAGGGGGCAGAAGGTCCCTAGCTAGCTAGGAAAGAAGGAAAGGAGTCCAAGAGGTGAAGCCCGGAGGACTGAGTAGTCTTAAGAAAAAAGGAGGACCTGAACAAAACCCACACGTGGGAAAAGTGGAGACAGGTATAAAGAAGAACCTACAACGAACAGCAATTTCTTTCCTGTGTTCTTTTCTCCATTTAGGTTGCAGCCTCTTAAATCTCTATTCTGTCAAACACGTTTAGTAAAACATCCTTCAGCAATAAGGGGCTTTTAGTCAACCTCATACTCAACGCCCATTTCTATCCCAGACTTAGAAAGTACATTATTAAAAAACAAAAAACCAAACGGTTTCCATTTTGGAAAGTCTGTGGTCTGCTCGAACTAAAGAACAGATGGAAAAGAACTTCCTTTTCCCAATTTCTGTCCTTCTTCCCAACAGATCCTAAACGTCAGGAGGGGTCTTAACTTGGGTTCTATAAAAGGGCTTTGAAGGGATCTCCTGAAATTATATGCAAAACCTTGTATGTGCAAATATAGATTGGGGTGGGGGACAAGACTAGATGCTCAAAGAAGTTAGTGGCTCCCTTCTCCCAACCAAAAAAAAGACCCAAAACATTAAAATGAATCTCAGAGCAAACTGGATGGCTAATAAAACATACAGGATATGAAGAAACATATAAATTATACAACATAACACACCAAAAAAACAATCAATAGCAAATAACATTCAATTTATCCATAAGCATAACTTCCAAAACTTCCTGAGACTGTATCCTCATTATTATGTGCACAAGGCCTTCTTCCAACATGTACGCAGACTAAATCTTTAGAAGAGCAACACCCAAGCTAGATAGTGACTAAAAATTTACCGTGAAGTTGTTTTCTATTTCAACTTTATATTCTTCCTCCAAAAGATCATCATCACTGTATCTGAGTACAGTTTAGAGGAGAGGAAAAGAGGGTATGTAAGATAAACAATGTCGGTGAGAAGCGGCTGCAGCTCCGGGCAGAGGGGGCAGGAACCTGAAGGCGAGCAGGGGCCGGGTAGGCACCACGGCCGGGGTCACCACCACGGAGGTGGTGAAGCGCTGAGACCCAGGTTCCGCAGCTGCAGGCCAGTGACGCAGAGGAGAGGGCTGAGCACCTCCCGCGGAAGTGGAGGGAGAAAGGCGACCCGGGAACAGGCTCAAGCTGACACGGTCTCCTTGAACCGCAGGATCCAGCTGATTGAAAAGGAGCTGGACAGTGCCCAAGAGCACCTGGCCACTGCCCTGCAAAAGCTAGAGGAAGCTGAGAAAGCTGCTGATGACAGCGAGAGAGGTCTGAAGGTTATTGGAAACCAATCCTTAAAAGAGGAAGAAAAAATGGAGCTCCAGGAAATCCAACTCGAAGAAGCTAAGCACACTGCAGAAGAGGCAGGTAGGAAGTACGAAGAGGTGGCTCTTAGGTTGGTGATTATTGAGGGAGACTTGGAAGGCAGAGGAGCGAGCTGAGCTGGCAGAGTCCCGTTGCCGAGAGACGGATGAGCAGGTCAGACTGATGGACCAGAATCTGAAGTGTCTGAGTGCTGCTGAAGAAAAGTACTCTCAAAAAGAAGACAGGTATGAGGAAGAGAGAAAGATTCTTACTGATAAACTCAAGGAGGCAGAGACCCGTGCTGAGTTTGCTGAGAGATGGGCAGCCAAGCTGGAAAAGACAACTGATGATTTGGAAGATGAACTGAAATGCACCAAAGAGGAGCACCTCTGTACACAAAGGATGCTGGACCAGACTTCTGCTTGACCTGGATGAGATGCAGAGCGCCCCAGTCCCGCCCTGCGCTGCCCCTCCCTCTGACCCCGACTCCGCTGAGGCCAGAAGCTGACCTTTAAACTGACGGCTGACCTTTAACTGGAAGGCTGCTTTCTCCTTTCGCCATGTCTCCCACCCCCACCCCTGTGTCCTTTTGGCCAAACTGTCTCTGCCTCTCTCCAGAGATTCCATTTGGGCTAGAGGCTGAGCATCTTTGGGAACAACGTTTAAGGGAATGTGAGCACAATGTTAAGTGTCTTTAAAAGCATGCTGTGATGTGCACATTTTGTAATTACCTTTTTTGTTGCTATAGCAGCCATTTGTAAAACATTCCAGATAATTCCATAGTTCTGAAGCAGCAGTCTAATCCCTTTCTCACTTTTGGAAGGTAACTTTTCAGCTTAATGCATACTGCCCTCTCCGTAGAGGAGGGGAAAAGGTATGGGCCTGCCTTCCTGAGAGCTAAACAGCCCAGAGAAGGACTCCATTTTGGGAAGCCTTATTGCTCTGTAAAAAGTACCTGCCAAACCAGAAAGGTGATTCCAGAAGGAGTTAGCCAAAAAAAAAAAAAAAAAAAAGCGCTGTTCAGGTTTTCAGCTTTACGGTATCTTTGGGCAACCTTTTTTTTCCATCAGAAGTGACCAGATGAGATTAAGATGGTGAGACCTCTGAGACCAAATCCTTGTCCCAGCTCTACCCCATTCCCAATCACTCACAGAATGGATCATGTGCCCCTTATTTTGAGGTAACCACTTATTTGCTCTCCCGCCTCCTTGAAAGAAAGGAAGGAAAATTATGTTCTACCACTGATTTAGCCATATGAAACTCATCTCATCACCCTTTTCTGGGTCTGAAGCTGCTGTCTCTAAAACTGCCATCTCATTGTGTGTTGTAGCAGTTAGTCCTGGAGAAATCTTGAATAGCTTATACACAAAATTGTTTTTAAATTTTATATTATTTTGAAACTTTGCTTCTTTGGGGCTGGGGCACACTGGTCACCCCACCTGGCTATGACAGCCCTCTAACAGTCTGAGCTGGCAGTGTGCTGATCTTTCAAAGTTTCTTTCCCTACCCAATCTCCCCTTTTTGGTGAGGGTTCAGTGAGGTCAGTTAGGTGCGCATCCTACAGCTTAACTGGCTTAAAATGTACTCCCCTTTGGTGTGGTCTCCTTGGGGGCCAATTGGGGAAAGAAAAAACAATAGTGTAACTGTTTTGATACTGAACATTGATAAATGTCTTTTTGAAATAAAGAACCAGTCCCTCAAAAAAAAAAAAAAAAAGAGATAAAACAATGTCGAACTGTGTTTATCAACCAATATATTCAGTTTTGCACCTAAAAGTTCTGGGGAAGAAAAATTGAGACAAAAGTCTATTTCAGGACTTCCCTAGTGGTCCAATGGTTAAGAATCTGCCTTCCAATGCAGGGGATGTGGGTTCGATCCCCAGCCAGGGAACTAAGATCCCACACGCCACAGGGCAACTAACCCTGCACACTCTAGAGCCTGCGTGCTGCATTATTAAGCCTGTGCGGCACAACTAGAGAGCCCGCTCACTGCAACTACTGAACCCATGCGCACCAGAGCCCACTCGCTGCACTAAAAGATCCCACATGCTGTGGAGCAGCTAAGCCCATGCACCACAACTACTGAGCCTGTACTCTAGAACCGGCAAGCCACAACTACTGAGCCCATGTGCCCCAACTACTGAAGCGCGCGTGCCTAGAGCCCGTGCTCCACAACAGGAGAGGCCACCGCAATGAGAAGCCCACGCACCGCAGCGAAGGGTAGCCCCTCGTTCACCACTAGAGTAAGCCTGCGTGCAGCAAAGACCCAATGCAGCCAAAAATAAATTAATTAGTTTTAAAAAATAATAATATATCAAGTGTTCTTAAATTCATTATTTGGATTTTCTAATCATGTTAAATTTCCCCACTTAGCCAACTTGACCTCTGACCCGCTCAAGGCCTTTCTGGAACTCCTGTGGCCCCTCTTCCTGAGGCTACTTCCTTCTCATCCTTTAGGCCTCAACTTCAATGTCCTTAAAGTCCTTCACTCCCTATCCAAAGGAAGCAACCTCTGTTATTCTCTATGTCAAGGGTCAAGGCTCTTGCTTATTTCCTTTCTAGAAGTTAACACCATTTATCGCTATTTTCTTTACACCTGTTAACTCATCTTTTCATGTGTCTCCCTCATGAGAATGGAGACCCTGTGTGGGCAGAGACCATGTCCATATTGGTCACTGTTGTACCTGAGCCTAGCATAGTGCCTGCTACATAACAAGAGCTCGAGAAATATTTAATTAATTACTTAAAATGAGATCTCTCACATCCCTTTAGAAATAAAGGTCCTATGTAAATATTTAGTAATTAATTAGCCTATTGCAGTTCCTTTTTATCAATACTCCATCCAAACTGCCACTCTCTGAAATTACAGAGACTCTGATCTCTCACAGTTCCGTCACCCTCAGTCCCCTAAGGACTGCTCGTATATTAACCACTCTTTAAGAAAGCAGAGGCTCAGGGAGAAGGTGAGAATGTGGGGGAGGGGAGGGACTTCTGAAGTGAAGAGTAATATAATGATAAAGAAGTGTGAAATGATCCAGGTTCCAGCTAGATGTGTAACCCAGGCATTTAAGTTACTTAACCACAGTGTGCTTCACAACAATCCATGATCCATCTACCTTAAGGTTTAAGGTGCTGTGAGGCTCAAAAGAGGTGACAAACGTGAATCCCCAGGTTATATGCTTCCAGAGCACCATGCTCTGATGTTTGTAAATTTAGCACAGATGCAATTTTCCTTCTGCCTGTGGAATTATTTAGCTGATGTCCATCTCCACTACTAGACCTTTCTTGTTCATCTTTCAGTTCCTAAAAGTGCGTATCTAAAAGCAGTAGGTCCCCAGAAATATTTGTAAAATGAATGAATCAAAGTACTTTGTAAACAGTAAAGCCATGTACAAGTATTAACATCAGACATCTGAGAAATTCATTAATTCAAAAAATGTTTACTTAACTATGTGCCAGCCACTACTCTAAGGCACTTCGGATGCATTAGTGAACAGAAAAGATCACTACACACACAGAGCTTACATTCTAGTTTGGGGAAACAGGCAATGAAAATATAGGCACAACTCATTTTATTGCGCTTCGGTTCACTGCACTTCTCAGATATTGTGTTTTTTTTTTTACAGATCAATGGTTTATGGCAACACTCGGTGAAGCAAGTCTACGCCATTTTTCCAATAGCATTTGCTTACTTCGTGTCTGTCACATTTTGGTAAATCTTGCGGTATTTCAAACTTTTTCATTATTATGATATTTGTTATGGCAACCTATAATCAGTGATCTTTAATATTATTTTATGAAGGCTCACTGAAGGCTCAGATGATAGCTAGCAATTTTTAGCAATGAAGTACTTTTCAATTAGGCATGTACATCTTTTTTTAGACATAATGTACACTTAACAGACTACAGTATGGTATAAACACAACTTTTATATGCACTGGGAAACTAAAAAATTCATGTGACTCGTTTTACTGCAATATCTGCTTCACTGCAGTGGTCTGAACTGAACCCACAATATCTGAGGTATGCCTGTAAACACATTCATTAAGTATATCTGAAGGTGATAGATGATGTGGGGGAAAACAGCAAGGTATGGGGGGCTGGGAACAACCAGACAGTCCTAAGGTGGGTGCATACGAGAAACAGCCAAGAGGGTCCAGTGGTTAGGACTTGGTGCTTCACTGCCATGGCCCTGGGTTCAATCCCTGGTCAGGGAACTAAGATCCTGCAAGACAGGTGGCGCAGCCAAAAAAAAAAAGAGAGAGAGAGAAACAGGCAAGAAAGAGCTTACTGCACTTAGAGCCGAATGAACAAAGCAGGGAGCAGCCAGAGAATACAGGTCTCATAGGGCAACATTTCTCCTCGAATCCTAGTTAAGTTTCCAAGTAAGCCGATGCAGTGAACAGTGTGGAATTGCCTAAATTCTTTTTTTAAGCCTTTTATTTATTTATTTATTTATTTGGCCATGCCGAGCGTGGCTTGCAGGATCTTACTTCCCCAACTAGGGATGGAACCTGGGCCCCAGCAGTGAAAGCACCGAGTCCTAACCACTGGACCACCAGGGAATTCCCTGGAATTACCTAAATTCTTATACCTTACATCAATAATATAAAAGAGAAGCACACCAGGAAGACATCTCAACAGTTCCCACCCACAGACTGACCTAATCCTGAGGCCATTTTCTTCATTTGGTGGTGGTCTCAAATACTACGGAAATTTTTAAATGCAAGGTCCCCAGGGTATCCCCAAAAGTGAACCCAGACCTCAACGCTCATAAGCCAGGCATGCCCTTGGCCAATCTGGTTTCCTGGGACTCAAAACGGGACCAGAGTCTCCTGATGGTATTTTGGAGGAGAGGTATTAGCTAGACAGCCCCCAAAATTTTAACAATGTGAATTCTCACCAGCTACACAATTAACCCTCAACCATCAGAAATCTATGGTCCATGTCATTTATGACTGTTTGAGTGCCTCCACTGTAAAAGCTCAGCTACTGCCAACACTCATAATGCTTCTGATGTCCTGGACACCTGCGATTAGGGACAAACCTTGATGTAAAAGTTTTATTTACTTGGGCCTAAGGTACAAAAAGTCACTTTATAATTATACCAAAACTGTATTCTTATTAGTTAGCCTAGTCCAGAATTCTACAAATTCCCTTAAATATCATATTCCCTAACTTCCTTCTTCTCAAGCTGAAAGAGGAAAAAATTAATTTTAAATTAATTTAAAAAAATTTTTTTAATTAAATTAAAAATTTAATTTAATTACTTAAAAAATAACTAACAAGGGAGAAACACAAATTATGACTTCAAATATAAACAGGGACTGAGTTACAGGAGTGACCTGCTCTGAGAAGCTCAAAGCAATTCGAAGAAATCTTACAGATGTTACATATTCAATATCAACATTTAATATCAGAGGTAATTATAAAAAGCAAAAGAATATTCAGAATCCTGCATAATTCTCTAATCTGAAATCTCTACTTTCAAAGAGTCTGGAACTTTAAGTAAAATCACCTCTTATGCCCTTTACCCAATTACCCTTCAATGGGCAACAAGTATTTCTTAATATTAGAATCAAGAACACTCAGTGTATACCTTGTTGAGTTCTTCTATCCTTCTGATGAGGTACGGATTGCTAGAGGAATTCTCAAAGTAGACATAATCTGTAATTAAAGGAAGTAAAGAGCTTAATCTTTTCAACATAAAGTTCACATTTGTCAACTTATGACTTTTTATATTAGGTAATTCACATTCAAAATGAAGCACGCCCGTGATTCATTTCCTGGTAAAAGCAAACTGAGTAATGCAGCCTCAATATATTCTCTTTCTTATGTGCTTACCATTCACAGACCCTTATTTTCCTGGCATTTTCATTTCAATTAATGTTTTATTCAAGTTCTCCTAGACTTCTGTCCCACATGTGTCATTTCTTTAATAATAAACAAAAAGACACCTCTTATCATTGAGTAGTCAGAGCTGACTAAACATGTGTCTTTCATACGATAACTGCTTCCACATCTTTTCACTCCAATCCAATTTGCCCTGGAGTAGGCTTCTCACATAAAACTATTGACCTAAGACAAATTCAGAGCATCTTGAAAGGCTTAGCAGCCCAAAGTACATTTCAATCACCAACTTAAAAAAAAATCAGGTGAGCAGAGCAGAAGCACATTGACAAACTTTTTCACAGCTCTATCTAGGAAGATGAGGGGGCAAAAAAGGAGAGGGGTCACTTTTTGAGAGGCAGAGCTCTGTGGAGGTGATAACCAGCCTTTTTAATACCATATTTACCATATTTAATCCAGATCCATTTTGGGTCTCGTTATAAAGCAATTGCTGCAGCCTTTCAACAAAAAGGATATAAATTTTCAAGTGTGGTTTTTCCTCTCATCTAATAGGCTCACTGGAAACTTCCCACTGTGTGTTTATTTGAGAGGCTGGGCTGCAGTATTGTCTATCTTAGTGGCTCTTTCCCGTCTCCCTTCTGCAAAGTGGCCTCATTTAGCCAGGCCATTCCTACCACCATCCATCAAGGAGCTTGGCTAATGAGCAGAGAAGAGCCAGTCTTACACACAAACATGTCACTTATCTGAATTATTATTTTACCAGGAAAAGAGGGAGGAGGGCGTCTCGAGTAGGGAGAAAGTTTGTTTGACCTTATTTCTCTCTTCTGCAGAAGGCTGGGAAGGAGGCAGACAGCAGAGCAAACGTCCAGGCAGAGCTCCACTCCCCACCCCAGGCTGCGGTGCCCCGGCCCCTCTAAGCCCCATCCCTGAGGGGGGCTGGACAAGAAACGTAAGGGAGAGGGACGAAGGAGAGGTGCAGGGCCCTGTCCCCGCAAACAGGCCTATCCAGCTGTGCCCCTGGCTGGACCCCCCCATCGCCCCCACCCACACCCCCAATGAAGGGGAGCAGTAGAGGAGAGATGTCCCTCCACTCTCTCCAAACCCCCAACGCCTAAAAGCCACGCGAGGAAAGACCACCCTCGTAGGGGGCTCGACGGCCCCTGACCCCCATGGGGGTTTCACGGGTTGAGGTGGGGTGGCGTCTGATAATTCATACCCCCAAGTACAGGCCTGGTCTAAAACCCTGGTTGGGATGTGGGGGTGTGGATGGGCCCCGGCCCCTTGTGGGCCACGGTGGGGGAGGGGGGCAGCCCCGGCCCCCTCCGCAGGCCCCCAGCCCCATGCGCCCTCAGCCCGGGCGCCCGTGGCTCCCAGCGGTTAGGGTGAACTCGCCCCTACCCCCCACTCCCGGAGCCCGCTCCCAGACGGGCCGGGTCGGGCCGAGCCTTCCTACCTCCGACCCGGTACATGTTGGCCGCCATGTCCGCCCGCCCGCCCGCGGAGCCCGAGCCGAGCCCCGCCCGCTGCCGCCGCCACTGCCGCCGCCGCCGCCGCCGCCTCAACCCCGGCCGCCGCCGCCGCCGCCGCCGCCGCCGCCGCCGCCGCGCCTAGCCGCGGGGGGGAGGGGAGTGAGGGAACAAGGGGAGGGGGAAGTGAAGGGGAGGGGGAAGTGAAGGGGAGGGGGAAGTGAAGGGGAGGGGGAAGTGAAGGGGAGGGGACGCCGAGGGGTGGGAGCAGGTGCCCGCCCCCAACGCCGGGCTAGCGAGGCCGAGTTCCCGGCCCCCCGGGAGGCCGGAGCGCTTGGGGCCAGCAGGGAATTGGGGAGGGGGGGCGGCCTGGGGGACCTAACTGGAAGTGGAGGGCGTACCAGCGTACCCCGGCACCTGCCCACCCCGAGACAGGGCTTCCTCCCCGCTTCTGTCCCTGGAGAGACCCAGTCTGTGTGACCTCGAGCACGTGAGCCCCTGTCTCGGTGCAAACACTTGGATGCAAATAAGTGCTCGCAGCAGGGCGCCTTCCTCGTGGTGATGTTAATGCGGCAGGCCCGGAGATGGCAGGCCCTGGAGCCAGGAGGACCCCAGGTGCCTGCAGCTCCTCCGGGCAGAGACTTATCTGGGGACAAGGCTAGAAAAACAGGCCCCTTCCAAGTCTACCGTAACTACGTTGTCAGGTCTATCCGCGTTCACCCCAAAACCGGGCTGAATAAAACCTATTTCCCCACACCTGGAGGCCTTGCCTCTAGACAGGCTTGCAGTGCAGCCCGGCTGGGAGAAGAGACCATTAGAGGAGGGGGGCTTCCTTTGCCCTTACGGGAACAGGGCCCTACAGTTCATCATCACCACAGCCCCTCAAAAAAGAGATCGTGCCAATCAGCTTACTGTTGATGGACTGTTAACTGGTTATGTACCTAAAGCGTTTAAAGTTATTATTTTCCCATGCGAATTCTCTAGACAGCCCCTGTTTTCTCAGCCTTCATACCCTCACAGAAACAAAGAACCAAGTAGAGTTGAATCTGAGCTGGCTCTCCCCCAAAATGAACACAAACAACTTTCTTTAGAGAAGCCAATCCATTCCAAGCTACTCCCAGACGTTGTTGTAAAATACACATGAAGATGATCCCTTACTGTCCTAGGTTGTTTGGAGTTTCTGGTGCTTTACAGCTGTGTGTTGTTGACTCTGGCTTTGGGGTCTGTGCAGGGATGGGAAGTGTCCCCAGAAAAGAAGATTGTGTTTTGTTTGTCTGGTGATGGCATTTGTGACGGTCCATTATCACAAATTACTGAGGTGAAAAAAATAATTTTCTAGATAGCTGAGGGAAAGTAAAAAATAAAGTACCTTTGCCTGAATTACCTTGATTGTGTGACCCAAGTTTCTTTAAATATAAAATGGGGGCATACTAATTCTACTTCACAGATGGGGTAAGGATCAGTTGTGATATCTTAAAATGCTTTGTAAACCATTCAGCACAGAGCACTATGCAAATACAGGTGTCTGTTGCTTTTTTTTAACTCAAGAAAGTTTCAGATTCCCAAAGGTTTTATGCCATGAGTCAAATTGTGATCCTGCATCAGCTCTTTTGACCTAGAGAAAAAAGCAGAAGTGTTTTGTTATGCACACTGCATAACTGTTATTTCTCATAACCCTTTTACTGGAGATCCCACGGAAAACATATTGTGACTATTGTGACGTAGCTGACATCACCCTCTCCGTTTCTGAGCTGACACCTAAATAGGTTGAATAATTTAGCTGGAGTCAAACCATAAACTGGCAGCAGTATTGGGATAATTCAGCCCTTTCCTTTGGCCTAGAAATCTCTTAACCAGGAAGAATTTCTCCAAGTGAAAAGGCCACCTGGAAACCATAAACTGCAAAGGAATAATAGATCACAAGTTCTACTAAGGGGTTTTCCCATTATTTTTGAATAAATGAGCAATTTCTCCCCTTCAAAATATTTCTGTTTCTGTTAGTTCCTTGTCTCATTTCCACAATTTTGTGCACCTTACCAGGTACTAACCACAATAAATGGGCAAAAAGTGCCAAGAAAACTCCCTCCATCCGTACCTACCTCCTCCCCTTAGGAACAGCCTTATCCAGGAGCCCCACCCCCACGCCCTCCATGAAAGGGCTCAGAGTTTGGGGGGAAGGGGATGAGTAGTAGGAGGTAATGATGGTGGCAGAACCCAGGCTCTTCCTTCCTCTAGATTCTGTGTAGTTTTTTTTTTTTAATTTAATTTATTTATTTTGGGCTGCGTTGGGTCTTTGTTGTTGTGTGGGCTTTCTCTAGTTGCGGTGAGCAGGGGCTCCTCTTCGTTGTGGTGTGCAGGACTCTCATTGCGGTGGCTTCTCCTGTTGCAGAGCACGGTCTCTATAGCACAGGCTCAGTAGTTGTGGCACACAGGCTCAGTAGTTGTGACTCACAGGCTCTAGAGCGCAGGTTCAGTAGTTGTGGCGCACAGGCTTAGTTGCTCTGCGGTATGTGAGATCTTCCCAGACCAGGGCTCAAACCCATGTCCCTTGCATTGGCAGGTGGATTCTTTTTTTTTTTTTAATAAATTTGTTTATTTATTTATTTTTAGCTGCACTGGGTCTTCATTGCTGTGCGTGGTCTTTCTCTAGTGGAGGCGAGCAGGGGCTACTCTTCGTTATGGCGCACGGGCTTCTTGTTTTGGTGGCTTCTCTTGTTGCAGAGCACGGGATCTAGGCGTGTGGGCTTCAGTAGTTGTGGCATGCAGGCTCAGTAGTTGTGGCTCACGGGCTCTAGAGCGCAGGCTCAGTAGTTGTGGCACATGGGCTTAGTTGCTCCACGGCATGTGGGACCTTCCCAGACCAGGGCTCGAACCTGGGTCCCCTGCACTGGCAGGTGGGTTCTTAACCACTGTGCAACCAGGGAAGCCCAGATTCTGTGTGTTTAACCTCTTTCATCTCCAGATCCTGGGCCAGTGTCTTCTACATAATAGGTGCTCAATATCTGAAAGAATAAGTGCCCGTGAATGATGGGCTCAACATAGAGAACCAGGTGCAGAGTTGAATGCAGGGACTTTGTCTAGGAAACTTGTATACCTCCTAATATCAAAGAGGTATGCACATAAGAGAGTTCAGCAAATGTCTCTAGATTGGAAAAAAATAAAAACATACAAAGAAGGGTGGAAAAGCCTGTGCCTTCAAAGAAAGCAAAGGCACGTCTACCTCCTCAGGCTGCATGGCTCAGATCACAAACTTGTCATCAATCAACCCAAACTTCACTCCTAGTTTGACTGTTCAGTTTTAACACCTTGAGCAAGTTGCTTAACCCCTCAGGTCCTCAAGTTCTACAAATCATGACTAGTGATTGACACCTATGGCGAATGCTTATGCTAAAAAGTGAAATATACAATGTGTTGGGCACATGTTAAGCTTCATACTTACATGTCACTTCTCTCTATTCCAGCCATCCTCATTACTAAGAAAGAGGGGTCTCTCAGATCATGCCAGAAACCCCAGGGAAAATCCAGCCTCCGCAAGGGTAAAATTTCCTGGCATGGCCGTTGTGATTAAAGGACCACGATAAGGGATTGCCAAAAGGCCCAGAATCTTCCCTGTGCAGTCCCCAGCATCCCACAGCTTAGCTGAAAAAAAGTGGATGCTGCAAGAAAGCTATAGATAAGACAGAGGGTTGGTTTTTGTCTCAACATCAGGATGGAATTTTTATACATGCAAAAAAAAATAAGGGCTGGCCAGAGTCTGGGAACTTTCTGATATTGAACTCAAGAAAGCAGCCTGGGGGTCTAGAATGTAATTAATCTGAAACCAGATGCCAGTCTTTAGATAAGTACCATATCTTGTCCTTTGTGTTTTCTTTGATTTCTCTCTCTCTCTCTTTCCCTTTTCTTTCATTAACTTATGTGTTATTTAGTAAAAATTCTTTTGGAAAAAGGCCAGTCTCTCTCAGCTATTCCAAGGTGGTCCTGGGTTTTACAAGCAGATGACTGTATTCCAGAAGAAAGCAAGAATCAAAGCAATGGAGCCCCTAAGGGAAAGGAAACTAGAGTTGGAGTTTCCTAGCTTCTTTAGCCATGGAGCTTCTCCTTCCATTGATCCCCTGTGCTAAAAACATGAAACCCAAGACCAGTCCCAGATCTTAATTTTTGAAAGTGTGCGTTTTAGGATTCCATGGTTCTCTCATGCCCTCAAAGAGGAGTTAGCTCAGCCATTTGGTTGCATCCACAAGGAGGTTCCTTCTCTAGCGACAACATTGCCTCCAGATACTGGAAAAGGGACTGGAAATCACAACGTAGACAGGGATGAGCCCCTGGAAGGGTAACCTAATTGACCTAAGTGCTCTTATTTTTCTTAATCTATAAAGTGCTGGAGTGCTGTGGATTTGAATTGGCGATGATGACAGCACAGGGTGTGGGGTCAGGAAATAGAATCCTAAAAGGCAATGGGAAGTGTTGAAGGGATACAACAGGGAGTGTTTGTAGGAATGACTCAGATAGCAGCAAAGAAAGTGGATTGGAGAGGCTGGAGAGTCGAGTCTAGGCTGTGAGATCAGTCGGCAGGTTGGTGCAAAGGGATGATAACCTAGAGTAGAGGCAGTGGGATATGAGAGATGTAGATGGGTTTGAGAGAGACTTAGGGGGTGGGAGCTACAGAATCTGGTGCCTTTGGGGAGGTTTGGAGTAAAAGGGTAACATCTGGTTATCAGCAAGTGGGTGGAGAGAGATGTGATTCAGTGAATAGAAAGTACAGGAGGGGAGGCAAGTTGTGGGGAAGAGGGATGGTTGACAGGTTCAGTTTTAGACAAGTTGTGTGCAAGGTGCACTTTGAGCGACTTCCCTGGAGGTTCAGTGGTTAAGACTCCACACTTCCAATGTGCTTCCAATGCAGGGGGCGTGGGTTTGATCCCTGGTCCGGGAACTAAGAACCCACATGCCGTGCGGCACAGCCAACAAAAAAGAGGTGCCGGGCTTCCCTGGTGGCGCAGTGGTTGAGAGTCCGCCTGCTGATGCAGGGGACGCGGGTTCGTGCCCTGGTCCGGGAGGATTCCACATGCCGCGGCTGGGCCTGTGAGCCATGGCCACTGAGCCTGCGCATCTGGAGCCTGTGCTCTGCAATGGGAGAGGCCACAACAGTGAGAGGCCCGCGTACTGCAAAAAAAAAAAAAAAAAAAAAAAAAGAATGAGGTGGATGAACAGACCTGGAGTTTGAGAGATCTGGGCTAGAAATACCCTCTTCTGTGTCACCACCAGCTGAGAACCAGGTCTGTCTTGTCTGAGGAATAAACCAAACCCTGCCCCCAGGGGAAGAAGCAGGTTCCCTGAGTCCTTCAGCCTGGGAGAAAACAGGTTTAGCCGGTCTAGGTCCAGGAGATCAGAGTCCAGGTCCAAATATGCAAACAGGCAGGGCACGGGCAAAGAGCCACGCAAGTCACTGACTAAGACAGATGGTGAAGACAAGGGGGAATGCCCAGGGCTGACCTCCCACAGGCAAAATTCTCAGCTGGAAAGAGTTCTGCTCCCAGGATGAAGAAGGCAGCTGGGGTAGGAGGGTGGGAGTGGGGGATGAAAAGAACAGGAAGAGAAGGGAAGGGACACAGCCTAATAAAGCAAATCTGCCTATTTCCTAACTTAACCCTCTTGCCTCTAAGATGGTATAGTGGGTTGAATGGTGGTCCCCCAAAATATATGTCCACCTGGAATCTGCGAATGTGACCTCATTTAGAAAAAAGGTATTTGCAGATGAAATTAATGATCTGGAGGTAAGATCATCCTGAATTAGGGTTGTCCCTATATCCAACGACAAGTGTCCTTGTGTGAAACAGAAGAAGAGAGGACACAGAGTGAAGAGGAGAAGGCATGTGAAGGTAGAGGCAAAGACTGGTGTTCTGAGCTATAAGCCAAGGCAATGCCAAAGACTGCCAGCAACCAACAGATATTGGAGAAGAGGCGTGGAATAGATTCTCCGTCAAAGCCCCCAGAAAGAACTAAGTTTTCTGACACCTTCATTCTGGCTTCTGGCCTTCAGAACCATGAGGGAATAAATATCTGTTGTTTGAAGCCACCCAAGTTGTGGTAATTTGTTGCGGCAGCCCTAGGAAACTCATACAGATGGTAACCACCCCTTGATTTTAAGTAAACATAGATTCAGCCAGAAAACACTGAGCACTATATACAGAGACTAAGGGACATACAGAGACTAAGCTGGATAAAAGAGAGATACATAGAGAGAAGAGGGCCCAGCACCACTCCACTTCAGTCCTGCTCAGATCCTTTAGACAGAGCTCAATTTATCTCATCTTGGTTTGTCTCTCCTTCTGGCTGACATGGTTGGCTTAGTAGTGCTAAGAGAAAGGAACACCCAGATGTGATGCCCCTCAGCTAAGTGCCAGTGTAAGCATCCCCCAATTTTTTCTTCCCCAGCACACCTGTGAGCTATCACACATTCCCATGAGCAACAGCAGATTACCAATAAGGTAATGCACCTTTTAACCCCTTAATTGTGTTTCTTTGTCAGGAAGCACTCTGGCTCCTCAGATCCCAATCAATGCTTCTATGGTGGGGAGTAGGGTGGAGGCTACCAAGAATATAAGTCTCGTCTACAAAAGTGCCCTTTTCATTCAACAAGTAGATAACGAGTACTGTTAAAGGCATTGAGGATACACCAGTGAACAAGACAGACAAAGCAAAAAAAAAAAAAAAAAAAAAGATAGACAAAGCACCTGTCTCCCTGGAGCTTATATTCTCGTGGAGAAGACAGAGAAATCAATCCATAGATATGCTAGTATACAATGATAAACGTCCTACAGAAAGTAAATCCGGATAAAGAAACAAAAAGTTATGATGGTGGTCAGGGAAGGCTTCTTGGACATAAGAACTCAAAAGAGACCTAATGATGGGATGAAGTGAACTACTGGGACATGTGGGGAGCAACATGCCAGGACAAAGGAACAGCAAGTGCCTTCCCCAAATCAAGACTCAGCCTGACCTGATCGTGACCTACGAAGGCCAGTGGAGGTAGGAGATGAGATCAGGGAAGTGAGCAGGGTCCAATCATGTAGGGCCTAGGAGGCCACGGTAAAGTGTTTGAATTTTGTTCTAAGTATAATGGAAAGGTTTTTAACACAGGAGTAACAGGGATCTGATATATGTTTTAAAAAGATCCACTGGAAAAAAAAAAAAGATCCACTGGAATATGAAGGACACAAAGTAGAAAGGGGCTAGTCTTGACTTGCAATTCAATAAAGCATGACTGGAGGGCTTCCCTGGTGGCACAGTGGCTGAGAATCTGCATGCCGATGCAGGGGACACGGGTTCGTGCCCCGGTCCAGGAAGATCCCACATGCCGCGAAGCGACTAGGCCCGTGAGCCATGGCTGCTGAGCCCGCGCGTCCGGAGCCTGTGCTCCGCAACGGGAGAGGCCACAACAGTAAGAGGCCCGCGTACCGCAAAAAAAACAAAAAAAGCATGACTGGGGACTTCCATGATAGTCCAGTGGTTAAGACTCTGCGCTTCCACTGCAGGGGGCTCGGGTTTATCCCAAGGGAACTAAGCTCCCTTGGCCAAAATAACAAAAAAGCATGACTGTGTTCTCTGGAGGCATCAAACCTCCCTGGGCACTAGGAATTCAAAACTTACCAATCCAAAGTTTATGTGATGGAAAACCAAAACTCCTCCTATGTTTCATTTGGCATAATAGTGAGAGAGACCCCTTCCAGCTCAAACTGTGGTACTGAGACCTGTACATAATGGCAACATACACTGGCTACCTTTTAAAATCCTATACCAAATCATACTGGACAACATCTTGTCATGTAGGCTGTAGTTAGTTCCCCTTACACCCAATATTGTCACTGAGTTTTTCCTAGGCCATTCACCTTTCTTTCAGCTACAAGAACCAAGTTCTTTTTTTTTTTTTGCAGTATGCGGGCCTCTCACTGTTGTGGCCTCTCCTGCCGCAGACCACAGGCTCCAGACGCGCAGGCTCATGGGCCATGGCTCACGGGTCCAGCTGCTCCGCGGCACGTGGGATCTTCCCGGACTGGGGCACGAACCCGTGTCCCCTGCATCGGCAGGTGGACCCTCAACCACTGCGCCACCAGGGAAGCCCAAGAACCAAGTTCTGAACCAAGTTCAGACCAAGAACTACATCTTGGTCATGGGGAACATGGTAAGACCAGTGAATTCCATGAATATGAGCCACTTACTGCATTTTTTCATGTTAAATAAAGTGTCTTGGTTATAAGTGACGCTGCATATAATATCATGACCTGAAATAAAGCCTCCTGAAAAGTTCACACAAAAAAATAAACCCCAAAGACACCAAACGTCACTTGGGCTGCTGTACAGAGGATGGACTGAGGGGAATGGAAACACAGAGGCTTGTTAGGAGGCTAACATACTTGGAGAGAGAGGTGACAAAGGCTTGGAATAGAATGATAGCCGTCGTGGCTAATAAAGATATATTTTTAAGATAGAGCCAATAGCCCTGGCTGAAGGGTTGGATGTAGGAGACAAGAGGGCAAAATCCATGAACATTAGTACTTTCAAGTGCTTGTAGATATCTGTTTCGAATAGACAACGGGGTCTGGGCTCTGGAGCTCAGCAGAGAGGCCCAGGCTAAAAATGCAATCTGGGAGTCACCACTATGTAGAAACTCTGTGAAGCTGGGGACTGGTCGGATCACGTGGGAGAGAGTATAGATGGCAAAGAGCATAGAAGCCTGAACCCTGGGGCAAGCCAGCATTGAGGGCAGAGGTCAGTTCTGCACCTTGGAGGCACCAAGGAAACTGCTATTATAATACCCAGGCCCCACCCCCAGAGATCCTCATTTAATTAGCTTGGAGTTGACCATGATTTTCAGTTAAGAGAAAAAAATCCTCAGGTGATTTTTTTTTAATAAATTTATTTTTTTAAATTTACTTTTTAGTTTTGGCTGCGTTGGGTCTTCATTGCTGCACACAGGCTTTCTCTAGTTGCGGTGAGCAGGGGCTACTCTTCATTGTGGTGCGTGGGCTTCTCCTGTTGCGGAGCACGGGCTCTAGGCGCCGGGCTTCAGTAGTTGTGGTGCACGGGCTTAGTTGCTCTGTGGCATGTGGGATCTTCCCGGCCCAGGGCTCGAACCCGTGTTCCCTGCATTGGCAGGCTGATTCTTAACCACTCACCACCAGGGAAGTCCCTCCTCAGGTGATTTTAATGGGCAGCCAAGATTGAGAACTATTCAAGTAGTGATCAGGAGAGGAGAGCTGCAAAGGGGGACTGAGGGAGCAATTAAGGAACTAGGGAAAAAGCCTGACGAGTACAGGTTCCAGGAGCCATGTGACAAAGGGAGGGGCCCAACTGTGATAAACCAGAGCAACCAATCAACCACTGGATTTGGCAAGATGGTGGTCTTCAGAGACCGACTCCCCTGCCATCTTTTCTTTTGGTGGTTTCTGACTGTCGAAATCCTAGGCAGCTAGAAAAAAATTGGTAGGGTTCTGGCCTTAGACGTCCTACGGTGTAGATGACTCCAAAAGCACAGAGGGGGGCTC
The DNA here is from genome assembly GCF_963924675.1 of Phocoena phocoena. NCBI lineage: Eukaryota > Metazoa > Chordata > Mammalia > Artiodactyla > Phocoenidae > Phocoena > Phocoena phocoena. The sequence continues at coordinate 55,567,252 of NC_089232.1, forward strand.
ACGAACCCCCCTGACTGATGGATGGAGACTAGAATTTGCTCCTTTCATCAGCTCCTTTTATCTTTATCCATAGGTTTGTAGCTGCTGCCCTTTCTAAAAGAGACTGAGGGACTTCCCTGGTGGCGCAGTGGTTAAGAGTCCACCTGCCAATGCAGGGGACACAGGTTCGATCCCTGCTCCGGGAAGATCCCACATGCCGCGGAGCAGCTGAGCCCGTGTGCCACAACTACTGAAGCCCGTGCACCTAGAGCCCGTGCTCCCCAACAAGAGAAGCCATCGCAATGAGAAGCCTGTGCACTGCAACGAAGAGTAGCCCCCACTCGCCACAACTACAGAAAGCCCACACACAGCAACAGAGACCTAACACAGCCAAACATAAATAAAATAAATAAATTAATTAATTAAAAAAAAAAATAAAAGAGACTGAGGGAAGTTATCTGCATCTTAATTTCAAAAAGGATAGAAAATGTTGGAGGGCTCAAAGCAAAACTTTGAACTCCCAGATAAATAAATCGTTATTTATGTTTCCTTTTATCTCTGTGAAGTTTTGGAGGAAAAAACATGAGTAGTACAGAGTTGCCCCAAGGAGCTTCTTTTACAAAGCCAGGACAGGACCATATTATTAGTGGCAACTGATGCGATGTTTCCCGTTCAATTGCCCAGATCAGAGCGCTGAGGACCTGGCTCCAAAGAAAGGGCACCTAGAGGCAGTATAAGCTTTTTGAGGTTTTGGCAAAGGATGCCCAGGACCCATCCAGCCAAATCCTATCATTGGTTGTTTTCTGTAAGAGGAGACCAAGTGTCCATCCTCTGGAAGTCCTGACTCCCCTCCATCCCCGACAGGCTTCTGGTTTAGTGGGTGAAATTTAGACTGTGTTCATGGAATAGAGGGTGGAGCCCACGTTAGGAGCCAGAATTCTGGAAGCCGAGGGAAGAGAGAAGGCTCCAGCATTTCACCGAGTCTCCTTCCTGTGCCCTTGAACCTGGCTGCTTCCTCACGTCAGGTGTCCCCGGTCTCTGCTCCACACTCACACAGAACCTATGTTGGACCCAGGTCAGAGCAACTTCAAAGGCAGAGTCTGAAGACTCTGTGGCCTTGGTGTTCCCACCTCTTCCACTCTCCCCACCAACACACACCCCCTCGCACCTCCACAAGGCCCCTCACATCTGGGCTGGAGTGGGGGCTGCTTGCCTGTCACAATCACTGCCTCCAGGAGAAGATATGAGGTGAAGCTTTCAAAGCTCCACTGACTTCTGCATGGTAGCCCAGCTTCTCCCAAAGCAGCTGCAGCAGAGGCCAGGCCCTGAGACTTGAGGGATGGAGTGACTCCCAGCCAGTGGCATGTTGCTGGGATCTGATGCATTTTTTATGATGCTGGTGTCAGCGTGGCTCCCAGGCACCAGGGGAAATGGAAAAGGCACTTGGGCCTGTGCTGATTAAACTAAATATTTAAACAGGAATCAGGAATTGAGGCAAAATCCATTTTTCTTCAGTAAAGCAGAGAGCACCACAAATGACTTCAAGGGTGAGGACTTGATAAACACCATGCAGATCATAGGGGAAGGTTGGGCGCCCCTGGTTTATGGCTTTCCTCCGCTGTCAGATCCCAGTTCCCTCTCCAGGGCAGATCTAAAGGGTTTGCAGGGGACTTCGGAGTCGAGAGGGAAAGGGGAGTTGGAGGACCAGAGGAATTGTTCCAGAGCCAATGTGGGAATGAAATTAGGAGACACCAGAACAAACTCTGGCTGGATTCATGCCTCTGGACCCTTTTGCGCCATTCCTGTCTTGCGATATCTGTTCTTCCCGGTCTGGTCTGGAGAGATCTGTGCTACAGCATCTGCCCACAGGATCGCGCTTACCTTTTGATTAGCTGGATGGAGGATGATGGGAAGTTGGGCAAACATGGACCAACCCTCTTGTCTTGATTCTTCTTATTCCACCTGAGACAGGTCCCAATTAGGAAGCCGTCCTCCACCCGCTGCACACAAACACAGAGGAAACCCTACACAGAGAAGACACAGGGGAACAGGGCCCTCTATTTACAATATCCAGAAATCTCCAGATATGAGGAAAGAAAGATCTCAAAAGGTGATTTCCTGGTGGAAAGAAACAGTTGTCATTTGGCCTGGCTTCTCCCGCTGTGCTTTTTCCTCCCGGTGGTTTCCCTCACTTGTATTTCTGCAGCAGTCACCATTCCTGGTTCCCAGGGACGTGCTTTTTCTCAGTCCCTGCATGAACAAACACCCTTACCCTCCTTTCCTCTAAAGATAGCCGAGACGGCTGACATTTTCAAAATTAACTTTTATAAGAACTTAGGCAAGAAAAGGAAGTAATTGCAGGAAGTACAAATGCAGAAGTTCAAAATTTATTGAGATTGTGTGTTTAGTCGATGTGCTATACTCTGGGTTACCTTGATAGATGAAAATAGATTTCTGATCCTCAAGGAGTTCACTGTCTGATGGAAGAGGCAGGCAATTCGTATATGATGAGTTACAATCTAATAAAGTAAAAGAAATAATTGCTCAGAATTGGTAGCAATTAATACGGCCTGCTGCAGGGGCAGAGCTGGTCAGAGAAGTCTTTGAGAGAAGGTGTTATTTGATCTGGACCATCAATTAAAATAAAAACTTTGCATGATAAAGAGTCAAAAAGGACATTCCAGACAGAGGGAAGAGCATATAGGAAGTACATGCATGACATATGAGAACCAACTAGAAACTTGGTTCAAAGCCAGATTGTAAAGGCCTTAAATGCCAGGCTAAGGAGTTTGACCTAATGCTGTAGGGCCTAGAGGCCATGGGGAGCTAACACTGTTATATTTGTATTAAGTAAGAAGGATAGCAGCGGCTAAAATTTAATAAATTGGCATTTTATTTTTATTTATTTATTTTTTGGCCACATTTTGGGGCTTGTGGGATCTTAGCTCCCCGACCAGGGATCGAACCCATGCCCCCTACAGTGGACATACAGAGTCCTAACCACTGGACAGCCAGGGAATTCCCAGTAAATTGGCATTTTAGTTTTTGTAACTAACATGTGAGTTAGGTTAGTATAAATACATAAAATTTCTGGGCCTGCAGAGCTGACAATAGAGCACAGGCAGCCATGCTCCCTGTAAGACTTACCTTTAAATTCAACAGAGAAGTATTTGAAAAGACAAGGGGTAAGTTAGAGCTCATCGTGTGAGTTCCATTTTCTTTTATCTTGGTATTATGGACTGAATATTTTTGTCCCCACAAAATTCATATGTTGAAATCCTAACCCACAATGTAAAGGTGTTAGGAGGTGGGGCTCTTTGGGAGATCATTAGGTCACAGAGTGGAGCCTTCATGAATGGGATTATGAAAGAGAGAGACCCCAGAGAGCTCTCTAGCCCTCTTCCTGCTATGTGAGGCTACAAGTCTGCAACCCAGAAGAGGGCCCTCACCAGAAACGGTTCCTACTGGCACCATGATCTCAGACTTCCAGTCTCCAGAACTGTGAGGAATAAATTTCAGTTGTTTATAAGATTCCAGTCTATGGTATTCAGTTATAGCAGCACAAACTATCTAAGAAAATTTGGAAAGGTGAAAATGACCCATATATGAGGAGAAATGGTATTATTGCCTGAAAACCCTTCCTATGTGTTGGCTCCCACTTCAAAAAATCCCAGCTGTCTGAGGTCTCAGGAGTCCTGGAGGATGAGGTCACCTATGCCCTGGAGAATTTTTGCGAGGGAGAAGCAAATGAAGGTTTTGGGGCTCCTATGAGAAGTGATTATTTAGGTTTAAGAACTGGATAGAGGTGGTTATTCAGGCCTGGTGAGACTTCCGACGATAGGAATGTGGAGATGTTTAGGAACCAGGAATCATTCAAATTTGAGAAATACGTGGACAGAGTTTGCCCAGGCCTTTGGAAAATTAACTGAAGAGATAACAGATGGCAAATTATAACAATTTTTAAAAATGTAAATATTAAGTAACTTGAGAAGAAATGCTGGCTGAGGAGTGACGGACATTTACACTAGTCTCAAGGATATGGCCCTGTGTTCCCTCTTCCATCTCTCTCTGGGCACTAAAGATGGATGAGTTTGCACCTTCAGGTAGAGGGGCCCTGATCCCCTTTCCTGAATCAAGTATAGAAACACACATTTTAAAATTTATTTGTTCACAGAGACAAGGTTGGACATTTCCAAGATAATTTAAATGTCTAAGAAATTTAGGAAAATACCCACTCCCCCCACCAAAAAAAAAGGTAAGAAATATATAATATTAAGTGAAAAAAAGCAAGCTGGATTAAAATACATATGGTACAATTGCATTTAGGAAAAAACAAAAATTATATATTTGTAGTGTAAATACATAGGCAAATAAGTGTATAGAAGATTGGCTAGAAAGATCTGCAACCAACAGTAGTTACCTCTGGGGACAGGGTGTGGGAGGCATGTGAAAATAACTCGATTTTCTTCTGTGTACTTCCATACTGTTCAAAGTTTTTTACGATGAGAATGCATTACATTTTCATCAAATACATTTTAAATTTTATTTATTTATTGATGTATTTATTGGCTGCGGGGCATGCGGGATTGAACCCGTGCTCCCTGCATTGCAAGCACAGGTTCTTAACCACTGGACGGCCAGGGAAGTCCTGAAATACATTTTTTTTATTTAACAAAAAAATTTTAAAAACTAAAGACATAGACAGAAAATTATACAGTAGAACTTCCTGAAGCCAAGTTGATTAGTCAGTTCTCTTGGGTGTCCAGCCTGCACCCCTATTCCTTGCACCAAATCAATTTTCCTTTTTTTTCTTAAATTAACTTAGTTTACATAAACCAAAAACAAACAAACAAAAAGAAACTACTATAACTAAGAAGATGCCAGATCATGAGTGCCTGTGTACACCAGGCTAAGGTGAAACGTTATTATTATGTAAAGACCACAGGGAACTACCGAAGGGTTTTAAGCAAGGATGTGACAAGCATTTTAAAATTGCCTCTCAGAAGCATTAAAGAGGACCAATCTGAGAAGAGCCAGACTGAAGCAAGGAGGCCAGTTACAAAAAGCTTTTTCAGTAGTCCAAGTGAGAGGTGGTTTTAAGACAGGCTTCTTCATAGTCTGCTCTAACTTGCTGATTGACTTAGATTCACTTGCATTCTGAATTATTCATTGATTTACCCATGAGAGAGAAGGAAAGAATAACTGAATCCCTACAACAGCTATAAGAACTTGCACCATTCTGTCAAGGTCTGGGTGTGCATAAAAGTAACCTTCTCTGGTTCTCCAGTCTCTCTACGATCAAGCCCAGACTCCTTAGCACAATATTCAAGGCTACCCCTTTACAATCTGGTCCCAACTCCCCTTTCTCAGTCTTATGTCCCACCCTTCTTCCCGTGTACTCCACCACCTTGGAGCCACCCTCAGCTGCTTGAGCAGGGCAGAGGCTTGCCTTGGCTTCAACATCTGCACCTGTGTTTCCATGACCTGGCCTTCCTTCCTTCTGCTCTGCTGGGCGAACCTCTTAGCTTAAATACAAGCTTCTCCCTAGAGCACTAACACCCCCATAGCACCCCTCCATTATAACCCCCCCATGGTTATTTGGGCCTGTCCCCCCACTGTACCAATGGGCTCCAATGGCTGATCATCAGAAGCACAAGGCAGTTTGTTTTCTTGTTGTTGTTGTTTTTAAATTTATTTTATTGAAGTATAATTGATTTATAATGTTGTGTTAATTTCTGCTGTAGAGCAAAGTCAGTTATATATATATAAATATATATATATATATATATATATATATATATATACATTCTTTTTCATATTCTTTTCCATTATGGTTTATCACAGGATATTTAACATAGTTCCCTGTGCTATACAGTAGGACCTTGTTGTTTATTTATTCCGTATATAATAGCTTGCATCTGCTAATCCCAAATTCCTAAACCATCCCTCCCCGACCTTCCTCCCACTTGGCAACCACAAGTCTGTTCTCTATGTCTGTGAGTTTGTTTCCATTTCGTAGATAAGTTCATTTGTGTCATATTTTAGATTCCACATATAAGTAATCTCATATCAATTTCTCTTTCTGACTTACTTCACTTAGTATGATAATCTCTAGGTCCATCCATGTTGCTATAAATGGCATTATTTCATTCTTTTTTTATGGCTGAGTAGTATTCTATTGTCCATTCAACTGTTGATGAATATTCAGGTTGTTTCCATGTCTTGGCTATTGTGAATAGTGCTGCCATGAACATAGGGGTGCATGTGTCTTTTTGAAGTAGCGTTTTGTCTGGATACATGTCCCAGGAGTAGGATTGCTGGATCATACGGCAACTCACTTATTAGTTTTTTGAGGAACCTCCATACTGTTTTCCATAGTGGCCACACCAATTTACATTCTCACCAACAATGTAGGAGGATTCCCTTTTCTTGACACCCTCTCCAGTATTTGTTATCTGTAATTTTTTTTTTTTTTTTTTTTTAGCTGTGCCAAGTGGCACGTGGGATCTTAGTTCCCTGACCAGGGATCAAACCCATGCTCCCTGCATTGGGAGCATGGAGTCTTAACCACTGGACCACCAGGGAATTTCCTGTAGATTTTTTTTTTTTTAAATAATTTTGGTTGTGTTGGGTCTTCGTTACTGTGCTCGGGCTTTCTCTAGTTGTGGCGAGCGGGGGCTACTCTTTGTTGCGGGTGCGCGGGCTTCTTGTTGCGGCAGCTTCTCCTGTTGCGGAGCACAGGCTCTAGGTGCGTGGGCTTCAGTAGTTGTGGCTCCAGGGCTTTAGAGCGCAGGCTCAGTAGTTGTGGTGCACGGGCTTAGTTGCTATGCGGCACGTGGGATCTTCCCGGACCAGGGCTCGAACCCGTGTGTCCTGCATTGGCAGGCGGATTCTTAACCACTGTGCCACCAGGGAAGTCCCCCTGTAAATTTTTTTCAATGATGACCATTCTGACCTGTGTGAGGGTGGTGTTGTGTTGTTGTTTTTCCGTAGACTTGCAGAGCCCACCCTAGAACTAAAAATTCTGATTCTCTGGGGGAGGAGCCAGAGAATCTGTATTTTTTTTAAATTTATTTATTTATTTGGTTGCACCAGATCTTAGTTGCGGCAGGCATGTGGGATCTAGTTCCCCAGCCAGGGATCGAACCCAGGCCCCCTGCATTGGGAGCATGAAGTCTTAACCACTGTGCCACCAGGGAAGTCCCAAGAATCTGTATTTTTTAAAAAAGTCCTCCATTGACTGTAGTCATCACTGAGAAGTGTTGCGGGGGGGTGTTGGGGGCGTCTCTACAGCTCATAAAACTGTTGACTGAAAAAAATGCACAACCCAAAAGTTGAAAATTATGTTTTATTTGGCAGACAAAACTGAGGCCTGAAGCCCCAGGACACAGCCTCTCAGTTGACAGAACACAACACTGTGAAGCCTCCCAGACCAACCCCACTGGCTCCCATAGCACTTTGCTCCCACTTTTGTACAACTCTTGCTGTGGGATCCATGTGACACGTGCCCCCCATTCTGCCGTATTGTATATTTCTTTGTCTACCATGTCCCACCCTGATTACATTCTGCCTCCTGTCTTTCCACACAGTCTACCTCCCATCCAAACGTGAGCCTTTGACAGCAGGGTACCATCAGGTACCACAGATTCCATGCACATGGATGCTTGGGGAAGACTTGCAATACGCATAAGGAATGAAAGCAGGAAAAACTTCTAAGTACAGTACAGCCCATGTAAGAAACTACAAATAATTGTTTTCAAGTCTTTCTGGTTTGACTAGGAAAAAAACATGATCAACAATCTGGTTGCCAGGCTGGACTGTAGGCGTCAGCCACCCCTAGAGTTGATTATATATATTTTACTTAAAACAACAACAACAACAAAAAAAACCCCACAGAGGTCCAGGAAAGTGCAGGCTCTTGCTCCGAGTCACAAAGCTGAGTAGGACAGAGGAATACATTCTAATTCTGGGCCCAGGACTACCACAGACTTCTGACCCAAAGTGGGACCAGGCCACACCCTCCACTAACCTCCCTGTGGCCTTTGAGTGAAGCCACTTCGTCAGCATATAACAATGGAGACCACCAAGGTGCCCTCCCATTTCATTTACATTTAAGTGCCCAAAGCAGTCACCAGGTGCCTCTATTATCATTGCTATTAGCTGAAGTTAAAGGGTTTTTTATTAAGACTCTAAGACCCTCCTTCTCTCCCTCCCTTCCCCCAACCAGGTTAGCTACAGAATGAATTTCCAAAACAGTCAATCACTAGTACTATTATCATGGTGATCAGCATTGTACTGAGCCCTTCTTTTATATCTTAGAATCTTTCTGAGAAGGCAAGTTCAAGATTCCCTGCTTAAAAGAATTTCAAAAACCAGAATTTTCAGCTGGAAGTACTTCCAAAGGTGTAGAGGTCTCAGGCAGAAGGCCTGGTCTGGGATCTCAACCCCACCCACCACTGATTTGGGGGAGCTGGAACCTCTGGACCTCCATTTTTATATCTAAAAGCCCTCTGCCCTTGTATTCAACACTTCTGAGGATCGTATGATGCAGTCTCTAGAAAATGGTTTATCAACTTTAAACCCTCTCGAAAATCTGCCAAGCACCAGCCACAAAATTAGAAGCCTGACGTATTTTATCGAATGAGTGAGGAATAATACTGTATTCTTATCTTACATATAGGAAGGTAGATTCCTCCTTGACACTCCTCCCCATGCACGAGTTCCCCCCTCCCATTTTTTTCTTTTTTTTAATTTTTTTTCTGCGGTACGCGGGCCTCTCACTGCTGTGGCCTCTCCTGTTGCGGAGCACAGGCTCCGGACGCGCAGTTCTCAGCGGCCATGGCTTCTCAGCGGCCATGGCTCACGGGCCCAGCCGCTCCGCGGCACGTGGGATCCTCCCAGACCGGGACACGAACTCGTGTCCCCTGCATCGGCAGGCGGACTCTCAACCTCTGCGCCACCAGGGAAGCCCTAAAAATCTTGGTGGTCTCATGACCAAACTGTTTTCTGTTGCTGTCATCACTGGGACCTGGAGTGCTAGAGGCCTCTAATCTCTGTGAGACTTAAAGCATTCAACGTCAGATATCAGTTGGTCGTCAAATACAGGCTGTTGCCAGATAGTTAGGCAAGAAATGGAGGGAGTGGTCCCTGGTATTCAGTGCTACTCTCTTCACACTTGGGAATCTGTAACAGGAAGTTCTCAGGAAGATTCTAACAATGTAAGCCCAAGACCTGCATTTTCTGAGAAGCCACTCACGTTCCCAGCCGCCACACAGAGCTGGGCCATGTTTATCATTTGGGACTCTGTTCCCCTGACCATAGATGACTGACGTAGGGAGAAGAACACTGACTCAAGTGGGCCAGTTACTCAAGAACCTCTGGATGGGACAGGTACTTGGGAATCGGTGTACTTGATCGAGGAGTACATACACATTTTGGAATAATGGGGTGGGGGGCAACTATTCTCCCCATGAGCACAGAGAAAATTCATCTGCAGGGAAAGCAGAATAAGGCAGGGGTCATCAGTGTAGAAAGGAAGAAGGGAAGAAAAGAAGAAAGAAAGAAAGAGAGAGAGAGAAAGAGAGAAAGAAAGAAAAAAAAAAGAAAAAAGGGAGCACACACAGAAAAACTGAAAAAAATGGCTGCTTTGGCACCTCACAGTTCCCCCATTTCCAGATTTCAATCCCTCCTAAGCCCAGTTTTTATAACTTACGAGTTCTGTCTTCCTTTTTGCCTAAGTTGATCTGAACAGGGTTTTGTTATTTACAAGCAAGGAGCCGTCATTAATTGACAGGTCCTGGGTAAGGGCCTCAGTGGGAGAAGTGGCTAGAATAGATATTACTGAGAAGACTTCGGAAATACCTAAATCCTATCAAGAGGCTGAAGTATATCCTTAGGATTGAAATGGATTTAGTGAAAACTGTAACCTAATCAACTGTTACTGTGACCAAAGAAAGGGTACCGAAAGACACAGGAGTCTTGTGCAAAATGAGTGCTTTGCAGTGTTTATTAAATGACTAAAACTAAAAGGCAAACATCAAATTGGGGAAAAAAACTCACAACAAAGGGAAAAGACTTTTTCTACCTATATCATTTTTACCTCTCATTTTAGCAAAGATTTCTACAAAGCTAACACCTAAGATTGGCTGTAATATTGTTTTGTCCATCCACAGTTGGACCCCTTTTCCTCCTTCACCAGACTCAACCCTTGATGACTGAATACGGCACGTGATGTACACCAGAGCCCTCCCCTGGTGTTTTCTGTTTTTTTTTTAAATTCCAGCCAGAGAAAGGGAGGAGAGTGGTAGATGTGAGGCTCTGAGGCTTATATGACAGACAAATTTCCAGTTGAGCAGAAGAAGCCATTCCTCAGCAGGAAGCAAAGATGCAGACAATGCAGAGAGAAAGTGGCATTTGAGTATCTGATTCCAGTTGTCTCTGAGGCCAGCTGCCCCTGCCCTTCTCACAGTTCGGTTACATGAGCCAATAAAGCCTCTGGTTGGGACACCTGTGCTCTGGTCAAGCCTGAGCCATGAGGGACCACTATAAATTCCTAATCATCTAATTGCCTCTGAGGCAGAAGTGCTATAGAGATGGTCTACAACCTGCCCCTGTGCACAGACATGATTTACTCTATGCCCTCTCTATTGTATGAGGCCCAGGGGGAGATCTTTGGAGGGTCAATGCTCCTATGGTTGATCTTTTGTCTACATGATCATGCTGAAAGCTGCAGGACCACTCTGTGGGTCCTTTCAGAGGGATGCAGATCATCAACATGTACCCAAAAGGTACAAATGTATTGCTTATGCCAACATTTATTTTCTCTTCCTTCTTAGTTGCAGAACTCTGATTTTATTCAAGGCAGCAATTCACCTATCTAAAGGTATTTCCAGGAGGAGAGATAAATCGGGAGATTGGGACTGACATATTCACACCACTATATATAAAATAGATAACTAATAAGGACCTACTGTATAGCACAGGAAGTCTACTCAATACTCTGTAATGGCCTACGTGGGAAAAGAATCTAAAAAAGAGTCGATATATGTATACGTATAACTGATTCACTTTGCTGTACACCTGAAACTAATGCAACATTGTAAATCAACTATATTCCAATTTTTTAAAAAAAGGTATTTCTCATCCTCTCTTGAAGCTAGGTGTACCATGTGACCAAGTTCTGGCCAAAGACATGCAAGTAGAAGTGTTGTACGGTACTTCTGGGGAGTCTCCTTAAAAGGGAGGAAAATGTCTTATTCCCTCCTTTTTCACCTTTCTCCTGCTTCAAACGTGGATTTCTAATACCATCTTTAACCATGAGACAATAAACCAGTGATAGCTCCACTACCATCCAGGACCTGGGTTCCTTCTAGCTTGCTGTTCACCTTCATTAGCTCATTGTCTCATGGTCCAAGATGGCTGTAAGAAGTCCATGCAACACTTCCAGTTGCACATAATAGACAAAGTCAAAAAAAAAAATAGTGCATAAACAAGATTAAGGTTTGTCTCAAATTTTTTTCCTTAAGAGCTAAAGTTCTGGGAATTCCCTGATGGTCCAGTGGTTGGGACTCTGCACTTTCACTGCCAAGGGCCTGGGCTCAGCCCCTGGTTGGGGAACTAAGATCCCATTAGCCTTGCCACACAGTGGAAAAAAAAAAAAAAGAGAGAGAGAGATAATGTTCTGTCTTGTTTATGCTGCTGTTATTTTGAGCTTTGTGTGTTATATGCAACTGAACCTAATCCTCCATCAAGTAACCTAGGGTGGGCACTGGAATGTACTGGAGTCAGTGATGGGTCCAGTTCTAGGCTGATGTGAGTAAAGAAGTACTGCCCCATGGGAATCTTCTCCCCACCTTCAGAATTCTCCCAAATTTCCTAGAATCTTCCATCAAGCAAACTGAATAGATAGACTCCATCTGAGCTCCTGACAGGAAGAAGACTGAGAGAGATGTTGCTCTTTCTCTAAAATATTTTTATTTATTTATTTATTTATGGCTGCGTGGGGTCTTAGTTGTGGCACACGGGATCTATCGTTGCAGCGCGTGGGCTTAGTTGCCCCGCAGCGTGTGGGATCTCAGTTCCCCGACCAGGGACTGAGCCCGCGTCTCCTGCATTAGGAAGGCAGACTCTTTTTTTTTTTTAAATTAATTAATTAAGTTTTGGCTGCGTTGGGTCTTTGTTGCTGTGCGTGGGCTTTCTCTAGTTGTGGCGAGTGGGGCCTACTCTTCGTGGCGGTGTATGGGCTTCTCATTGTGGTGGCTTCTCTTGTTGCGGAGCACAGGCTCTAGGCGCGTGGGCTTCAGTAGTTGTGGTTCATGGGCTCAGTAGTTGTGGCATGCGGGCTCAGTAGTTGTGGCTCGTGAGCTCTAGAGCGCAGGCTCAGTAGATGTGGCACACGGGCTTAGTTGCTCTGCAGCATGTGGGACTTTCCCAGAACAGGGCTCGAACCCATGTCCCCTGAGTTGGCAGGTGGATTCTTAACCACTGTGCCACCAGGGAAGCCCCTGGAAGGTGGATTCTTAACCACTGGATCACCAGGGAAGTCTCCAGGTGTTTCTCTTAAAATGTGTCTCCTTATTGAGGGCAAGACTTCAGATTTCCTAGAAAAAGGTCCCTGCTTCTTTGTTTCCCCACCTCAGGAGATCTCTCTAGGACCCAGAGTCTGGACTACCACTACCCAATAATGTGAGCCACATATGCATTTAAAAATTTTCTAGTAGCCACATTAATAAAAGTAAAAAGAGATAGGTAAAATTAATTTTAATACTATAGTTTACTTATCCTGTATATACAAAATATTACCATTTTCAACATAAGCAATGTAATCAATACAAACAGAATTATTATAATTGTATTGGATCAAATGTAATCACTATAAAGATTATTAATGAGATATTTTACATTCCCTTTTTTGTTCCAAGTCTTTGAAATCCAGTGTATCTTTTACACTTACAGTACATCTCAATTTGGGCTAGCCACATTTTAAGTGCTCGGCAGTACCATACTGAACGGAGCAAGTCTAGACTCTGCCTCTTCTCTACTTCCAAGCCAGCCAGTTTCATCTTTTCGTTTCTGGTTGTAATCTCATTGTGAGGTTATTGTCTGTCTGCCTGACTCCTTTGGGTTGATGTATTGTTTGGAGTGCCCTTAAACCTTTTAGATCTTCTTTGCCCCCTAGTCCATATAGTCATGGACCAGCCCATCTCCATTCTTCTCCTAGCCTGGACAAGCCCAGTTGTTTGAAAGGGAAGTTCAGAGGGGTGAAGTTCCTTAGGTGCTTCTCAAATACTCAGCTGATCCTTCACATTGGGCAGTCTCACACTACTGCTACCTAAATGCCAAGGGTTAAGATCTTGAAAAGGAAACAGAAAGAGTGGGAGGTAAAAATCACCCGATGAGTGAGCTTATTCTTCATGTCAATCACTTGGAAAACTGACAAGTCCTCAGATTGGAAATGAAAACTGGGATCCAGGCAAGGTGAAGGCAAAAGGGCTTTCTCTCTTTTGCATATCAGTTGCCCATGGGCAGGCGGTTGTCATATGGCCCTTGGTCCCTAAAGACAGGTGAGGCCCTGGAACATAAGAGCTCAAGACCAGGGGCTGGTGAAGTTGTAATTTCTGTGGGTAGAGCAGTAATCTTCAGGGAATACCTGGGGGGTCCAGTGGTTAGGGGTCTGTGCTTTCACTGCCAAGGCCTGGGGTTTTAATCCCTGGTCGGGGAACAAAGATCCCACAAGCCATGTGGCGCGGCCAAAAAAAGAAAAATACAAACAACAAAACACAAGAGCAGTAATTTTAAATCAGTGCCCTGTGAAGTTCCCATTTGCAGAGATCTCTGGGGGCTGCCTGGAAAAAGACACAGGGGGAGAAAAGGGGATGCCTAGTGTGTAGAACTCTGTGCTCTCCAAGCTCTGCCTCAACCTGACCGGGGCCTCTATTATCTATTTAAACATTAAAGTTTTACATACTCTTCATTTTTTAAATGGCTTCACTACTTAAAAAAGCAAAACAAAACGATCGAAAACGGCTGAGAGGGCTTCCCTGGTGGCACGGTGGTTAAGAATCCGCCTGCCAATGCAGGGGACACGGGTTTGAGCCCTGGTCCGGGAAGATCTCACATGCCACAGAGCAACTATGCCCGTGCACCACAGCTACTGAGCCTGCACTCTAGAGCCCGTGAGCCACAACTACTGAGCCTGCGTGCCACAACTACTGAAGACTGCGCACCTAAAGCCTGTGCTCTGCCACAAGAGAAGCCACCACAATGAGAAGCCTACACGCCGCAACAAAGAGTAGCCCCTGCTCACCACAACCAGAGAAAGCCCGCACACAGCAATGAAGACCAAATGCAGCCAAAAATAAAATAAATAATAATTTTAAAAAAAAGAAAATGGTTAAGATAGATGAAAAAACTGATGCTCAGAGAGGGTAGGTGATTTTCCTAATATCACACAGCTAATCATAGGGAAAGCCAGGATTCAAATGACCAGGTCTATCTCCTCATACTAAGCTCTTTTCACAAGAGACATAGGTAATTTCTTTGGCTGGCTGTAAAGATATGTGCTGTCTAGAGAGTCATGGACCATAGAGAAAGCCCATGCTATCTCATGGAAGGATGGATCTTTAACATGTAGTGATAGTAATTGGGTATTACAAACTCCTGCTGAGAATGTGGCCCTAACAAGCAGAGGAGAGGAAGTCTTGGGACTCCACAAGAGAATACTGACATTTTATTTATCAAGAAACAGCACTTTGGGACTTCCCTGGTGGTCCAGTGGATAAAACTCCATGCTCCCAGTGTAGGTGGCCAAGGTTCAGTCCCTGGTTGGGGTACTAGATCCCGCATGCATGCCACAACTAAGAGTCCCCAGGCCACAAGGAAGATCCCTTGTGCTGCAACTAAGACCTGTGCAGCCAAAATAAATAAATAAACAAACAAATAAATAAATATTTTAAAAATCTGCCTTAAAAGAAAAAAGGCACTTTTTTTTTTTTTTGGCTGCATGTGGAATCTTAGTTCCCTGACCAGGGATCGAACATGTGCCCCCTGCAGTGGAAGCACGGAGTCTGAACAACTGGAATGCCAGGCAAATCCCAAAAAACAGCACTTTTTTATAAAAAAGAAAAATTGTTTGAAATACGTGAGAAGGTTGAACCTTGAGTTAACGTACCTTCTCTGGGCTCTTCAAGCCCGTATTGTCTCTGTCGACCTACAACACCTTGGAGGGCAAAAGGACTCATGCCTTAAAGGGTTCATAGCTGTACATGAGTGTGGTCTCAGGACCACATCAAGCGGCGCTCCTTCCACTCTGAACATTAAGACACGTTTTCAGTAAAGAAGGTAAGGAAGGAAGAAAGGGAGGGAGAAAGTGAAGAGAGGAAAGGAGGGAGGAAGGAAGGGAGGGACAGATGGAATGACCAACAGGAGACATAGTGAAGCAGGTCTCTGTATACCTACAACACACTAAGCATGTTGCTGCCTCAAGGCCTTTGAGCTCCTTCCCTCTTCTCCAGAAATCCTCACACCTTACTCCTTTCCTTCACTGAGGTTTCTGCTGAATGCAGAGGCCTTCCTTGACCACCCTAACCAAAAGAGCATCTACCACTGTGCCCCTGCTTTTTCTTCGCAGCATTCATCGGCATCTAACATACTGTATGCTTATGTTAAGAAAACTATTAAGTTTTATTTCACAGTTGTGAGGAGCGCCGGCAGGTATTTTGTATGTTTACTTTTTTTGGGGGGGGGCTGCACGGCATGGCTTATGGGATCTTAGTTCCCCAACCAGTGATTGAACCTGGGCCCCGGAAGTGAATTGCTGGAGTCCTAACCACTGGACCGCCAGGTAATTCCCTATACTTACTTTTATTTATTTATTTTTTTGCGGTACGCGGGCCTCTCACTGCTGTGGCCTCTCCCGTTGCGGAGCACAGGCTCTGGACGCGCAGGCTCAGCGGCCATGGCTCACGGGCCCAGCCGCCCCATGGCATGTGGGATCTTCCCGGACCGGGGCACGAACCCACGTCCCCTGCATCGGCAGGCGGACTCTCAACCACTGCGCCACCAGGGAAGCCCCTATACTTACTTTTTAATGTATCATTTCCTTTCTCCACCAGAGTATAAACTCCCAAGCTACAGTAACTTCATTTTGTTCTTTTGTTCAGTGACTTCTTTTTGTTCTATTTTCAGACAATAGAACAGTGCCTAGTACATAGGAATTTCTGAATAAATGTTAAATAGAAGAACGAACAAAATGAACAAATCATCGTCCAGGCATAATGGGGGTTTGGGAACAAATTCTAGCACAGGCCGTCTTCCAGGGTGCCCAGAGATGAGGGTGAATACGGCTGTCCTCAGGGTGCCTGTCATTTCTCTGGATTCACATGGCAGAGCACACTGAGTATTGGCAGGGCCAAGAGACATTCCAAGGTATGCATTAGTCATCTTGGCAGGACCCTGGAGGCCTCCAGAGAATAGTGGGACACAGGCAGAACCATGGATCCTGGCCTCACCCAGAAGTCAAACAACCAGCTATGGGAGTTGGCAGCCACCCCTGTACCTGCTTTTCTCTGGGGCTGTGTCTGGATGATGGAGCTCCTGGTTATCAGATTGGTGTTGGTTCTGAGCAATGATTTCTAGGTCTGGGTGGGGTTATCTGGCAGTGGACTTCTTCAGGTGGCATTTGGAGTCCTGGGCACTCAGGCTACCTGGGAAAGCATGGACTGACATGGCAGTTCTTTCTCTGTGGCAAAGGAGAGGTTGAAATTGAAATGCGGAAGGAATAGGACTCCATGCACCTGCCATCCCTCACCCTCAAGTGACCCAAGAGGGTTCAGGTTTTGGTAATTCAATTGCATGTCCTAGACTATTGCGGCCTTCAGGTTGAAAGTTGGCCTTCAGACCTGGAAGGTGGCCTTACTGAAGGTGTCTCTTTTTTTTTTAATAATAACCAGAAAAAAAATTTTTTTTCTCTTCCACCAGTGCCAAAATACAAGGTTTTAGGGCCTTAGTGCTTGCAGATTCTGAGAGAATGTAGCACCACCTCAAGACTGGATGCATCCATCTTTAGTATAAATCGTGGATGAGGGTATGTGCAGACAGAAACAGGGTGAAGAGGGTCTTAAACTTCCCAAAATGATGGTTGCAACCATTCCAGGTGAAAAGAAAGCTTTTTTTTTTTTTTTCCCCCGGAGACCAATCAAAGGGAAGTTGTCGGAAAGAGAGGAATCAGACCAGAGGTATAGTCTGCAAAACCCAGGAACCGTTCTCTATCTTTGATGCCTTCAAGTATTTCCAATCTAGAACCATGATCATCTTTGCTAGTCAGCATGCCCTGGCTGAGGAAGTACCTTAGGATGGCCACCTCAGGCCATGATAACACAGTGTCTCTGTTAATGGAGAGGTGATTGTATTAGTTGTGGGAGAGGGGGTTTCTAAATGACAACTCGAAAGAGAATCCCCAAATTCCGTGGCTGAAAGATCAAAGAAGCTGATTTCTCTCTTATATAACCTCAGAGATGAGTGTTTAGGTCAGCAGGTAACTCTGCCTTTTTTTTTTTTTTTTTTAAGGTAACTCTGCTTCTTGAGGCCATTTAGGGGCCAGGTTATTTCCCCCTGTGGCTCCTCCGTCTCCTCTGGCTTACCTTATCTCCCTGGTTGAAGCAGGGTCTTTGCCTTGTCCAGATTCCAGCAGCAGGGAGGGAGGAAAAGACCCTGTGTCAGCCCACATTTTTTTTTTCTTTTTTGGCCATACTGAGTGGCTTGTGGGTTCCCTGACCAGGGATTGACCCATGCCCTTGGCTGTGAAAGCGCAGAGTCCTAACCACTGGACTGCCAGGGAATTCCCTTTTTCTTTCTTTCTTCCTTTTCTTTCTTTTTCTTTCTTTCTTCCTTCCTTTCTTTTCTTTTTTCTTTTTTTTTTTTTTTACATTTAGCATTTTGAGGCCAAGTTCAAAGAATATAGGTTGAACTGTGAACCCCTTTAGGGTAAAGACTAATTAAAAACTCATCTTTGTATCCCCAAATTCCCAGAATCTAGCACAGTAACTGTACATAAAGGGTGTCCAATAAATATTTGTTGAAGTTCGTGTTAAGGTTCTTTTGGTTACAAGAAAATATTGAGAGTTTAGTGGAAAGCTTCTCTAGAACTGAAATATAGGAGATAAGTACTCAAGTCTCGGAAAGAATAGGAACTAGCATAGCTACAGGGACCTTGGCGGCTAGAGGTCATGGATATTTTCTCTAGGGCAATACTCTGGATTCTGCTCCCCAAGCCCTCAGGCTTGATATTGATTCATTGAATGCTCCAGATTTACAGGCAGGAGAACGTGACTGCTCTAGGCTGGACCATCTGTCAAACCCTATCAGCAAGCCCCAGCCTGGAGCAGGGAGGAGAGACACAGAAATGACCCCTGGGTGCCACCCATGTATTGAACCTGTTTCCAGAGAAAGGAAAACTGTCAAATGAATTATTATCCAAATGCCTGACCATATCCTGGTTCAGGAAGCCTTACAAGCTTCAGTCTGTAAAGTGCTGATGCCCAGCAGGGGAGCTGCAGCAGCCAGGGTAGGACAAGTCACTCAAAGTAGCTGAGCCTCGGAGGTGGTTTTGAGACTGTGGATGAGCTCGGCACACACAATGGGCGGTGGTGATCTTGGCGGAGCCCCAGCTTGCCACTTTTACACCTTACAGCTTTCCCAGGAGACTCTGGGAGGCACCTTGAGGGTCTGATAAACCCCAACCAGGGACTTGTCAAGTCCTGACTGCTGGACTGCTGGGGAATTCCCAGTTATCTCAGTTTCTGGGGTCAGGAATATGGGCATAGCTTAGCTGGCTGTCTGTGGTCCAGAATCTCTCACAAGGCTGCAGTGTATTTGTTGACTGGGGCTGCAGTCATTACAAGGCCCTACAAGGGGCAGATCTACCTTCCAGCTCACTCCCATGGCTGTTGACAGACCTCGCGTCCTCTATGACTGTTGGCTAGAGACATCAGTTTCTTGTCATGTAGGCTTCTCTGTAGAACAACTCAGAACATGACAGCTGACTTCCCTCAGAAGATAGAAGCCACAGTCTTTTTGTAACCTAGTCTTTTTGTAACCTAATCTTGGGAATGACATCCCATCAGTTTTGTTGTATTTTATTTGTTAGAAGTGCATAGAAGCTATGCCCAGTCTACACTGAAGGGGAGAGGATTACCCAAAAAAATCTTTGGGAATCATCTTCCAGGAAGCCTACCACAGCCAGTCCCAGAGATGTGATGTCAATAAAGGGTTTGTCACTGGTCTGTCAGTTCTAGGAGATGCCAGGACAGAGGAATGAGATATTTATCGAAGTCAAGGACTGGAGGTCAAAGCTAGGAGCTGAGATTCCTGGGTGGAGAGGCCAGGCAAAAAGGAACCAAAGAATGAGGGAGAGCCAATAATAGAAGTGGCCTGAGATAGGAAAAAGTACAAATGATTCAATGGGGCACTGAGAAACCAGTTTTGGGAAGCCTGCTCATAACACACAGATGTTCTCTTATGCTTATGGGGCAGAATCTTGAGGCATGAGGCTGGGCAGAACAGATGCAGGTGGGTGGTGGTACAGTTACACAAGCCAGGAAATAATGAGGGTCACTGATTTGTTCTGAGACAAGCTGATTTTGTAGTGCCTACGGAACATCCAGGTGATGTTCTCTGGGCAATTGAAAAAGGATGGAAGATCTAGAAAGAGCCTGCACGTGTAGTGTTGGAAACACAGTTAGATGTGGGGGCAGAGGCAAGAGCAGTGGCCAGCAAGGTAAACTGAGGAAAAGTCAGATCCTTGGGCAACTACTACTAAGTGTCTCTAACACACTTACCTTCCCCCTTTGAGACCTGTCATGAACCTGCTACTACCCTGATTTGTGTCTACATTTTTCTTGAATTCCACTGCATTTTTTAAAAAAATAAATTTATTTTATTTATCGTTGGCTATGTTGGGTCTTCATTGCTGCACGTGGGCTTTCTCTAGTTCTGGCGGGAAGGGCTATTCTTCGTTGCAGTGTGTGGGTTTCTCATTGCGGTGGCTTCTCTTGTTGCGGAGCACGAGCTCTAGGCGTGCAGGCTTCAGTAGTTGTAGCTTGCAGGCTCTAGATCGTAGGATCAGTAGTTGTGGTCCACAGCATGTGGAATCTTCCTGGACCAGGGCTCAAACCCGTGTCCCCTGTATTGGCAGGTGGATTCTTAACCACTGCGCCACCAGGGAAGCCCTCCACTGCATTTTTTTCCCCCACTGCATTTTTTAAAAGAATAAACTTTATTTTTAGAACAGTTTTAGATTTACAGAAAAATTGAGAAAGTAGCACATAAAGTTTCCATATATCCCACAGTTTCTCCTATAATTAACAACTTACATTAGGATGGTACACTTGTTACAATTAATGCACCAATACGATACATTATCATTGACTATAAGTCCATAGTTTATTCAGATTTCCTTAGTTTTATAACCTAATGTTCTTTTCCCTGGCCCTGGATCCCATCCAGGATACCACATTACATTTAGTTGTCATGCCTCCTTAAGCTCCTTTGGCTGTGACAGTTTCCCAGACTTTCCTTGTTTTTGGTGACCTTGTAGTTTTGAGGAATACTAGTCAGCTATTTTTAGAATGTCCCTCTGTTGGGATTTGTCTGATGTTTTTCTCATGATTAGACTGAGGTTGTGGGTTTTGGAGAGAAAGACCACAAAGGTGAAGTGCTATTCTCATCACCTTGTATCATTGGTGATGTTGACCTTGATCACCAGCTAAACTTGTTTGCCAGTTTCCTCCTCCTGAAGTTACTCTTTTTTTCCACCTTACTCTTTGGAAAGACGTCACTATGAGCAACCTACACTTAAGGAATGAGGAGTTATCCTCCACCTCCTTTCAGGGTAGAGCATCTACACAAGTTATTCAGGATTATTCTGCATCGGAGGTTTGTTTTTTCTCCCTATTTAATCAATCATTTATTTATATTAGTGTGGCCTTATGGATATTTATTTCATACTCTGGGTTATAATCCCATACTACTTTATTTTTTTACTCAAATTGTTCTAGCTCTGGCCATTGGAAGCTCTTTCAGTTGACTTCTCTGTTGCTTTGACACGCCACCATATTGTGATACTTTTTGTTTGTTTTCGCTTTTGTTTTTTATAATAGTATTTCCATACTTTCTGGCAGTTTACTGTGTATATTTCCTGCCCCAGTAGTAGAATCAGCCATTTCTCCAAGGATTCCCGGTTGCTTATATTTGAGAATGGTATTAGAAACTAAGATCTGGGCACTGGGTGGGCTCAACTGTATTTTCATCCTTTACTATTCCCGGACTTAAGGTAAAGTGTGCTACACGTTTGCATAAGCCTACTTTTGTTTCCATTTTGGCTTCTAATTTCTTTGTATACTTTGCTACCCATTCTCTCATTTGCTTTCTCTCTACATTTATTTTATTTTATTTATTTTTAAATTTTTGGCTGCGCTGCATGGCTTTCGGGATCTTAGTTCCCCGACCAGGGATTGAACCTGGGCCCCAGCAGTGAAAGCGCCAAGTCCTAACCACTGGACCGCCAGGGAATTCCCATCTGTCTACATTTTAAAGCTGCTTAAATGGGCTTTGGCTAGACTGATATCCATGGGTTGTCACCACTAAATTCTTCAATCACGTTTACTGTTTCAAGTCTGGACATAAGATCCTGAAGCCATTTTCTTCCTTCTGAATGTAAAGGTATTGCCATTTTGTAAAATAAAACTCTAACATTTGCCTTGAGTTTGTAAACCTGTAAAAATTAGAATTCTATAAAACCTTTGTTGGGGAAGGAGGGAGGGAGTCATTTGGACACCTAGAGCACTGGGTTGGGTTGGGACCCTGAACTAGAAAAGGCCTGAGTTTCACAAAGATATGTCCATTTTCTGTGCTTAATAAAAAGCCTGGAATGAAGGAAAGGGGAGCAGTATTTATGGTGCTTTTAATAATTTATCTTTGCTGCTGCCACCCTGAAACCGAAGCAAGGCCAAAAATCCCTCTCCCTTCAGTTTTACACAGACTGAGTTTTTACATAGAGCTTTTCAAAGTACACACACACACCCCCAACAAATGAAAATGTAAAAGTATAGATTGTTTACAAATAGCATAGAAATAGAGAGCTAACAGAATACAATTCCTTTAAAAGCACAATGGAAATGTGCAACTCTTTTATTTAAAAAATTATAAATTATTAAAGGACATAAAAATGAATAAATCGATAGTTAAATTACACCCATCAATTGATCCAGCATCATGATGGTGCTAAT
The DNA here is from genome assembly GCF_963924675.1 of Phocoena phocoena. Lineage (NCBI taxonomy): Eukaryota > Metazoa > Chordata > Mammalia > Artiodactyla > Phocoenidae > Phocoena > Phocoena phocoena. Next base: position 55,589,514 of record NC_089232.1, read on the forward strand.
GCTTCCCAAATTACTATGTTCCGTTAAATATGTTCGTGTCCTATGACCCAATAATACTTCTAGGAACATAACCTATAAAAACTTCCTCAGAGACACGTGCAGGGAAATTTTAGCAGCACTCTTTGTAATTGCGGAATACAATTTTCTTATCCTAAGGTAACCATGATTTGCCCAATTGTCATTATTGCAGACTTGGGATTCTCCAAGCTCTCACTTCTGCCTCTCAGCCTGAGGTGGAGGGAGGGGACCAGTGTTGCTGGGTCTGATGGGAGTCTGAGATCCTTCCAGGGCCTTCCTGGGCATGGGTCCCCATTTGCCCCACGGAACAGCCTGGGTACCTGGTCCTCTCCAGTTCTCTTAATTCCCAGCTCCCTGAATCCAGCAGTCATCGTCTGGGCTTCAGGTCAGCTGGGTCTAATTTTCCAAATATCCCTCCTGGTGGCCCTCTTTCTCTGCCCTGGAAGTTCTACCCTTTTCTCTATCCTGTGGTCGCTATCCAAAGAATACTTCTGAAGGTCCTGATAAGCCTGGTTATACTCTTCCTTATTGCTGAGTCTCTGGCTAGCTTTATTTATTTACTTATTTTAAAATATTATTTATTATTATTTTTTTTTTTTGCGGTACACGGGCCTCTCACTGTTGGGGCCTCTCCCGTTGTGGAGCACAGGCTCCGGACGCGCAGACTCAGCGGCCATGGCTCACGGGACTAGCCGCTCCACGGCATGTGGGATCTTCCCGGACCGGGGCACAAACCCGTGTCCCCTGCATCGGCAGGCGGACTCCCAACCACTGCGCCACCAGGGAAGCCCCTTGTTTTGTTTTTTAATTTATTTATTTTTTGGCTGTGTTTGGTTTTTGTTGCTGGGCACAGGCTTTCTGCTCTTGTTGTGGCGAGTGGGGGCTACTCTTCTTTGCATTGCATGGGCTTCTCATTGTGTTGGCTTCTCTTGGTGCAGAGCATGGGCTCTAGGCGTGCGGGCTTCAGTAGTTGTGGCATGCAGGCTCAGTAGTTGTGGCTCTTGTGGCCCTCAGGCTTAGTTGCTCCACAGCATGTGGGATCTTCCCTAACCAGGGATCGAACCCGTGTCCCCTGCATTGGCAGGTGGATTCTTAACCATTACGCCACCAGGGAAGTCCCTTTATTTTATTTTTATTTATTTATTTTGGCTATGCCGTGTCTTAGTTGCGGCATGCAGGATCTTCATTGCAGCATGAGGGCTTCTTAATTGTGGCATGCGAACTCTTAGCTGCAGCATGCATGCAGGATCCAGTTCCCTGACCAGGGATAGAACCTGGGCCCCCTGCACTGGGAGCGCTGAGACCCACCCACTGGACCACCAGGAAAGTCCCTCTGGCTAGCTTTAGGTGTATTGTCACCATTGTTCAGGTGGCCTCTGGAGGCCACTGACTTCTTAACTTGGAGTCCATCCCTTTTCCGGGGTGCTGCCACTGCTCTTTCCTTCCCATGCCTTCTAGTGGCTTTCTCAGGAAGGTTCTTTCATTAGCTTCTGAAATGCTTAGTTCTAATGATATTTGTTAAACCAAGAAGATTGACCTACTCAAGTTCAATGACTACAAATCCTTTCTCAGTCAAATTGTGAATAGGGACCAGGTATTCCAAGTAGTTCTCATTTTATCCCTTAGAATCCCTCCAATCCCAGTTGGTTTTTGCAATATAAATCACTGCAGTTTAACATCAAAAAAATACTTTAAACATCTAAGAAGGTGCTTGCTAAGACAGAGATAAAATGGAGTGTCCACTGAAGGGGTAGCTGAAAACGCTAGCCTCTCCTATGTGCCTAGTTGATTACTTAGCAGGTGAGAAGTGAGGGCAGAGTGAACATTCTTCTGGGAGATCTCATGGTGATGGAATCAAATTAAGTGGCAAAATTACTTGCATACCTCACATTTTCACCTTCTGAGAGAATTGACTGCTTGCGTGGCACCATTAAAACTAGTTTTCTTAAGGGTTCTATAAGTAAGGGGATGTCTCATCTCAGTAATGTTTAATCTATATAGAATATAAATATCACGCTTGAGCTGGTTACTAGGGTGAAATCACAATGAGCTATAAATTGAAAGTCTTGACTAATATTGATTCAGTGGAAGTTGTATTCACAATTTCTCCCTTTCCATAGTACCTGTCACTATTGAGATAGACCACTAGTTCAGTCATTGACATTGTCAAAGTTAAAGGCTCACGGTATCTAGAGAAAAGAATGCCTTGTCGGGCTTCCCTGGTGGCGCAGTGGTCGAGAGTCCGCCTACCGATGCAGGGGACACGGGTTCGTGACCCGGTCCGGGAAGATCCCACATGCTGCGGAGCGGCTGGGCCCGTGAGCCATGGCCACTGAGCCTGTGCTCCGCAACAGGAGATGGCACAACAGTAAGAGGCCCGTGTACCACAAAAAAAAAAAAAAAAAAAAAGAATGCCTTATCATCAAAGGAAACCTGATAAACCTATTTTCTTCTTTCTTTATAGATTTACGTGGACATTTGCTCTGCTGCCATTGTTCTTGTAATTTCATCCATCACAATAGCAGCTAGCGAAAGGATATAAAAAGCTTCTCAGTGTCGTGATACAGAGATTTTTATTTGTGATTACTTTCCTATGAAAAGGAAAAATTCTACCTGGAAGACCTAAGGTACTAGCAAATCTTAAGCAGAGGGCAAGGTTCCTTGCAAGCAGAGGAAGGTCCTATGGGGACAGGATCTGAGGTTGCACATCCACACGGGCACATGGAGTTAAAGCCAATACTTACTTCAGCATTTTTTGCTGAGCCATAGGCTCTGTTCTCTGACCCAGGCCTGAGGCAGGCTTATACCAATCTAATTGCTTTGGCTCCAAACCTTCTTTTAAAACTGCAAGTCTTCCAGATTGCTATACCTCTTAGCTTTCCACTAAGAGCTTATATATATATATATATTTTTTTTTTTTTTTTTGCTACCCTGTGAGAACATGTATCTCAGGGAAAACTGAGGCAAATGCCTGGGGGTTTTGCCATAGTAGGGTAATGGGATCACACACACCAGAATTGAATTATTTTATCTCCAGTTAAGAACTGGAGAAAAAGCCTGTATTTTAAATCGTGTACCTTGGAGAAAAATGCAGTTGCTGTTGAAGAGTAGATCGATTATTAAGTGTGGTACCAATGCTATTTTGGTTGCATCTACAACGAGAAGATCATTTCCAGGAATATCATACGCTTCGCTTCAGTCAACCCCAGCCCCAGTCCTTCCTCTGAGGCAGAAATAATAGCGCTGAGCATAGAGGGGGAGGAGGGCTGGATTGTGGGGCAAGGAAATAGATTGTTACAGGGACATATGGATAAAAACAGCAGGTGTTTTTCAAAGCTGACTCCTAAACCAGTTAATTTTGGTTCATTAATGTTGATAAAGGCAGCTCTCCTCTTTGCAGGATGGATAGAACACAGCAGGGAACTTTCCATTCATTCTGAAAATGTCTTTGATTTTTCTTGTGAGTAGAACCCTCTCTCAGGCTGTTTGAATATGCCCTGTGATGTGATAAGGGGCAGAGTCCGGGAATTCCTCTCTCTCTTACTTGGCTCTCCGACTTCCTTCCCATCTGGGCTCAAGACCTGCTTTGCTGGAAAGCTTCACGTCGTTAACCTTGAGCACCCAATCAAGCAGTTGCGTCTCTGAGATGTCCTTCTACCACCAGGGCAACAGCCTTTTAAATTTCTTTTCTTGTTTCCTATAGTTTGTGAGCCAAGACACACAGATCTGCTAGATCCACATCCAGTCCCTTCTGGACAGTTTGTTTTTTTGGAAACAATTTTATTGAGATAGAATTCACAATTAGCCCATTTAAAGTGTTTAATTCAATGGCAGACAGTTCTTCTTTCCTTGCAGCCCCTGCTCTGCTTCCACACTCTCTCCTTCCTCCAGGGACAGGAATGGGTGGATGGTGGAACACAGACATGACTGGAGCTGATTCTTAGAACTTTTCTAACTAAAGCACCTGCTGGGTAAGGAATATAGGGGCACCCACTGACCCAGGGTTGGGGTCAGCTAAATGAGTAGGGCTTCCACAGGAAGCTGGCATACACTGTAGTACAGGGGGAAAGCAGCGCCAAGATCTCTGCCAGGATGCCAACCAGTTAACAAAATTGAAGTGGTTTTTCAGAAAGAGCCTGGATTTCTCAAGTTGGTCAATTCCTGCCTCACTATATGCACCCACTGATACTGCCAGTTCAGCTCTCAGAGAACATTTATTTATTTTAAATTTATTTGTTTTATTTTTGGCTGCATTGGGTCTCTGTTGCTGTGCGCAGGCTTTCTCTAGTTGCGGTGAGCGGGGGCTACTCTTCGTTGCGGTGCACGAGCTTCTCATTGTGGTGGCTTCTCTTGCTGCGGAGCACAGGCTCTAGGCGTGTGGGCTTCAGTAGTTGTGGCATGAGGGCTCAGTAGCTGTGGCTCTTGGGCTCTAGAGTGCAGGCTCAGTAGTTGTGGCGCAGGGGCTTAGTTGTTCCGCTGCATGTGGGATCTTCCTGGACTGGGGCTCGAACCTGGGTCGCCTGCATTGGCAGGTGGGTTCTTAACCACTGTGCCACCAGGGAAGTCCACATTTAAAATTTTTAATAGACATGGTCAAATGTACTGAGCTTTTTTACACTCTGGAGAAATTGAAGGGAGTCATCATGACAGATACTATGAAATAGTGCATTCAGGTCCAGTTTGAAGGAATAATTGTCAACATTCAAAGATAAGCTTAGGGACTTCACTGGTGGTGCAGTGGATAAGACTCGAGCTCCGAATGCAGGGGGCCCGGGTTCAATCCCCGGTCAGGGAACTAGGTCCCACACGCATGCCGCAACTAAGGAGCCTGCCTGCAACCAAGACCCGGCACAACCAACCAATAAATAAATACATTTTTCTAAAAAAGAAGTTACATTCTAATGAAGAAACAAAAGATTAAAAACAAATGAAGTTCAAGGTTTAAAATAATTTTTTTAACTTTTTTATTATGGACAATTTCAAATAAATACAAAAGGGGAGAGACTAATATAATGAACCCTATCACCCAGCCTCAACAATTATCAACTCAGGGCCAATCTATTTCATCTATACTTCCAGTCCACTTGCCCCTGCCCTTGGTTATTCTGAAGCAGATAGCAGACATTATATCATCTCCTCCTTAAATATTTCATAAATATTTCAGGATATGAAAGCGACTTATTGAAGATTAGTTGTCTTGCAGAATGACCCACATTCAAGATTTGTCAGATTGCTTCCTCTGGTATTGCCTGACTTGTTCCTCCCTTCCCGGGGTGTTTGATGCTGGGTAGAGAGGAGAGTTGGTGGTGAGCCAGCATGCAAAGCAGGAGAGCCTGCAGAGACTTTGGGTTTCAGTACTGGGTCTGGTACTTACTAGGAGCTGTGGGTTCTTGAGCAAGTCTAACATTCTGAAGCCTCATTTCCCCATCTGGAAAATGAGGGTAACAGTAAGAGCCTTTTTGTGGAAAGCTGAGCATGTGGTGCCACATAGAAAGGGCTCTTGGTCACTGTAAGAAGCAAGAGACCTGGAGTGATGGTGGGCAGAAGGGTGGTCGCATCATAATGCAGTATAGCAGCAGGATGGGGGTGAGAGTTGGGTGAAGGTAAAGGAGAGGGGTCTTTCTGCAATGGCACCAAAACTGTATTTTGCTGTTAATGATGAAGGGTAGAAGAATATCCCACCCTAAAATACGTCACTTTGGCATAAGAATTATTTTGAGCACTTAAAAAACATCAGGTACAAAAAGGGTGCTCTGACCTCCCCCTTTTCTTTCTAAGAGCAGGAGATAAAACCCCAATTTGAAAGATGTCTTCCCTGTACCATGAGGAAAGTACCATTCTTATCATCAAGGACAGAAGTTGAAGCTGAGAGAATTCTGTATAAACAGACTTTGTTAAAATAATTCTTATCTTCCTTTAGCCTCCCCATATATTTTACTTTACTACAGTTGCCTCTCTTTGTTCAACCTTGTATAAAAGGATTTAGGGGGCTTCCCTGGTGGCGCAGTGGTTAAGACTCTGCCTGCCAAGGCAGGGGACGCAGGTTTGAGCCCTGGTCCGGGAAGATCTCACATGCTGCGGAGCAACTAAGCCCGTGCGCCACAACTACTGAGCCCACGTGCCATGACTACTGAAGCTTACGCACCTAGAGCCTGTGCTCCGCAACAAGAGAAGCCACTGCAATGAGAAGCCTGTGCACCACAAGGAAGAGTAGCCCCCGCTCACCACAACTCGAGAAAGCCCAAGCACAGCAACGAAGACCCAAAGCAGCCAAAAATAAAAAAATAATTAACAAACAAACAAACAAAGTATTTAGAGTTGCTGAAGGACCCTGAACACATCCAATCGTGCAGTGCAAAGTGATGGAGGAATCCATGTCCAATCCAGACTCAGCAGTATATGGGTCACAAGTTTTCACTGAATTTTTGAGGTTTCAGGTTACTTTTTGTGATTGGTCGCATTTTTAGATAAATCAATTCACTTGTCTGATTTGTATTTATTTACAACCCAGAAGTGAGAATAAGCATGACCTGCTTGGACTGGTGGAGGCACACATGAAGTGAGATTTTTTCCAGTGTCATGATTGAGCCATCTACCACCCTTGCATCATCTCATTCAATCCTCACATCACCCCTTTGATGGAGCCATGTTATCTCCATTCTAGGGATGAGAAAATGGAGGCCCAAAGAGGTTAAGGAACTTGTTTGTTCCAAGTCACTTAGCAACTAAGTTGTACAGCCAGGATTTGAACCTAGAGACAGCCCTTAGAACCATTGTGGACTTTATTGTAAGGACAATTTGTAATTGTAGATCCTTAGCCACTTTAGGTTCTTGAACTGGGGAAGGACTTGATGAAACTGAAGGAAAGGAAGAGCTGTCCAGTGGCATAATACAGGATTCACAGAGGAAAAAACTGGAGTGCAGAGATCAGATAGGAGGTTGTGGCAGCAATGCAGGCCCTGGAGACAGAGTGACTAGGGTTTGGAACTAGAAAATCTGGTTCCAGCCTTGTCTCTACAGTGATGCTGCTGGTTGGGGAACCTCGGGCAAGTTACAGCCACATCTCTGAAGCCGTGTTAGTCCTCCCCAAATAATGGGCTTATAAATTGAGACAAGAAAATCTCTTCCAAACTCTAAAATTCTGCCTGATGTCTTTAAAATACAATGCAGTTTAAAGATTTATATTTGAAGACCCTAAATATCATCCAGAATCCAGAAAAGAAATTAAATGTAATAATTCTCAACATAAATATTTTTCTTCAAAGTTCAAAGGAAGAAAATTGTTTTTAAGAATGCTTTTTAAACCAGATTATATTGAGACAAGCCAATCATCTCTGCATCTTATTGTTTTCTTTGTTTAAAAAAAATGACTTGAGGGGACTTCCCTGGTGGCGTAGTAGTTAAGAATCTGCCTACCAATGCAGGGGACACGGGTTCGAGCCCTGGTCCCGGAAGATCCCACCTGCCATGGAGCAACTAAGCCCGTGCACCACAGCTACTGAGCCTGTCCTCTAGAGCCTGCAAGCCACAGCTACTGAAGCCCACGTGCCACAACTACTGAAGCCCGCGCACCTAGAGCCCGCGCTCCACAACAGGAGAAGCCACCACAATGAGAAGCCCGCGCGCCACAACTAGAAAAAGCCCGTGCGCCACAACTAGAAAAAGCCTGTGCACCACAACTAGAAAAAGCCCACACGCAGCAACGAAGACTCAACACAGCCAAAAATAAATAAATAAATTTATTAAAAAAAAAAAAAAGACTTGGGTATTGTTGCAGTAGTGGTTGATGATATTAAAATCAAATAAGAATATTACTCTTGAAACAAATGAAATGATTTAAACCTATCTAAGATATTTTATGAAAATATACCTAGGAGAACAAACTGTATTGTCATCAAATTAATTTGCTTTCTTTTTTTTTTTTAACATCTTTATTGGAGTATAATTGCTTTACAATGGTGTGTTAGTTTCTTCTGTATAACAAAGTGAATCAGATATACATATACATACATTCCCATATATCCTCCCTCTTGCATCCCCCTCCCACACTCCCTATTCCATCCCTCTAGGTGGACACAAAGCACCGAGCAGATCTCCCTGTGCTATGCGGCTGCTTCCCACTAGCTATCTATTTTACATTTGGTAGTGTATATATGTCCATGCCACTCTCTCACTTCGTTCCAGCTTACCCTTCCCCCTTCCCGTGTCCTCAAGTCCATTCTCTATGTCTGAGTCTTTATTCCTGTCCTGCCCCTAGGTTCATCAGAACCTTTTTTTATTTTTCAGATTCCATGTATATGTGTTAGCATACGGTATTTGTTTTTCTCTTTCTGACTTACTTCACTCTGTATGACAGACTCTAGGTCCATCCACCTCACTACAAATAACTCAATTTCGTTTCTTTTTATGGCTGAGTAATATTCCATTGCATATATGAGCCACATCTTCTTTATCCATTCATCTGTTGATGGACATTTAGGTTGCTTCCATGTCCTGGCTATTGTAAATAGAGCTGCAATGAACATTGTGGTACATGACTCTTTTTGAATTATGGTTTTCTCAGGGTATATGCCCAGTAGTGGGATGGCTGGGTCTATGGTAGTTCTATCTTTAGTTTTTTGAGGAACCTCCATACTGTCCTCCATAGTGGCTGTATCAATTTACATTCCCACCAACGGTACAAGAGGGTTTGTTTTCTAAGCTCAAATTTAATTTAAAATATGATATTTCTTCAGCTGGTTCAATCAACAGATTTTAAAGGGATTTTAGATAGAGAACATAGGAAGTAAATATAGTAGCGTTGAAATGAATAATTAACAAAATAGTTGTTCTGTGTTCTGCTGCCTGTGACACTTCTAGAAGCCAGGCTCTTCACTCTGCTAGCAACTGCAAACTTTTCTCCATCCTCATATCCTATAACAAATCCATTTCCAAGCCCTGCTGAGTTCTTGGTCTCAGTGTTTCTCAGAAATAACCCTTCCTCATCTACAAAGATTTAGGGGTGGGGTTCCCATTCCTTGGTTGCAGAAGTGGCCTTCTCCTGAGGGCAAATGGCTCTTCCTGAGATAAAGTTGGTTCTATTATTAAAACCTTCAGGGATCCCATTAGCTTGTAGGATGAAATCTAAATTCTACAGTGGAGATCCCCATCCTTTCAGCCAAGCAAATGCATTAGCTTTTTTACAGACTTTAGTCCTCCACACCCGAGATTTTGCTACTCGGCAGGCTCTCCTCTTTCTCTCTGCCAGTTTATGACCATCACCTCCTTTGATTCTGTCTTGAAACATTTCATTCAGAATGTTTTCCTGGGTTAGTAGATATTTAGCAAGTAAACAACTTCCGTTTTTGAGTTTTTAATCACATTAAGTGAATTTAAGATAAATTATCCAAGTCTAGGGATAATATCCAAGTCTAGGGAAAAACAACTTATAGAGATTTTCATTCTTTAAGAAATCACCCAACAAGGAAATATATTCAATATCTTGAAAAAACCTTTAATGGAAAATAATCTGAAAAAATTATAGACATATCATCTATCTATATCTAACTGAATCACTTTGCTGTAACTTGGAACATTGTAAATCAACTTTACTTCAGTTAAAAGGAAAAAAGCACACAAAAAAATCACCCAGAGTGATTTTACTTTGTGAGGAGAGAGCACTTCAATTTTTAGGTGTATGCTTTTTCGCTAGGAATCCACATTAGAATCAGAGCAAAACGACTCTTGATGGTGACCTCTAGTGGGCAGGGGACAATCCTACGAAATTATGAAAAGTGAAGGGCAAAGTAAAACCTTTCCCAAGTAACCAGCTGGGTTTACTCTGAGGTCAGAAGACCGCATCCACTCCATCCCACCCCACTCATATTTTCTTCCAGTACTTGTTTTACATTTAACATAGCTTGCCTTACAACTCACCTGTTTCGCCTCTGGCGGGTACTGCGCGGGCAGGGCTGCCTGTATCGGGTGCTGTGTGAATTGCTGGGAGCAATTTAAAATAATCCCTGCCAAATGGAGCCCCCTCCCAGAGCATCGAGCAGTGCCCAGGGCAATTCGCTCTTCAGAGCCTTAAAGGGCTCTTCAAGCTCCGAGGGCCGGTGCTGCAGCCGACTTGGAGGTGCATGGGGGAAATCAAGACATTATGAAAAGGAGGAGGCAGACGAAGGCAATGCGAAATTCTGTTCTTGCCAGTGGCAAGGCAATTCTCCCCAGACTTTCACGCCACTCCGCAGGAAGCGTCATGAGAGGGTCCAGCGGCGCTACACTTCGGCGCTCTTTTAGGACCCGCGCCCCAGAAAGCGGGGGCTGGAGCCGCTCCCCTCCGAGACAGGGCAGGCGTGAAGGCGGCACCGAGACTGGGTGCTGGGATGTGTGGCCGCCTTCGGAGCACGCGGTACGTGTCTCCGCGCCGGGAGAGGAAGAACAAAGTCGGCAAGAAAAGAATTGCTGGGGTGCCTTGTCTGAGAAATCCTTTGGGGCGGTCTCAGAAACCGAGCTGGGCTCCGAATAGCTTCTGCAAAAAGCTCTCCCAACGCCGTCTGTCCCCGCCCCTCATATCCCGCACCCCAGTCCTCACTCCTCCTTACCTTCCTGTCGCCTCCCTTTGGGGGCCTTTAAAAGGGCCCTTGGAGACTCCCCAAGTCATCCCGATGGTCCGGGGCGGGACGCCGGAGCCGAGACCCCGGCCGCGGGGCTTTGCTACCCCTTCCACCCGGGGCTCCAGGCTCGGCGCATCCCTGCTCCGCAGACCCCTCCTGGCCACTGGGGGCGGGAGCGGAGGGGGAGGACGGCGTCACGAGGCGGGGAGCCCGAGGTCCAGGGAGGGGCTCCGGGGAATCCCAGCCCGAGCGAGGTGAGGGCGCGGATGGGAAGAGGAGGGCGGCGCGAGGAGGGAGGTGAGCAGAGCGGAGCCAGGAGGCAAGGAGGGGGAACCGCGAGGAGGCCCCGCCCCCGCCTCTCGGAGCCGGCTCTTCGCCGCCTCCGAACCCGCTCGCTTTACCTCTTGCCTCTGGACGGTGGTGGGGCGCTAGCTGGAGCCGCGGCCGGAGGGAGCGCCAGGGACCCGGAGACATCCAGCGCCAGCGCCTCCTCTCGGCACGCACGCCCCCCAGGGGGGAAAGCGCCGCCGCCTTGAAAGGGCACCCCGGCCTCGGAGGGGGCATCCCTCAGACGCGAGGGGCGGCGGCGCTGGCAGCTTCGTTCTCGGCCCGTGGGGCACAGCGCTGGCGCCAGAAGGGACTCCCCGGCCACCTACAGGTACTGCCGTGCTGAGGGAGCGTCGCTAGCAGCCACGCCGGACTGCCAAAGGGGCTAGAGCCGAGGGGCTCCCGGGCCAGCGAAGGGCAGCAGCGGAGCACGGAGGGAGAGCCGGCGGGACAGCCTGCGGGGCCCGACGGCGCGCTCCCCGGTCGGCCAACGGCAGGCAGGCCCCGCGCGGCGGCCGGGGGGCCGGCGGCGGCGCCGTCGGGCTTCGGGGCCCTCTGGGCTGCCAGCCATGACCTACAGGCGCAGCGGGGCGGCCTCGGTGGTGCTGAACGTGGGCGGCGCCCGGTACTCGCTGTCCCGGGAGCTACTGAAGGACTTCCCGCTGCGCCGCGTGAGCCGGCTGCACGGCTGTCGCTCGGAGCGCGACGTGCTCGAGGTGTGCGACGACTACGACCGCGAGCGCAACGAGTACTTCTTTGACCGGCACTCAGAGGCCTTCGGCTTCATTCTGCTATACGTGCGCGGCCACGGCAAGCTGCGCTTCGCGCCGCGGATGTGCGAGCTCTCCTTCTACAATGAGATGATCTACTGGGGCCTGGAGGGCGCGCACCTCGAGTACTGCTGCCAGCGCCGCCTCGACGACCGCATGTCCGACACCTACACCTTCTACACGGCCGAAGAGCCGGGCGCGCTGGGCCGCGACGAGGCGCGACCCGGCGGTGCCGAGGCGGCCCCCTCCCGGCGCTGGCTGGAGCGCATGCGGCGGACCTTCGAGGAGCCCACGTCGTCCTTGGCCGCGCAGATCCTGGCCAGCGTGTCGGTGGTGTTCGTGATCGTGTCCATGGTGGTGCTGTGCGCCAGCACACTGCCCGACTGGCGCGCCGCGGCGGCCGACAACCGCAGCCTGGATGACCGGAGCAGGTACTCCGCCGGCCCTGGGAGGGAGCCCTCCGGGTAGGACGCACTGCTTCTTTGCCCGTCCTGTCCGTCCTGTCGAGTCTGTCCGTCCCGTCCGTCGGTCCAGTCTCCGTCCTGTTTGCCTCCGGGAGGCCAAGCCAGGCCGGGTTCTGGGCCGAGCGCGGCCACAGGCGCGGCGAGCCAAGGGGTGGGTTGGTCCTCACTACCCCCCACCCCACCCCGCTTTCCCCAGCTCTAGCCGGCTCTGGTACGCCCACTAGACGCCCCTCCTGAGGGCGAATCGCCAGCCTTGGGGAGACGCAGATAGAGATGAACAAGCCTCCCATGTTTGTAGTTTACTTTTGAGCAAATTAGCAACCGGTTAATTAGATTTCTCTAAACTTTTATCGTTAGTATTCAACAATTTAACCTTGGGCTAAGAGCAGTTTGAATTATTTGCCAATTTCTGATGGTGTTTGAAAAGATGAAGCCTTGTTATCATGATGTGGTCTGCTGTACACTTTCCACACACTCTATATACTCTGCATAACATTAGTTGTAATGGAATTTTTATAAAGGAGACTAATTTAGCGATAGACTCTAAATAATGGTTGTCCGTGCCCTTTTCCTCTTCTTTTCCTACCAAGTATGGAGTTAGCAAAGCACCTGTCCACCGTTTGTTACCAAAGATTCACACTGTAACTTCCGGAAGATCTTCAGGCTGGGGAGGGAAAAAACCATGGGAAACTGCCCCTAAGTTCAGAAACAGTATCCAGTATTTAATGGTTTTTCTTTTCACTTTAGTAGGATGAAAGGAAAATATTTTGATCTTTCCTTTGATAGTGCTTACCTTTCAATAGTGATAGCATACTTCTGTTTTTAGTACTAGTGAGTGTATTTTGCATATTTGGTGGGAGGAATAAACAGTAAAGTTGGGCTTTCAAGGGAGACAGCCTCTTTGGGCACAAACACAAAATTGTATCATGTGTTTTACCTTGGATCCTCTTTTAAGATTCACTCTCCATTCATTTAAAAAATTTGGTTGCTTGCCTGGTAATCTTTTCCTGATAGACATGTGCATGGTTCCACTGGTGCTATGTGCCTTGATACTGGAGTGGATTACTTCCACATAATATTCTTCCTTTGGAGACTAAAGATTTTTATTTAAATTTAGGAAGTAAATAAACTATCTGGGACCATGGAGTCCATTACTGATATGCTATCTTGACATGAAATCTAAGACACATGCTTTGAAAGGAAATTAATTAGAAAACTCATTTTGTTTAATGTATTAGTTTCTGAGTTTTCAGTTTACAGATAAGAATTACTTATTTGGTACTACATCAGTACAATGAAATTAATTTATGTACTTATGAAAGAAATGAGAGACATGAATAATAATTTTAGGGGGAAAGAGAGAAAGAAACCAAAAAGGGAAGAGACAGATGGAAAAGAGGAAGACTGCAAAAGAAGTAAAGGAAGAAGATAAATGTTTAATTTGTGTATATGTATTTTATGTATGTATATAATTATTCACGTCAGAACTGTTTCCTAGATACGCAGATATTTCAGGCAGAGACATGTTTTTCTTGGCTTAATGGCCCAGTTTTAAGCTTCACTCTGAGTGTAGGTATATGAAAACCATTATCTGTAATCCCAAACAGATAAACTGAGGGATGACTGAATGACTTGAGGAGTCTGCATATTACAGAGGGAGCCTCCCACAGGCCCCCTCCAACAGACAACTAAGGTGGTACTTTGAGAATAGTGTCTCAAACCCTGTTTGCTTGTGGTTGCTGAAATTAGTCTTCCTAAAACATCTTTCTGATCATATTTCTGATCATATTCTGATCATCTCCCAAATGAAGTCGGAACTTCTCTCTTTGCCTTCAAGGCTCTTTACCTTTGGTTTGTTTTGTTTTGTCTTGTTTTGTTTAGCCGCGCTGCGTGGCTTATAGGATTTTTAGTTCCCCGACCAGGGATCGAATACTGGCCCTTGGCAGTGAGAGTGTGGAGTCCTAACCACTGGACGCCAGGGAATTCCCCAAGGCTTTTTAAAATTTTTTTATTTATTTATTTTTGGCTGCATTGGGTCTACATTGCTGCACTCAAGCTTTCTCTAGCTGCGGCCAGCGGGGTTTACTCTTTTTTGTGGTGCGCGGGCTTCTCATTGCGGTGGCTTCTGTTGTTGCGGAGCACGGGCTCTAGGCATGAAGGCTTCAGTAGTTGTGGCTTGTGGGCTCAGTAGTTGTGGCTTGCGGACTCTAGAGCACAGGCTCAGCAGTTGTGGAGCCCAGACTTAGTTGCTCCGTGGCATGTGGACCAGGGCTCGAACCTGTGTCCCCTGCATTGGCAGGCAGATTCTTAACCACTGGGCCACCAGGGAAGTCCCTCCCCAAGGCTTTTTGCCCGTTAACCACAATCTGCCTTTGTTGACTTACCCACTGTAATTTGCAAGCGTCTTTTGAGTATCTGCTGTGTTCAAGGTACTCTCGGTATTCCAAATATTGTAACATTTTTCGGTGAGGAAACCGTGTCAAGCTGGCAACTGATGTAGGAATCAGAGGCACAGTTGATCAACAATTGGGTTGAGTTGTTCTGGGAAGGTCTCAAGGTGGGAGAGGATGGAAACAAGCTGTCTTTGGAAGGTTGCAGAGGTTGTGCACTGCCCAACACTGGCAGGTGGTATCATTTATGTAAACTACAGTGTTTGAAACCTGTACAATCATGTGTACCCCACCTGGGAACAAAATACGGAGATTTTCCAGGTAATAGGAACATCTAGGGCCTAGGCATGACATTTGTATATTATGTTTAGGGAGTGTGAGTCCAGTGATGGAGTGAGAGATGGAGACAGGGCAATGTTAGAAGGCCTGGAATGAGAGGGAGAATAATTTTATTTTGCAGGCAGTGGTTAGCTGTTGGCAAGTTTGGGGTGAGTGGATCATGAGTATAAAGTAACAAATGTCATGAGTTGTACACCATAAATTGGAGATGGTGGAGACTGGAAATAGGAGGATTAATTTGGAGATTTTTGCAGAGGGAGGGAATGAGAGCTTGGATTGCTTTGAGGTTGGTGAGAATGGAGATGAAATGACAACTCTGGGAGATAGTAGGAAGAATCAAAATAAATCCAGGGCATTGGAAGGATACAGGCTCAGGGACTGAGTAAGTGGATTTCCAGGAGCTAGGAGCACTCCCTGCCACCTGCAGGCTCCATTTGTCCAGACCAGCCTGTTCACTTGTTCCTGAACCACCTGGATGTCCCTTACTGTGCAGTCAGTCCCTTGCCTATTGAAATTAGATCATCCATCAAGCCCAACTCTGATTCTGTTTCCCTTTTGAAGCGTTTCCTGACTACCCTAGTAGATGTGATATTTCCTCCTGAGTTTCTTGAGAGACTGCTTACTTGTGTGACTCATTTGGCAGCTGTAATATCCTTCCTAGCATGGTGGTTATTTTTTTATATAACCATGTCTTAACCACCAAACTAGATGAGATGAAAAGCCCTAGAAGGCATCTAAATTCTCTTATATTGTACTATTTATTATGATAGCATCTTTTAGAAAAAACTATTATTCAGGCACAATAAATATCTATTGTTTATCTTATATTTCAAAATATAACCTTCCAGGAATGTATCTTCTCTTGCATAGATTGAAGAGTTCTGTGGGTTAAGGCTGAGGCATTCAGGTGGTGGAACTCTTAGTTGAGGAGAATGGGGTCCTGTGCTAGAATGAGAAAAAAGTCTGTTAAGTCAGGGAGTCATTATTTATCAAGTACTTACTGTGCAAAAGGAATAAAGATAAGAATATATGGCTTGGGGACTTCCCTGGCGGTCCAGTGGTTAAGACCTGACCCTTTCACTGCCAGGGTGGGTTCAATCCCTGGTGGGGAGCTAAGATCCGGGAACCAAGACCCTGTAAACCACTCTGCGCAGTCAAAAAACAACAGAAAATCCCAAGAACTGCTCAGTTCTTTTATGCAGCTGCATGACGTTCCATTGTATGAACGTCTGATAATTTCTGGACACTTAACATTGTTTCTTGTCTGTAGGGAATGCTGTAGCGAATATCCTTGTACATAATTTTGCTTTCATGAAAGTATATCCATAGGATAAATGCCTGAAAGTAAGTCATTGGGTCAAAGGACATTTGTACTTGCCTTTTTTTTTTTTTTTTTGCGGTACGCGGGCCTCTCACTGCTGCGGTCCCTCCCGCTGCGGAGCACAGGCTCCGGACGCACAGGCTGAGCGGCCATGGCTCACGGGCCCAGCCGCCCCGCGGCATGTGGGATCCTCCTGGACCGGGGCACGAACCCGTGTCTCCTGCATCGGCAGGCGGACTCTCAACCACTGTGCCACCAGGGAAGCCCTGTACTTGCCTTTTAAAAAATTATATATATATAATTTTTAAAATTTTTATTGAAATATAATTGATTTACAATGTTGTGTTAGTTTCAGGTATACAGCAAAGTGATTCAGTAACATATATATGTATTCTTTTTTAGATTCTTTTCCTTTATAGTTATTACAAGATATTGAATATAATTCCTAATGCTACAGTAGGTCCTTGCTGGTTATCTACTCCATATTTTGTACTTGTCATTTTCATAGATAATTCCAAATTGCTCTGCAAAAAGTTGTATCAATTTATACTCCCACCAGCAGTGTGTGAGAGACCATGTTTTTTCATACTCTACAAAGCGTTATTACACTTTTGATTTTTTTTTTAGTTATTTCTGAGATACATATTTTAAAGTAATAACTAGAATTATGACTTATAACATACCTATACTTTTGATTTTTTATCATGCTGGAAGGTGAAAAATGGTGTCTAGTAGTTTTAATTTATTTTTGCCTTGAGTAAAAATGTGCATCTTTACATATATTTAGGACTCACTTATTTTACTTTTCAATGAGCTGTGTAAATTTTGGCGATGACTTTCTTAGTTGGCGATTTTTAGAAAGAATTAAGAAATTAGCTCTTTGTTAATGACATGAGTTGCAAATATTTTGTTCTCTAATTTAGGACCCCATTCAAAGAAAACTACAGGGACTTCCCTCGAGGCACAGTGGTTAAGCATCCGCCTGCCAATGCAGGGGACACGGGTTCGAGCCCTGGTCCAGGAAGATCCCACATGCCGCGGAGCAACTAAGCACGTGTGCGACAACTACTAAGCCTGCACTCTAGAGCCTGCGAGCCACAGCTACTGAGCCCAAGTGCCACAACTACTGAAGCCCGCATGCCTAGAGCCCGTGCTCCACAACAAGAGAAGCCACTGCCATGAGAAGCCCCTGCTCACTGCAACTAGAGAACGCCTGCGCACAGAAACGAAGACCCAACGCAGCCAAAAATAAAATAAAAAAAAAAAAAAAAAAAAAAAAGCCTCTGTGCTTCCAATGCAGGGGGCTTGGGTTTAAAAAAATAATAAATAAATAAATTAAAAAAAAATAAAACATGGACCAGATATAAATAAGTTGTGCCTTTTACTTTTTGGTCCCTCAGTTTTCTCAGCAGCAGTGTTCTTTTTTTTTTTAACTTTTAAAAATTAATTAGTTAATTAATTTTATTTTTGGCTGTGTTGGGTCTTGCTGCACACGGGTTTTCTCTAGTTGCGGCGAGCAGGGGCTACTCTTCGTTGTGGTGCATGGGCATCTCACTGCGGTGGCTTCTCTTGTTGTGGAGCATGGGCTAGGTGTGTGGGCTTCAGTAGTTGCAGCGGGTGGGCTCAATTGTTGTGGCTCACAGGCTCTAGACCGCAGGCTCAGTAGTTGTGGCACACGGCCTTAGTTGCTCCGCGGCATGTAGGATCTTCCCGGACCAGGGCTTGAACCCATGTCCCCTGCATTGGCAGGTAGGTTCTTAACCACTGCACCACCAGGGAAGCCCAGCAGTGTTCTCTTTTGAGTTTTAAATCTCTTTAGCATGCAAAGCCTTGCTGTAATTTTAATCTGTTCTATAGAAATTATTTCTAAAAGTTGCTTTGTGTTGTGAGACTTTGAGATGTAAAGATATTTAAGTTTCTTTAGGTGTTATTTTAAGCCCAAGTTTAAAAAATGAAATAAAAATGAAACAGCAGGTGATAGAAATTTAAAACTCAACTGTATTATTTCTATTGCCTTTTAGGTCAATATTATATAAATTCAATAGGTTTTTTAAAGTACTTTAAAAATAAAAAGCAATATTTGAAACTGAAGATGAAAGTCTCAGTGCTTTTACTTTGCAGATAAGGTGGATATTTTCAGAAACCAGTAATTAATAGATCTCTGATAGGATTGAACATAACCCAGAACCTCAGTTAAAGTCTGTTCTTTCACAGTGGACTGTTTCTTTTAATATGTGTACAGGGTTTTTCTATCTGCTGCCAATTTTAGAATTCAGTGGAAACTTCCTTTTGTTAATACCTTTTCTTTAATCAAAGTGCTTTTTTTCTCCCTTTTGGTAAGCAAGTTATTTTAAACATTATTCTTTTTTTTTTTCAAATGAAAACTTTGCTCATTGGAAAAAAGTACGGTTCTAAGTGTTACAGAGTAAAGAGTAAACATGCCTCTTTCTCCTGCATCCTATTACCCAGTTTCTGAGTATTCTTCCAGAAATTTTCTTTGCATATATACAAATATACACACTACATATATATGAGTGTATATATGTGTATATCCACCATCCACATAATTATATATGCATATTATACAGATGTCTCTTATTTATTTATATATATATTTATTTATTTAACTGCACCGGGTCTTTGTTGCAGCAGGTGGGCTCCTTAGTTGTGGCATGCAAACTCTTAGTTGCAGCATGCATGTGGGATCTAGTTCCCTGACCAGGGATCAAACCTGGGCCCCGTGCATTGGGAGCATGGACTCTTATCCATGCATCACCAGGGAAGTCCCTACAGGTGTCTTTTAATTTTTTAAATAAATTTTTTTTTTTTTTATTTTATTTTTTGGCTGCGTTGGGTCTTTGTTGCTGTGCACGGGCTTTCTTTGGTTGCAGCAAGCGGGGGCTACTCTTTGTTGCAGTGCGCAGGCTTCTCATTGTAGTGGCTTCTCTTGTTGTGGACCACGGGCTCTAGGCACATGGGCTTCAGTAGTTGTGGCACACGGGCTCTAGAGTGTAGGCTCAGTAGTTGTGTCGCACGAGCTTAGTTGCTCTGTGGCACGTGGGATCTTCCCGGGCCAGGGCTTGAACCCATGTCCTCTGCATTGGCAGGCGGATTCTTTTTTTTTTTTTTTTTTGCCGTACGCGGGCCTCTCACTGCTGTGGCCTCTCCTGTTGCGGAGCGCAGGCCCAGCGGCCATGGCTCACGGGCCCAGCCGCTCCACTGCATGTGGGATCTTCCCGGACCGGGGCACAAACCCATGTCCCCTGCATCGGCAGGCAGGCTCTCAACCACTGCACCACCAGGGAAGCCCCCTTACAGGTGTCTTTTAAATTTATAACTGGGATCATTCTATAATCTTGTTTAGCAATTTGCTTTTTTCACTTAACATCTAGGAACTCTTTCCACATCAGTTAATATAAATCTTCCTCCTTCTTTTTAAAATTTCTCTAGTATTCCATTGTATAGATGGGCCATAGTTCATTTACAAGTGTCTGTCCTATCAATTATAGTAATGGCTGTAATAGTATTTATTGAATACTTATAATGTGCTAGTCACTTGTTAAAGTTTTACAATTATTTTATCATCTAAGCCTCATAATAATCCTACAAGGTAGCACCATTGTTATCCCCATTTTATGACTGAGATTTAGATAGATTAAGTAGCATGTCAGACTCACATAGTGGTTAAGTCGTGACCTGGCATTTGATTCCCAGGTCCCTGCTCTACTCTGCTGTGGAATGGTTAGCTCGACTGTAGTTTTTCAAAAATGCAAACAGGAGTGCAGAACACAGTCTTCTCCATGTTTCTTTGCAAATTGGTATAAGTGCATATGTTGGGTAAATTCCAAAGTGGAAAAATAGCTGGGGACTTCCCTGGTGGTGCAGTGGTTAAGAATCCGCCTGCCAACGCAGGGGACATGGGTTTGATTCCCGGTCCGGGAAGATCCCACATGCTGCGGAGCAACTAAGCCCGTGAGCCATAACTACTGAAGCCCGCATGCCACAACTACTGAAGCCCGCATGCCTAGAGCCCCGTGATCCTCAACAAGAGAAGCCACCGCAATGAGAAGCCTGCGCACCACAACGAAAGAGTAGCCCCCGCTCGCTGCAACTAGAGAAAGCCTGTGCACAGGAATGAAGACCCAACGCAACTCAAAATAAATAAATAAATTTATAAACAAACAAAAAAACCAGTGCCTTATACAATGGGCTTTTAAAACAAATTGTCCCTATTTCTCATTTAATCTGTATAATTTATTTAAATGGTGGATGTTGGTGCTTTAACATTTCTACAGCAAATGCTGTAAAGAATTATTTTTAACTTAGGAGACTATTGAAAATAAAGCAAAATTTAAGCATTTTTAAAAAATGTGATTTCTTTATGTCAATCAAAATTTGTTTTCTTTGAATACAATTACCAGAAACTTAAAAAGCAGAACAAATCAATCTGTGAAATAAAGGAAATACATGTTTTACGAAGGCAGAAGAGGAAGTTATGCATAAAACCATCATAGTCTTTCAGGCATGTAAAAAAGTATAGATTATAGTACATCGAGCGCCTGTGTACCTACCACCCATCTTAAGAAATAAAACATAAAAAGTACAGTTGAAGTCTACTAGGTGCCTTTTCCCGATTGAAATCACTTCCTTTTCCACAGATATAGCCACTTTCCTGACTTTGGTGTTATTATTTTATGCATTTAAAAACACTTTTAGGGACTTCCCTGGCAGTCCAGTGCTTAAGACTCTGTGCCCGCAATGCAAGGGGTGTGGGTTTGATCTCTGATCAGGGAACTAAGATCCTGCATGCACAGAGCGCAGCCAAAACAAACAAACAAACAAAAACACACTTTTTAAAAAATTAATTTATTTTTTGGCTGCTTTGTGTCTTCATTGCTGCATGGGAGCTTTCTCTAGTTGCAGCGAGCAGGGGCTACTCTTCATTGCGGTGTGCGGGCTTCTCATTGCAGTGGCTTCCCTTGTTGCAGAGCATGGGCTATAGGGGCACGGGCTTCAGCAGTTGTGGCACGCGGGCTCAGTAGTTGTGGCTCGCGGGATACAGAGCGCAGGCTCAGTAGTTGTAGCACACGGGCCTAGTTGCTCCGTGGCATGTGGGATCTTCCCGGGCCAGGGCTTGAACCCGTGTCCCCTGCATTGACAGGTGGATTCTTTACCACCAGGGAAGCCCATACATTTTTTTTAAAGGAAGCGCGTTTTAATCATTGCTCATAATTGGAATTAACGTAAACATGACAATGCTGAGTACAGCTACAAAAAAGTTCCTTAAGATAGTATGGATTCCCTGAAGAGAGATTTCTAATAGAGAAACCTGTCAGTAATCCAGGAAAGGAGGGACATACGGAATGTTCTGCCCCACAGTCTTCCAGGCTCATCCCAGAGCAAGGTGGGGCCCAGGGGAGGAGTCCAGACAGGCATAACGAGCCCTCCACTGGGATGACCCAGGCCCCAGGCCAGGGCATGTGTTGAAGGGGCGATGTGGGCCAGGCAGAAGGCCACGATTCTGTTCGTTGCCGAGTTCCACAGGGCTTCAAGCCTCTACAGGATTTCCGCAGCTTCGGGGTGTGGGTTGGGAAGCGGCCTGGGCACTTGGAGGTGATCTGGCCGCGTGTTTTTTGGCCTCCGCTGCTGCTGGCATCTCCTGGCTATTCAGGCCCTATTGTGCCCTGCAGTGTTTGTCTTTGGCCTCTTCTTGACTGTCGCTCCATCCTGGATTAGCCATTGGCTCCTGGACGTGCGGGTCTCACCAGTGTTTTTGGCCGCTCTCCACCTGGGGACCGTCTGCATGTCCGGTGCAGGCGTGACATGGCAGCCCACATGCACAGTAGTGCATGTTCCCGCAGAACTGGGGGCTTTGGCAGGAGGGGCGGCTCAGCGCAGGGAAGTTATCCAGAGCCCAGGCCCAGGCTTGTTCTCAGTTCAGGCCCAGTGGCATGTGGGGCTCTGGATGTGCCCTCCTCCAAGACAGCTATTCCAGGGTGTAGTATGCGGGGGCTTCCATGGCTTCAGCCTCCTCACCAGGCAGGGACGCCTAGCGGGTCTAAGCAAAGGGGCGAATCAAAAACACTTTTAATATATGCTTGTACATACATATGTATTTACACATAAAACATAGCATTGTTTTTGCATTTTTAAAACCGTTTTTAGGGACTTTCCTGGCGGTGCAGTAGTTAAGAATCCACCTGCCAATGCAGGGGACACGGGTTCGAGCCCTGGTCCGGGAAGATCCCACATGCTGCGGAGCAACTAAACCTGTGTGCCACAACTACTGAGCCTGTGCTCTAGAGCCCGTGAGCCACAACTACTGAGCCCACGTGCCACAACTACTGAAGCCCACGTGCCTAGAGCCCGTGCTGTGCAACAAGAGAAGCCACTGCGATGAGAAGCCTGCGCACTGCAACGAAGAGTAGTCCCTGCTTGCTGCAACTAGAGAAAGCCCGCATGCAACAACGAAGACCCAACACAGCCCCCCAAAATAATAATAAATAAATAAATAATTTTTTTAAAAAAGAAAGGAATTGGGGAGGAAAGGACTTGGGATTAGCAGATGTAAGCTATTTTATATAGGATGGATAAACAACAAGGTCCTACTATATAGCACAGGGAATTATATTCAATATCCTGTGATAAACCATAATGGAAAAAAATATTTAAAAAAGGAATGTCAGGGCTTCCCTGGTGGCACAGTGGTTGGAAGTCCGCCTGCCGATGCAGGGGACACGGGTTCGTGACCCGGTCCGGGAAAATCCCACATGCTGCGGAGTGGCTGGGCCCGTGAGCCATGGCCGCTGAGCCTGCGCGTCCAGAGCATGTGCTCTGCAACAGGAGAGGCCACAACAGTGAGAGGCCCGCGTATCGCAAAAAAAAAAAAAAAAAAAAAAGAATGTCAAAAAATAAATAAAAAAATAAAAAGAGAAAGTAGAAAAAAAAAAGAAAAGAATTGGTATCAGTTTTTATAAGATGATCATGTCTGAGGAGGATGGTCTCTAGATATCATTTCTTTTTTAAAAAATTCTTTTACTAATGCATTGCCAATGAAATTTAAAAAAGAAGGAGTAGAACCCATCGGGTAGTTGTATATGGATTGGGAACAGATCAATTCTTGCAGTGAGTTGATCTTCTTGCATCAGTATTTAGATGGATTAGTGTCTCTTTGGAGTGGAGGTGAAGGTGCTGGGGGAGATTATTGTACCTGCAGGATGAAGGGCGCCCACCTGGAGTGGAGAATGCTGGTGGCCTGGATGGGCTGGTTTTGATGGGTCTGGGTTTCTGTTGCTCTCATCTCTGGGAAGTTTTTTAGTAGTGAGAACCAGAACCGCAGATTTTGGGTCTCTCCACTTGTTATGTGTAGGTTCACCTAGAACATGGTGGTTTACTGAAAACTCATTCCTCAGCATCTGGTGAAGAAAAGCTGCCCTGGTGTCCCCGACTTTGAGAGCATCTGGTAGAGATACACAGAAATGTGGATGGTTTCTTCAGAGGCGGCCCAGAGCCAAGTCCTCGATTACAGGGTAATGAACACAAACACTGAAGCATGGTGTTGATGAAATTCTTTTCATAATTTGGCTCTGGAAAGATGATTTCTGTCTTTTCATCTGTTAGGAAAATCAAGAGACTGGTTCAGAGCGGCCATCTCTTTTTGTTTTTTTGTTTGTTTTTTTTGTTTTTGTTTTTGCAGTATGCGGGCCTCTCAGTGTTGTGGCCTCTCCCGTTGCAGAGCACAGGCTCCGGACGCGCAGGCTCAGCGGCCATGGCTCACGGGCTCAGCCGCTCCGCGGCATGTGGGATCCTCCCGGACCGGGGCACGAACCCGTGTCCCCTGCATCGGCAGGCGGACTTCCAACCACTGCACCACCAGGGGAGCCTGGCCATCTCTTGTAATAAGATTTTGCTGGGTGGTTTTCTTTTCTTCGCTTGCCTCGAGGCATCTGCCTGGTTCCCTCCGACCCACACATCTCTCCAAGGTCCAGGATGTTGTTGAAGGTCTGCTCGGTCTTGGGCCGTCTGCTCATATCCTTGCAGCTGCAGCTCTTCGTGCCCTTCACAGCCAGCCAGTGGCAGGGTCTTGTTGAAGTCTTCTGCCACCTATCCCCCATTTCATTTCATTTCATTATTTTGTTTCATTTCATTCCCGTCATCTGCCAGTTTGGGCCCTCCATTTCTCTTGCCTGTGTCGCAGCCTCCTGATTGTTCGCACCCTCCAGTCAGCCCGTAAACATCTGCCCGCTGTATATTCCCACAGTACACTTGGCCTCTTCCCAGCTCACAGGCCTGGCAATATGCCCAGCACATGGTAACCTCTTAAGAAATGCTTATTCAACAAATGAATCCACCTGTTGCCAAATCTTTAAGGGGTTCCCTTTGCCTTTAAAGCTATAACTTGACTTTGAAAATCTGTCAGCTTTGCCATAAGGCTTCAGTGTTGCCATAAGGCTTCCAGCCATAAATCCTACAATCACGCCTCTTTCCACTGCACATCTCACTTGGCAGCCCAGTGAGGATCCCTGTTCTCTGCGTACTATGCATTCAGTTGTGAGGGTTAAATGAATTAATATGTATACGTTTACAGAAAAATGCTTGGTACTTGAGTAAGTACCTAATGTATGTTTTTGTTTATTTTCATTACTGATCTAGAGTACAAAATAAAAATATATGAGTGGTATGGATTTTTTCTTTCTGTAAGGTAATTAAAATACATAAGAAAAAAATCAAGTTTTTTTTGTTTGTTTGATTCCTGCCTTTTTCCCCCATTGAACTTGTGGAGAAAACTTTTATAAGGACATGAAAGAGACTGTAGAGAATTTGGTGGACGGTGATGTAGTTTGTTGGAGATTTTTATTACACCATGTATCATCACACTGCATAGGCCTGCTAGAAATGCCTCATACGTTCAAGCCTGAAAGCTTAGGGTAGGAAGGGTGCAACTTTTCTTTTTGTGCTACTCCTGGGGCTGTGCTGGTTGATTCAAGCCACTGACAACTTCATCATGGTGATTGATCTTCTAGTTGGGCATGCTTTTCACTTTTTCTTTAAAATTTTTCTTAATTGGAAAAATAATATGTGCACATGGTAAATCATTTAACAGCACAAAAGGTAATAAAGTAGAACGTGAGTTTCCATCCTGCGGTCAGGCTCCCTCCCTAGAGGCAGCAACTGATATTAACAGTTTCTTAAGTATCCTTCCAATATACGCAGACACACACACACACACACACACGCACGCACACACAATTAGAGCATAATATATGTACTGGTCTGCACCTGTACATCTTGAAGACTGTTTCACATCAAAGCTCAGGAATGCACCTTAACTCTTTTTCGTGGCTACATGGCATAAGGTAGAGTCATAAAATTTCCAATGTCAATTTCATATGGTTCAACCTAATAACTTTAGGAAATACATTTATGTAATCAATCTCCTCGGACAGATGTTTATATATTTTTTTATCCTTGGGTATTACAAACAGTGGATCTCATTGTACATATTCTTATGTAAATATGCAAGTGTGTTTGTAGGATAAATTCCTAGAGTAGGTGGCTGGGTTTCATGTGCGGTATAAAGCTTGATAGGTTCTGCCAATTGCTCTTTTAAGTGGTTGTACCAGTTTATGCTACAGCCAGCAGTGTGTGAGAATATAGGCAGAATTCTTGGGAGAAGTGAGAATGAAAGGATGGAGCTTTCATTCTTGCCTTCTCTTTGCACTCAGGAAAACACTGACATGATCTCCTTTTGAGTGTGAAGGGAAGACTACAAGCCCAGAGATGGTTTGTAGTAATGATAATTATAGACACAATTTATTGAGCACTTACTATTATTTCATATTAATTCATTTAATTCTTAAGACAATCTGAGAGATAGGTCTTACAGTTATTCTCATCATTTAACCATTGAGGAAGATTCAGGAAGAGAGATTAAATAGCTTATCCATGGTTTCACAGCAAGTTACAAGTGGAGAAGGGCTCCTTGCTTCAGGAGCCTCCTATCTTCTCCCCTTCGTTGGACAGTTTCATGTACGTATTTTTATTTTGGGTAAGAAATACATAACATAAAATTTACCATCTTGCAAATCTGAAACTGTGTTAGAACCAGCAGTATGAAAAATGCTACTCTAACACGTAAACCATGGAGACTAAGAGATTGACATATTTAATAGTAACAATTAACATTGTCATAAAAGTCATTAGCATTTTCAGATGTTCCTTAGTGCTTCAAAGCCCAGTAGATCCGTGTTTTATTACCTGTGCCACTGCAATTTCTTAGTTGTGTGAACTTGGAAAAGATGTTTGACTTTTTAACTTCAGTTTTGTAATCTGTAATATGGAGATATTAGGGGAAATACCCGTTAAACAACAACTTGTCTTTTTCCTCTTCCCTCAGCCCCTGGTAACCACCATTCTATTTTCTGTTTCTCTGAATTTTGACTACTTTAGATAACTCCTATAGGTAGAATCATACAGTCTTTGTCTTTGTGTGTGTGTGTGACTGGGTATCTTTCACTTAGTATAACGTCCTGAAGGTTCATCCATTTATTAGCATGTGACAGGATTTTCTTCCTTTGTAAAGCTGAATAATATTCCATTGTAAGACTGTGACACATTCTATTTATGGAGTCATTCATTAATGGACATTTGGGTTGCTTCCACCTGTTGGCTGTTGTGAATAGTGTTGCTATGAACACAGGTGTGTAAATATCTCTTTAACACCCTGCTTTTAGTTCTTTTGGATATATAACCAGAAGTGGGATTGCTGGATGATATGGAAGCTCTGTTTTTAATTTTTTTTTTTTTTTTTTTTTTTGCGATACGCGGGCCTCTCACTGTTGTAGCCTCTCCCGTTGCGGAGCACAGGCTCCAGACGCGCAAGCTCAGCGGCCATGGCTCACGGGCCCAGCCGCTCCGTGGCATGTGGGATCTTCCCAGACCGGGGCACGAACCCGCGTCCCCTGCATTGGCAGGCGGACTCTCAACCACTGAGCCACCAGGGAAGCCCTGTTTTTAATTTTTTGAGGAACCTCCGTACCACAGCTGCTGCACTATTTTACAATCCTACCAACAGTACACAGAGATTTTAATTTCACCACGTCCTCATCAATACTTGTTTTCTGGTTTTTGTTTCTAATAGTAGGTGTCCTGATGTGTGTGAGGTGATACCTTCGGATTGGTTTTGATTGCATTTCTCAGATGATTAGTGATGTTGAGCATCTTTTCAAATGCTTGCCGGCCATTTGTATACCATCTTTGAGAAGTGTCTGTGCAAGTCCTTTGCTCATTTTTAAATTGGGTTATTTGATTTTTTTGTTGTTGAGTTGTAGGGGTTCGATATGTATTCTGGATATTAATCCCTTATCAGATATATGATTTGCAAATATTTTCCCCTATTCTGTAGCTTGCCTTTTCACTCTGTTGATTGTGTCTTTTGAGGCACAAAAACTTTTAAGTTCGATGTAGCCCTATTTGTCTATTTTCGTTTTTGTTGTTTGTTCTTTTGGTGTCATAGCCAAGAAATCGTGGCCAAGTCCAATGTCATGAAGCTTTTCCCCTATGTTTTCTTCTAGGAATTTTAAAAAAACTTGTTTTAGGTCTTACATTTAGGCAGTTAATCCATGTTAAGTCAACTTTTGTACTTGGTGTAAGGTAAGGGTCCAACTCAATTCAGCACGATTGTTTGAAAAATCAAATTTATTTTTATTTATTTATTTTTGGCTGCACTGGGTCTTGGTTGCTGCGCCTGGGCTTTTCTCTAGTTGTGGCGAGCGGGGACCACCCCTCACCGCGGTGCACAGGCTTCCCATTGTGGTGGCTTCTCTTGTTGCGGAGCACGGGCCATGGCACGTGGGCTCAGCAGTTGTGACTTGCGGTCTCTAGAGAGCAGGCTCAGTAGTTGTGGCACACGGGCTTAGTTGCTCCACGGCATGTGGGATCTTCCCGGACCAGGGATTGAACCCGTGTCCCCTGCATTGGCAGGCAGATTCTTAACCACTGTGCCACCAAGGAAGTCCCCTCAGCACCATTTTTTGATGACAGGCTTCAGTTATCCCTTAAAGCTCCCAGAAGAGCCATTCCAGTCCTTCAAGTTCTGTCAAAGTCACTACGTTGTACTGGACAAAAAGCTGTTGAGCACTTGTATGTCTGATGGGAAGTAAGGGCAGGAGATACAAAGATGAATAAGGCAGGGAACTCTCAGGTGATGTGAATGCTTTATATCTTGATAGGAGTTTCAGTTATAGAGGTTACACATTTGTCAAACCTCAGTGAGTGTGCACATAAGGTTTGTGCATTCCATCATTGCATGTAAAGTTCAAATCAAAAGAAAAACATGAAACAAATATTGAACTCTGGTTAATAATATGCACTCTGAATTTTTTAGATGGAAGTGCACCGATATCTGGATTTATTTTAAAATGCATCCAAGAAAGAAAGGTTAATAGATGGATATAGGGGTGAATAGGTGATAAGCAAGTATATTTAAAATATTAATTAATTTGTTCCATGTGTGAAATTTTTCACAATAAAATGTTGAGTGAAAAAGATGAGAAGTTAGCACCCAGAGGGAGACTGATCTTCACCTCATACAACATAGTTAATGGCTTTTTATGTCCTGTCCTAGTCTTTTTTGCAGGCAGGAGGGGATGGTTAGCACTAAAAGCATTTGTTCTCCTGTGGAGCCTGTTTGTAAACCTCTGAGTCATTGCCAGAAGTGCCTTCTGTCCTGACGGATCAGTTAGGGGAATTAGAATGATTGCCAGCAAGTTTTGAGCTCCTCCAGTGCCTACGGAAGGGAATACATTTTACATCGTAACTTAGTACACAACTATATGTAACTGAAACAAAAGTTTTATGAAACTATACTTTGATGCACACTAGTATTTCTATTTAATTTCCAAAAAAACCCCTCCATCAATTTTGATCCATTAATGGGCTAAGAACCAGCAGTGTGAAAAATGCTGCTCTAATACATCAACCATGGAGACCAAGAGATTGACGTATATAATTTAATATTAACAATGAACATTGTCATAAAAATCATTAGCATTTTCAGATGTTCCTTAGTGCTTCAAAGCCCAATAGATCTGGGTTTCATTAGCTATGCCACTGCAGTTTCTTAGTTGTGTGATCTTAGAAGAGATGTTTAACTTTTCAGCCTCAGTTTTGTCATCTGTAAAATGGGGATATTAGGGGAAGGACACACTCCATAAAGTTCTTGAAAAGGGTTAAATGAGATGATGTCTACAAAGTGCTTAGCACATGCTCAACTGAAAGGCTCTCTCTCTCTCTCTCTCTCTCTCTCTCTCTCTCTCTCTATATATATATATATATATATATATGTATATATATGTATATATATATATATATTTAGCTGTGAATTCATGAGCTTCTATATGTTTGGGCCTCAAAAGAAATCAGAATGGGCTTCAAAGGATTCTGGTATCCTCAGTATCTTCTTCCGTTCTTTTTTTCAGTTTGTTTTTTATAGAAGTAGCCCTCGGAGTGCCCAGTCATTTGCTGTAGTGCTCAGTAAAACACAGCGCTTAAGTTTTCCAGCAGTTGCTGGAGGTGGCACTGGCAAGAGTGCCATTTGGAAACATGGGGAGTTTTGGCAGGCTTAGTGGTGTTTGTTGTTGGAGAATGCCTTGGCATAATCCTGGGTGAAAGAGGGATGCCTGGGGTTTCTCACTTATTCATCTCCTTAGCGTGGAATTCTGGATAAATTGTGTCTGACTTTGGGGGTGGGCAGGAGGAGCCCCGTGGGCCTCATTACAGATGGGTTTACCTCTTTGAAATTCCCTTACTGAGAGATTATTTAGTGTCATTTGGATTTCCTCCTTTTTAATCTGAACAATTTGGCTGCTGGTGGAAGTAATTAGCTGAAAATGTTCTGGTGTTTTTGGCACAATTAAAATTTTTACTCTTCTTGGGCTTCCCTGGTGGCTCAGTGGTTGAGAATCTGCCTGCCAATGCAGGGGACACGGGTTTGATCTCTGGTCCGGGAAGATCCCACATGCCGCGGAGCAGCTAAGCCCGTGCACCACGGCTACTGAGCCTGCGCTCTAGAGCCTGCGAGCCACAACTATTGAGCCCGCCCCACGACTACTGAAGCGCAGCCAAAAATAAATAAATAAATTTATTTAAAAAATCTTTTGGCTGTGTTGGGTCTTCGTTGCTGTGCGCAGGCTTTCTCTAGTTGCGGAGAGCGGGGGCTACTCTTCGTTGCGGTGCACGGGCTTCTCACTGTGGTGGCTTCTCTTGTTGCGGAGCACAGGCTTTAGGCGCACGGGCTTCAGTAGTCGTGACGTGGGCTCAGTAGTTGTGGCGCACGGGCTTTGTTGCTCCACGGCATGTGGGATCTTCCCGGACCAGGGCTCCAACCCGTGTACCCTGCATTGGCAGGCGGATTCTCAATCACTGCACCACCAGGGAAGCCCCTACTCTTCTTAATTTAATAGGATCTTAGGACTTTATTGCTGGGAGAGCCCTTAGAAGATCAGAGTGAGAAGAGCAGCAGGGCTCCCGGCATCAGGTCTAGTGCTCTTGCTCATGTCTGGCTAGAGAAGAGACAGTACTTTAGCTCGAGAACTGATAAAAACCACAGCCGATCAGAGAACACTATTGCTGTGACTGCTTTGTGCTCTTGCAATCCTTTTTGAGTGTGTATCTTATTACTTACTGAATTTACCAGTTGATTACTTAGGATAGCAACCAACTTAGAAATTCTGGTGGCTTAACACAACAAGGATTTATTGGTTGCTCACATACCATGTCCCATGTCCAATCAGAGTCAGGATGGGGAATGTCTGTCTTTCTTTGAACGTATACTCAGTGACTTGAGCTGGTAGGGACCCCACCATCTTGGAGCCACTTAGGACACATGCCTTTCAGGTTGCCGTGGCAGGGAAGAGAATTCACACCTACTCTTCCATGCCTCTGCCCAGAACTGTAGTCATTTTGCCCACAGCTCATAGATCAGAACTGGTCATGTGACCTTGCCTAACTGCAAGGGGCTAGAAATATGGGGGAACATATGGAGTATTTGATGAGCATTACCAGGGAGAAGGGATGCCTTTAATATGTTTATTAAAACTGAATATTGAAAAAATGCAGCCTCCTATCTTCTAGATCTACCAAGTTTCATTACCCTCCCAGTTTTCTAAGCCTCCGGGTTCATAGAGGTCATTATGGCAGCAGCTTTTACTGATAGCCTGGTGGGGATAGAGAAGCTGCTGCCAACCACAGAGTAATGGGGTCTCTGTGCAGAAGGGCAGGTAATACAATAGAGAAAGAAATAGGGGCAGCTGTGACCTCATCTGCTGACCTTCCTCACTGGGCGGTAGGTTGGATTACTTTCACTGTGGGCTGTATCTTCTTGCTTAGTTTGTGTGTAGGCTGAAGAATAATCCCTCCCTCCCCACAAAAGATATCAGGTCCTAATCCTTGGGAACCAGTGGATATTACCTTATATATCAAACGGGATGTTGCAGGTATGATTAAATTAAGAATCTTGAGATGGGAGATTGTCCTGGATTATCGCAGGGGCTCTGCATGCTATCATGTGTATCCTTACAAGGTGGAAGCAGAGGGAGATTTGACACGGTGAGCACAGAGGCAGAGATAGGAGTGATGTGGCCTCAAGCCAAGGAATGCCAACCAGGAGCTGGAAGAGGCAAGGAATGGATTCTCCCCTAGAGCCTCCGAAGGGAGTGGGCCCTACTAACACTTGATTTTGGCCCAATGATAATGATTTTGCACTTCTGACCTCTGGGTATTTGAAAAAATAAATTTCTGTTGTCTTAAGCTGCCAAGTTTGTGGTAATTTTTTTGTTGTTGTTGTTTTGTTTGTTTGTTTTTGCGGTACGCAGGCCTCTCACTGTTGTGGCCTCTCCCGTTGCGGAGCGCAGGCTCAGCGGCCATGGCTCACGGGCCCAGCCGCTCCGCGGCATGTGGGATCCTCCCGGATGGGGGCACGAACCCAAGTCCCCTGCATCGGCAGGCGGACTCTCAACCACTGCGCCACCAGGGAAGCCCTGTGGTAATTTTTTACAGCAGCCACAGGGAGTTAATATACTCAAGTTACCACTTTCTTGTTGGTCAGTGGTTCTTGCCCTACTGACAAGTGAGGAATTGGGACTGGAGTGAATACTGGGGAACCAAGTGACTGGGGAATAGGGTGAGAGTGAGAATTTTCTTTCTGTACTCTTTTTTTTTACCTTTGAAATTTAAACCATGTGAATGTACGACCTATTCAAGACATAAATCAAATTAATCTCTATGGCCCTAGGAACCTCCATAGTAGGGGAACATGGTTAATTTTATTTATTCATTTCCCTCAGAAGCATCCAGTGCAATCTGTGTTCTGTGCCATGCAC
This sequence comes from Phocoena phocoena, assembly GCF_963924675.1. Classification (NCBI taxonomy): domain Eukaryota; kingdom Metazoa; phylum Chordata; class Mammalia; order Artiodactyla; family Phocoenidae; genus Phocoena; species Phocoena phocoena. The sequence continues at coordinate 55,622,117 of NC_089232.1, forward strand.
TTTGGGTACTTCTTTTCAAAATGTTGCCCCACAGACCTTACCATCCCACCTGCTACATTTTCTTCTCTCTCCATCATACTTCTCATGTTTGGCTCTAGGTCAATAGTAAGACAGAATTATGTGGAGAAAAATGAATGATGGTATAAGGACTGTAACTTTAAATTTGAATTTTAAAATGTAATTTAATTATAATTTTTTAAATGCCATGTTTAAAACATTTTATTAGTCATATTTGTACTGTACTGTACAGACATGTACTGTAGTGCATTTTCTTTTCTAAAGCTACTGCATGAAATAACTGAAATAAAAATATTTACAAATAAAAAAGTGTAATTTAATGAGAAATTACCTTAGCATTACCTCTCACTCTGGGTCAGGGCTTCCTAACCACTGTGCTGAGGTTTAATTCCTCAGCCTTGGGGAGTGTGGGGCGAGGCTGGTGGCTTCCACTTCAGGAATGCTACCCCTTGACGCCAGTAGGCTATGTAGGTAATATTCTTTTCAACGTGTGCAGTGACATGGAAGGGTTGGTAAATACTGCTCTAGATTAAATGTGGCCCTATATTTTATTTATTTATTTATTTATTTATTTATTTATTTATGGCCGCGTTGGGTCTTCGTTGCTGTGCACGGGCTTTCTCTAGTTGCGGCGAGCGGGGGCTACTCTTCGCTGCCGTGTGTGGGCTTCACATTGCGGTGGCTTCTCTTGTTGTGGAGCACGGGCTCTAGGCTCTTGGGCTTCAGTAGTTGTGGCACGCGGGCTCAGTAGTTGGGGCTCACGGGCTTAGTGCTCCACGGCATGTGGGATCTTCCCGGAGCAGGGCTCAAACCTGTGTCCCCTGCATTGACAGGCGGATTCTTGACCACTGCGCCACCAGGGAAGTCCATGGCCCTATATTTTAAAGATACATGTTGAATCACAACAGCTATAGAAAACAAACAAACAAACTTGTTGGGTCTTAGTGATTGTTTGGCTCCACTGTAGTATTCCTCAGCCTTTTTTCCACTGTAACTACAGCTTGTGATGAGGATGGTCATGACCTGGTGCTCTCCTGGTGAGGGCACTGGCATTCCTGCAAAGCCCAAAAGGCAGGCTCAGATTCAGTGTCTCCCACACAAGCCTGTAGGAAAAAAAAAAAATACAGTAACATTTTCAGAGATGATCTTGAGTTCACTCCTATTTACCAAGAAGTAAATCATTGAAAACTTGGGTGTGTCCACTGTCTGTAGGAACCAAGTCCTTCTGACCTACCTAATAACTTACATCACAGTAGAGAACCACTGTCCTCATGGAATAACATTTCATAGTGTGGCGAGCTGAGTATCATTCAAGCCACCAAGTAAGAGAGAGATTTTTTTTTTAAGTATTAGTGACAACAAGCAAACAAATGTTTTTTTCAATGCTATTACAGGCCATATATAAATAAGAACTTCATCAAGTTCAGTTTTCATTTGTTGATGTATTTGTTGTTCTGTTGCATCCTGGTGGGTCTGATGATGTTGGTAATGCCGTCTGTTCTTTTATGTTTTCTGGAAAGGTAACTAAATGTGTATGTCAGTGTAGTACTATCTGACGAAATCTAAGAGCTATTAAAATGCTTAAAAATAAAATGATCAATTCTTCTTTTGTTCTCTTGACAGGATAATTGAAGCTATCTGCATAGGTTGGTTCACTGCAGAATGCATTGTGAGGTTCATCGTCTCCAAAAACAAGTGTGAGTTTGTCAAGAGACCCCTGAACATCATTGATTTACTGGCAATCACGCCGTATTACATCTCCGTGTTAATGACAGTATTTACGGGCGAGAACTCTCAACTCCAGAGGGCTGGAGTCACCTTGAGGGTGCTTAGAATGATGAGGATTTTTTGGGTGATTAAGCTTGCCCGTCACTTCATTGGTCTTCAGACACTTGGTTTGACTCTCAAACGATGTTACCGAGAGATGGTTATGTTGCTTGTCTTCATTTGTGTTGCCATGGCAATCTTTAGTGCACTTTCTCAGCTTCTTGAACATGGGTTGGACCTGGAAACATCCAACAAGGACTTCGCCAGCATCCCTGCTGCCTGCTGGTGGGTGATTATCTCTATGACTACAGTTGGCTATGGAGATATGTATCCTATCACAATGCCTGGAAGAATTCTTGGAGGAGTTTGTGTTGTCAGTGGAATCGTTTTATTGGCATTACCTATCACTTTTATCTACCATAGCTTCGTGCAGTGTTATCATGAGCTCAAGTTTAGATCAGCTAGATATAGTAGGAGCCTCTCCGCTGAGTTCCTAAATTAACGCATTGCAAATCATCTTGCATACACTTCATTTGATCGAGTTGACGCTACTTCATATTCATGCATTTCTCGTTGGGTGAGCACTGCAGTGGTACTGTCATCACCTTGGTAGAGTTAAAACTGTCCTTCCCAGCTGAAGGGGTAAAGCAGTTTACTTATTATGGAGTAAATATGATTGAGACTGCACAGGAAAAGGAATGACTCCTAGAGTAAATTTTAGGATCCTGTTTTATTTAGACTTGTCTCTTCCTTGCCTTGAACAATTACACGTTTTGTGTTTGTTGTAAAGTATATTATTTGAACATTTTAAAACCGAAAGCTACTATTTTCCAAATGTTTTTCCGTCTTGTGAATGCAGAGGAAGCTTGGAAGTTATAGTGTTTTTTGTTGGAGAGTAACATTTTCATTTCTAAATGTTTTATAATCTCTCATATCAATGTCAGAAGTACCCTGGAAACATATGTCAGATGCAGGAAGTGTTTAACAACTACTTTAAAAATTTGGCCACATTTTAAACTGTATAGTGGAGCTAGTAGATACAAGCAAGAATAGTATTTGAAAAACTTCTCCAGCATATTTCTCAATTATCTGATTTATGTTTGCTTCTATTATTCACCTTATCATACAGCTTCATATGGAAGATTGAGTGTGTTCTTCCTTTTCCATTTTGGATTTCTTTTTTCTCTGTCCTGATATGACTAAAAAGAGTATTTGTATTGTTTAGCATTTTATTGGAGTTCCTTTTATTTGAATTCATTGCTGTTACTAGGTGATAATTATCCTAAGATTTGGATGTCCAAACAAGATTTCCAACATTAAAATGATAATGGAAATAGTTTGATATTACAACCCATACGTATCTTCTTCTGCTCTTAATTTTTTTTTGCCAAACACCATGGCTTTAATAAGACTTAAGATGAAAGGATATTTATGTAGCCGTTTTATACCGAAGTCATACTTAGATGTTGTCACTAGATTATCACAAGAAAAGAAATTATTTCCTTGCTCTTGGTTTGCTGTGTAGCCAAGCCAATTTTAAGTCAACTAAAAACAACGAATACATAATTATTTGAGCTGATCTTCGCCATTGTCAATTATAGCTATGCCAAAACTTCTTGTAACAATGTTGAATAATATGCCATACTAATCTGGCTAGGTTATTAGGACTAGATAATGTAAAACTGATGATTGTTTGCTGCTGAATTTTAGCAATCTGAATTAGGATTTTGCTTTGTTAACCAGTTGCCGTAAAGCCGTCAGTATAGAAACACAAAAAATTAAAGTCATAGATTCATGAATAATTTAATGTTACACACTGTAATTTAGTGGGGGTGGGAGGGGGAGCAGAGGAGTTGGAAAGGGGACCTGGATATATTTATCAAAGAAAGGGTTACCAGACGTGTTCATTAAAGGAATATTAGCCATCATCTAGTTCCAGCCTCAAGCAGTATGGGTAGAAAACCAGGGCAAGAGAGGATATGATCGTGAAGGAGTTGGGGCTAAAACCTAGATCTCTAGGAACCTAGCCCAGCAGCTTATTCTTAACACACCTCTGGGTTTTAAGAAAAGCCGTGAGAAACCACACTCTTTGCTGTTGTCACTGCTGAGGTAATAATAGCGAAACCATTCCTTTTCCCTAATTTCCTTTCCTGAATTTAAGTGATATTTTGGCCATTAAGACTCTCGCCCCATCTTGCCTACTATTGCACACTGGTACGTTACTTATTACATACTCAAAATAAGCTCTGTTATTTATTGTATAACTTTAATATATTTGAAATAAATAGCATGGATTTATTTTTTTCTTACCTATTTTGATTAAGGCTTTGTGATTTATGCAAATAATAGGCAGGTGATAGCACCCCCACATTACTAACAAGAATAAGACAGCCAGCAATTTTTCTGGCACTGAGAACTCTTCATGAGAATATATGTCTTGTCTCCCCAAGTAAAGTATAACTATCTTGAGGGCTGGGATCCTCTCTCTCACACACACCTTCATGTCCCCACAGCATATGTGATAGACATAGACTTGGGCACAAACTGTTGACTGATTTGGGAAGAGAAACTGCTTTTTGAAGAGACAAGGAGAACTGTATACCTGTATGTGTATGTGTAGAGTCACACATGTAAATACACAAGCAGACTTTGAGGCTGCCCTTAAGTAACTAGTAAGAAATCTCTTGTTGGTGATGCCAAAGTTTTCATAAGACCAGTTCTCATAAAGGAGCATGTTAGATAAATGCTAATGTCAGTTCAGCCACCCGTGTAGTAAGGATGATGATGAGACCTGATAGAATAGTTCATTCATGAGTGAAAAAAATATATATCATGGATGTTGTAGTTTTTTAGGAACAGAGGCATTTTCTTATAGCTTTCCCTGAGTTACTGCCTTAAAAAATAATAATTGAGTAACACTTCTTTCATAGTTGTACTTTTAGAAATTTCTCATAACTCAGTCTTCATGGCAGAAATGCTTTCATTAGGACCTATATTAGTCTCAGTAAGTCAGGTATCTTAAATTAGAATTCCCAAGGAGGAAAGAGGAATCCCGAATGTTTGTTCTCATTGTACCGCACGTGAGCTTATGTGACTTGATCTTATAATATATGACTTGTTTTGTATCCTTTTAAGTGGGATTTTTCAGAATTAAAGGTCCAAAATTAGGAAACATATTTGAAAGTAAATATACTCTAACAATTCAAGGTCTTCTTTATCTTTTATTTATTTAATTTATTTATTTTTGGCTGCATTGGGTCTTCTTTGCTGCGTGCAGGCTTTCTCTAGTTGCAGTGAGCAGGGACTACTCTTCATAGCAGTGCGCTTCTCTTGTTGCAGAGCACAGGCTCTTTATGACTCTTTTGTTATTGCTGGTTGCCACAGTTGCATTTGCTTTTCTCCTGGGTTTTGTAGTTACTTGTAAGCACACGTTTCTAAGTTCTTACTTTCTTAAAAATGTGGAAATGTATTCTTTCATGGTGGCAGTAAGTCAAAATAATATTTCCTGTTTTTAAACTTTTGTCCAGATGTCCTAGGTCTCCAATGATCTGGGAGGAGGAGAGATGGGATTAAGTTGGATGTTGGTATTGGAAGAATTTTCTCTGTTGGCTTGATATTTTCTAGAAGCAGCTTATTTTTCCTCTTTACTATAGAAATGAAAAATAAAAAACTGAAAACTCCCAGCTCTGTTTTGCTATTAAGCATATATAACGCCAAATTTAACGCATAGCTTCACAAAATATTTCCAGCGCCCTCTGACCCTACATAAAAGTACATTCACTTATGGTATGAAATATACATTCCAATCAAATGTGGTATAAATATGTCATAGGGTCATAATAAATGACAACTAAAGGGCCCTGGAGACCTTCTGGTTTACCTTGCCCCTTCCTATGTCCTTTATCCCATCTAAATGTTAGCAGCCAGGCCGCTGTGCTGCCAGCGGGTTGTGATTTAGCCGTCGTCACCCGTAGAGAGACCAGCTTACCCTGGTTTGCCTGGAACTTTCTTGGTTTTAGCACTAAACGTACCCCCATCCTGGGAAATTCCTTAGTCTCAGGTGAACTGGACGCTTGGTCACCCTAGTTTCAGAGCACACCTCAGAAACCTGGTTTTCAGACTTTTGATTCAGTACTCTTTGGACATTTTTTTTTTTTTTTTTGGTAACTTCAGAAGGCACAAAGGATTTCTCTTAAAAATATTTTCTTTGGGACTTTGGGGCCCCTTTTTATAGGTCATATAAAAATCAGGGGCTTCCCTGGTGGTGCAGTGGTTGAGAGTCCGCCTGCCGATGCAGGGGACACGGGTTCGTGCCCCGGTCCGGGAAGATCCCACATACCGCAGAGCAACTAGGCCCGTGAGCCATGGCCGCTGAGCCTGCGCGTCCGGAGCCTGTGCTCCGCAACGGGAGAGGCCACGACAGTGAGAGGCCCGCGTACTGCAAAAAGAATAAATAAATCAGATGTTGCTTTTAGATGCTCTAGATGTCAGGAAGGAGGACTTGGGACGAGTGTATAGGGAACTCAGATTTTCAATAGAGTTGTTTTTTTTAATTTATTTATTTTATTTTTGGCTGCATTGGGTCTTTGTTGCTGTGCACAGGCTTTCTCTAGTTGCGGCGAGCGGGGACTACTCTTTGTTGCGGTGTGTGGGCTTCTCATTGCAGTGGCTTCTCTTGTTGTGGAGCACGGGCTCTAGGCGCGTGGGCTTCAGTAGTCGTGGCACATGGACCCAGTAGTTGTGGCTCACAGGCCCTAGAACGCAGGCTCAGTAGTTGTGGCGCACGGGCTTAGTTGCTCTGCAGCATGTGGGATCTTCCCGGACCAGGGCTTGAACCCATGTCCCCTGCATTGGCAGGCGGATTCTTAACCACTGCACCACCAGGGAAGCCCTTCAATAGAGTTTTTAAATTGCAAAGCTTCACAGTTGTGCACTCATTCACATACAAGCAAATAAGTGCAGTTATTTCATAGTTTATCATTGCATTATTTAGAAGGGCCAGGCTGAGAAATGTCATAACTGAAGAGGAAGTAACATGGGTTGAAGCTTTAATGGAATGTTCTGGAAAAATTCCATTTTGGTCTGGGAAGGTTTCATACACTTCTCTGTTTGTTCAGCATGCTTTCATATGGTGTTTTGCTTCCTGCCTTTTCAGACCCATCTGTACTTGGAGGACTGGGCATATCAGTTCTTCCCCTGAAAAGTAAACTAATAATTTACTGCCCCGTGCTGTTGAGCTTTCCATAGACTTGTGAAATGTCATCCACAAGCACGATTATATTGTCTCATTCTGTCATTAACTTTTATTTTTCTTTTAGCAATTCCACACTTATGCCTAAACTTTCAGATTTTTCCAATTCTCCCAGACATTCCCAATAAGCACTTAAACTTTTGACTGTTGGTGTAGCTCAAATGTGAGTTTATTATTTGTTACGGAATTGAATTGGATAATCTGCATTTATGTTATAATTTGAACAAATTAATTTTATGTAGCTTTGATGAGCATCCTTTGATTTATATTTTAAACTATCAACACTATACCAATATACACTTAGTGGATGAAAGCCAGAGGGAGTATATATTATTTGGAGTTCACCTACCAGGAGTAAGTAATGCTATATCATTTATGTCTGGAGTAGTGCTTTTACTTAATTTATGCAATGTTGTATTGAAACTAAAACTAAAATTTACCATGACTTTGTACTTGGTAGGTTTTCCCCTCCTAGACTTCAATTACTTTAATTGTTTTGAAATAATTATATAATTCTGCCCATGACAGAGTGGAGGCCACTTGTAGTGTTTAATGTTATAAAATGTTTTTTTTTTTCCGTTAGAGAAAAGAAGTGTTAGCAATGACAGGTGTTTTGCTGTATTAAAATACAGGGATTTTTGCTCGCTTCAGCAGCACATATACTAAAATTGGAGCAATACAGAGATTAGCATGGCCACTGCGCGAGGATGACACGCAAATTCATGAAGAGTTCCATATTTTATTTATTTATTTATTTTTTTCGCGGTATGCGGGCCTCTCACTGTTGTGGCCTCTCCCGTTGCGGAGCACAGGCTCCGAACGCGCAGGCTCAGCGGCCATGGCTCACGGGCCCAGCCGCTCCATGGCATGTGGGATCTTCCCGGACTGGGGCACGAACCCGTGTCCCCTGCATCGGCAGGTGGACTCTCAACCACTGCGCCACCTGGGAAGCCCCGAAGCGTTCCATATTTTAAAAAATAAAATAAAATACAGGGATTTATTCAACTTAACATATTGCTTTTTAACTGTATGTTACAAACTTGATCTTGGAGCTCCAGCGGAATTGCATGCTTTCCTTCTCTACAGTGCAGAGGGCAGGAGAATTTTACTTCCTTAGTGGAGAGCAGTATTTGAGTTTAAATCCTAGACTCTGATACAAGAGAATTGTGTGTGTGGCCATAGCTGTGCATATCTTTTTTTCCTTATCTTTTTAGCCATAGCCACTCTTTCATGTGAAACATTTGGAAATAAAATGCAAAATTATGAAATCAATATAAGGCTTAGCTTTCAGGTCCATGTGAAAGGCTGTTTATTTTTGTTCATTGAACAGAAGTGGAAAGTTTAGATTTTTTTTTGTTTTGAGATAAACTGCCTAACTTCTTACCTGTATTTTTTTCTCTTTTTTTCTTACCTGTATTTTTATTCATTCGATAATCTTTACTATTGGAAGGTTTTTTAAAAATAATAATAATACAAATTATATAAGTATAGTATAGTTTTATAATTAGAATAATGGGTCATCGTCCCCTTCTTGAGAGCTTTGGCTTACATAAGGGAAATCACCTTTAATTAGCTCTTCCAGTCACTCAGTGTAAAATGGTCGGAAAGTAATCGAGCATATGTATGTTTGTGTCTTTCTTAAATACAGTCTTTATTTATGCACTTTTCTGTGCTGCAGTGCATGGCAGAGATAGGAGCATTGTAGCATGCAAGAGATAATTAGGTGCATCCCCTTTTTGTAATAAATAGGTTTCCAAACATTAGTATGAAAAAATTTTTTTGTAAACTTCATCATATTTCCTATACACAATAATGGATGTGTATAGGAATTCGGTTAGGGAATCCTTTTAACCTGTGAGTCATCCTTCTGTTGTGTTACTGTCCCCTGAACTATATGTTTTTTAGATTTTACTTTTCATGTATGTAAGAATGAGGTCTCTTGTGAAGAACATACTTGCATGGGGATCAGACTCATATCAAATTATGGAAAAGCTGCTATGTGTGAAATAAGATTTGAGGAATTAGAACATTCAACTTAATGAGAATTGTTATCAGCTAATTTTTATTAGCTTTTGGATGTGATTTCCTGATCCCCTCAAAAGTTTTCTAAGGGGTAGCTGGGGATAAAAGGGTAGATACCTTCTTTTTATTGCCTCTTCTATATCTTTTCTGCCTTTCCCTTTCTCAGTTTAGTAATTCACATCTTATTCTGTTTAAACCACGTAAGTGAGGTTAAACATGTCTTCACCATGCCAAGAGTCAAGTGAGTGGCTAGGGAGGGGAGTGAGAAGTAGTAACTGGGTATTTGACTAAATTGATGGATCACTTGTAAGCATTGTGGTTTTGTTGATAAGCTTTAGGTGATTTTGGAAGGCTAGTTAGGGGAGTTAAAAAGTGGAACTAAGTAAATATGAGGTGGTCTTAACAGTATATTTATGTATTTTTTACAAATTGAGATATAATTCACATACCATGAAATGTATCATTTTAAAGTATATAAATCTGTGGGTTTTAGTATACTCACAGAGCTACGTAACCATCACCACTAAATGTTCTAATTCTAGAACATTTTCATGTACCCCATACTCATTTGCAGTAACTCCTCATTCCTCCCTTACCCATCTCCTGACAACCATTAATCTCCTTTCTGTCTCTAGGGATTTGCCTATTCTGGACATTTTGTGTAAATGGAAACATGTGGCCCTTGTGTCCATCTTCTTTCACTTAGCATAATTTTTCAAGGTTCATCTGTATTGTAGCATGGATCAATACTTCATTCTTTTTATTGCTGAATAATATTCTGTTGTATGGATGTACCACATTTTGTTTATCTGTTTCTCTTTTGATGGACATATGTGTTATTTTTACTTTTTGACTGTTGTGAACAATGCTGTTATGAACATTCATGTACAAGTTTTTGTGTGAACATAGGTTTTTCATTTTCTTGGGTATATACCTAGGAATGAAATTCCTGGTCATATGGTAACACCATGTTTAACTTTTTGAGGAACTGTCATACTATTTTTCAAAGCAGGTGAACCATTCAGCATTCCCACTGGCAATATATAAAGGTTCCAGTCTCTTCACATCCTCCCCAACAATTATTCCTTGTCCTTTTTTTTTTAAAAAAAAATAATAGCATCCGTCGGTGTGACTTAATATCTCACTGTGATTTTGATTTGCATTTTCCTAATGACTAATGATGTTGAGCATCTTTTCATGTGCTTATTGATTATTTATATACCCTCTAGGGAGAAAGGTCTATTCAAATCCTTTGACCATTTTTAAAAAATGGATTTTTTTAATTGTTGAATTTTAAGAGTTCTTTATATATTCTGGATACTGAACTTTATCAGATATATGATTTGCAAATATTTTCTATCAGATGAAGGGGTTGTCTTTTCATTTTCTTAATGATATCATTTGCAGCATACAAGTTTTAACTTTTGATGTAGTCCAATTTATTTTTTCTCTTGTTTTTTGTGCTTTCAGTATTGTATCTTAAAGAACTCAAGGTAATGAAGATTTACTCTTCTGTTTCCTTCTAAAATTTTTATTGTATTAGCTCTTACTTTCAGGTCTCTGATCCATTTTGAGTTAATTTTTTATATATGGTGTGAGGTAGGGGTCCAACTTCATTCTTTTGGAGGTGGATATACAGTTGTCCCTGTATCATTTGTGAAAAAGACCATTCTTTCCACCATTGAGTGGTATTGGCATACTTGTCAAAAACTGGATGACTATAGATTTGTGGGTTTATCTGGATTCTCAATTCTTTTCCATTGATCTACATGTGTACTCTTATGCCAAAACCACATAGAAGACTGTAGCTTTATGGTAAGTTTAGAGATCAGGAAATATGAGTTCCTCTTCTTTTACAAGACTGTTTTGGCTATCTGGGTTTCTTGCATTTCCATATGAATTTTAGGATCAGCTTGTCCATTTCTGCAAAAAAGGCAGTTGGAATTTTGATAGGGATTGCATTGAATCTGTAGATCAATTAGAGGAGTTTTTCCATCTTGACAATACTAAGTCTTCCGATCCATGGACACAGGATGTCTTTCCATTTATTTAAGTCTTCTTTAATTTCTTCCAATGTTTTATAGCTTTCAGTGTACAAGTCTTGTGCTTCTTTGATTTAATTTACTCTTAAGTGTTTATTCTTTTTGATGCTATTATAAGTGGAATTGTGTTCTTAATTTCTTTTTCAGAGTGTTCGTTGCTAGTGTATAGAAATGCAACTGATTTTTGTATATTGATCTTGTATCCTATAACCTTGCTGAACTTGTTTGTTAGTTCTAGTCGATTTTTGAGGATTTTTAAAATTGTTTTCTATATATAAGATAATGTCATCTGCAAAGAGAGATAGTTTTACTTTTTACTTCCTTTTCTTTCGTCTCTTGCCTAATTACCTTGGCTAGAACTTCTAGTACAATGTCAAATAAGAGTTGTGAGAATGGACATCCTTTTCTTATTCCTGGTCTTAGAGGGAAAACTTCTAGTCTTCCGCTATTAAGTATAATGTTAGCTGTGAGTTTTTCGTAGATGCCTGCGATCAGGTTGAGGAACTTGTATACCTAGTTTGTTGACTGTTTTTATCATGAAAGGGTGTTGGATTCTAAAAATGTGTTTTAATGAAGAGATGGGCAGATTTTCTTGTGAGTTGAGTTCTTGTACTATCTGTGTCAGGAAATAATTTTTTTTTTCTTTTTTTTTCTGTACGCGGTCCTCTCACTTGTTGTGGCCTCTTCCATTGTGGAGCACAGGCTCCGGACGCGCAGGCTCAGCGGCCATGGCTCATGGGCCCAGCCGCTCCGCGGCATGTGGGATCTTCCCGGACAGGGGCACGAACCCGTGTCCCCTGCATCGGCAGGCGGACTCTCAACCACTGCGCCACCAGGGAAGCCTAAGTCTGACTATTTTTTAATGGACAGAGCTCCACTGGCATTTTTTTTCATGAGTAATATTGCTAATGTAGTATTTGACTGAATACTACAGTTCTCTAATTTTGTACATATACCCCAAGGGCCTTTGGTTAATGGCTACATTTTTAATAAATCTCAAGAATGTGCTGGGTGAATATTAATAGTCTTCAATGGAAATGCAAATATCAAACCTAGTGGAGTTATGATCCTAGATTTTGGGCATGCTACATCTGTAATGTTACATGTTTACTAAAGATGTATGGGAAAAAAAGGTTTCAAAGAGGTGTACTTGCCTACAAATGTATTCAGTACTATTCTTAACAACTGTTCTTAGAAATAATAGGATTTCCAGTTACTAGTCATCGAATGCTTGAATAATAGCCACAATTCCTAAAATTTATAGAGCAACGTACATTAAGACAACTTTTTCTTAAGAAATAATGTACTAATGTTTCATAATTCTTTTATTTTTGCTTAGTACTTTTATTAAGTATTCTGAAAATAAATCTCTGACCCTAGTTGGTCATCCCAAGAAACAAAGTTTGCTAAGAGAAAAAAAAAAGTATAACTAGCAGTATATACAGGGAACACGCAGGGCACCAAGGTAGTAGGTATTAATTGTAGAGATGCAGCAGCAGCTGCCTGACCAAGTCTGGCAGTTCTGATGTCTCTCCTCCTGCCTCTCAGGGTTGGCATCACTCTCAGCAGTGTGGCATCTCTGCACCTCTTCCAGTATCTTCTCTGCTTGTTGATTTCCACTGGTTGAATCTATTCTTTTTTCCCTGTTCAAATTCCAGAGTAGTATTAGCTTAGCCTTACCATCACACAGGTTGGAGAGTGGTCTTCCGAGCTTGGGGAAAGCAGTCTTTTTGAGGTGGAGATGTTGCTGTGGGCAGGGCAGCTATAGGAAGAACCATGATATGGTCCACAGAGCCGCTGCACAGAACCACACCCTGGGCCACCACGTTTATGGTTTTGCTGATTGGATGTGATGAGCAGGCAGTAGCAGGCACTTAGTGATTGGTCTTGTCTGGTGTACTCAAAGGAGAAAGCTCAGCCAGAGCTCCAGGTGCGGTTGTGATTAGCCACAGGTACAAGAGTGAATGGTCCTGTGGACAGAAGCAGTGGCTGGTTGAGGTGTTAGGAGAGCAGGGAGCAGTGGGCTGAGTTGGGGGTGGGACTGAAAACAAAAAAAAGAAGCAGTGGCTGGTTTGTGGCTGTCTCTAGAGGTGCAAGTGTTTGAAGTCAGTGGTATGTTGGGTTAATTACTAAATAAGCAGGTTTCTAGATCCCTTCAAACAAAGGAGCGCTTAACTTGGTATTTACACTTACCACTCCTTTCCTCCCACCCTCTGCTGTTAACCGATGTCAGGACAGTTTTGCAAAGAATCGAAAACTTGAGGGTGCTTTGTGCCTGTTCCTGTAGGAATTGACAGGAGGCTCCACAACCAGGTGATGCCTGACATCACTGTGGAAGTGGAATTTAGTGGTTGTGAATCTTTCTGGTTACTCCGTGTATTCCTCTTTTGATGGAAACTTCCATTTTTCCATCCACAATCTTAAATTCCTTTTGTTCATATGCCATCAAGGATGAGGTTACCAAAATGTTTTGCTCTTAAATTTTCCAAATTTGGGATATTATTTGTCATTATTGTTACTATTTATTCAGTTACATGGTCTAATTTTTTTGAACCCCATTTTGTTTTTATTATGTTGATCTAATTTGGAAATGTAATAAGCAATTCCTGCTGAACTTCTTTTAGAACAATATTTTTCTAGAGTATTTGATTAAAGTATTTGGTGAAAATAATTGGAATTTTTTTTTTTGTTAATATCACCGGGACTTTGACAGAGGAAATGAATGCTGTAATTGTCAAACTTAAAAAAAAAAATTTACCTTGTCGTTAGTTTACCTTTGTGTTTAAGCATAACGAATGCTGTCAATTTGCATTTTAAGGAAAACATTTTAACGTGAATACAGTTAGTAATCAGATTTTTCACTGAATGTCATTGCATCAAACTATTCAATAATTAAAAATACTTTAAGTTTCTGGACTGTAAGACTAAGTTTTTGGACTAGAGCAGAAATCTGGGGTATATTTTTTCCACTTTATGTAGTATTAATCATTTTTTCTCTTTTGGGGCCCCAAACTGATGGCTTACATGTTAATGCACCGAATGGCCTATGACAGATTTGTATTATCTCTCATTTTATACAGCCATTGACTGGAAATATCCAAAGATAAACGGTTACACTGTTTCTAACTTGAAAGTAAAGAATAGATCTACTTTTGTAAAGGTCATAGAATGTAGATTTTAAAAAATATATTATATATACCAAGTTATGGATTATATTCCATTTAAATTATTATGTAAAGGGGTGTCTGTTTTACCCTAAAAAGTACCTTACGCATTCAGTCTTTTTTTTTTTTTTTTAACTTGCTTATTTATTTATTTTTGGCTGTGTTGGGTCTTCGTTTCTGTGCGAGGGCTTTCTCTAGTTGCGGCAAGCGGGGGGCCAATCTTCATTGTGGTGCGCGGGCCTCTCACTATCGCAGCCTCTCTTGTTGTGGAGCACAGGCTCCAGACGCGCACGCTCAGTAGTTGTGGCTCACGGGCCTAGTTGCTCCACGGCATGTGGGATCTTCCCAGACCAGGGTTCGAACCCGTGTCCCCTGCATTAGCAGGCAGATTCTCAACCACTGCGCCACCAGGGAAGCCCACATTCAGTCATTTTTATATCACAGTAGTTTAGCTTTATGTTAAAAAAATGATAGGAAAACTTTTTATTTGATGTATTTTAAAAATTTGCTTTTTCCTAAAGTTAATTTTGCTCCGTAAACTCATCACCTCACTATCCCTCATGAAACCAAGTCCTCTCTCTTTAGTTAAGAATAGCTTGAATTTTGGTGCACATTTTTGCTATTTTCAGACCAAGTTTGAAGTAGCCTTATCTCAAAGGTAGCCTTATGTGGAGAGCCTTATTGCAAAGATTTTAGAGTATTTAATTTCTAGTATTTTTTCTAGAATTCAGAGTCTTGGGTATTTCTGGCCATAGAAGAACTTTGAGAAGAGTTCTCTATTTAGTTTTTGGTGAAATATGTTAGGCACTCTGAGAATGTCCTTACACTTTCTGACAATTGTATTTATGTTAAGTAAAGTTATACCTCAGTTCTTCTGTTGAATTTTGTACTGTCATATGATAAAGTTCACCAATGAATACATTGTTACCTATGTATGTGATAAAGATACTTGCCTTAAAATAGAGCACTCCTGTTTTGCAAACAGTCTACAGTCAAATCGTCTTTCCGGTTACTAATATTTCTGTGCGCCTGGTGAATGCAGGCCTGATTAAGTCCATGGAGGTAGGAAAGAAGATGGATATCTTTTCATTGTTAATAATCTGAACCTGGATTAAAAAGTATCTTGGACATGTAAAGATTTTATGGATAAAATAATATGAGTGTTGTGTGGCGTTTACTCCTAAAGATAGCAAATGACTGAACAGATAAAATGCCCGTTGGTTTTAATCATTATTTTCATTGACCCTATTCTCAGTAGGAGTAGTGATCCAAAAATGTGTGTGTCAGTTGTACCGTATGGTCTATACTTCTGCTGTGTATACATGACTACTGCTAATTGTCATCGTTAATGGCCATTGCCTTTATCATAGAGGGATCAGATGTACTATCAGCCAATAGAGAGGGTAATTTGGATAGAAAAGATTGTATCATATTTTGGGATTTAAGGTAATAATAATTTTATTGTTTGGAAGCTCTTTTAGGAATGATGGTTTAAATGGACATCACTTTTATCTTCTAATAAAAAGGTTCTTAAAATCAGCTCAATTTATGTGGCATAATTTTGTTTTCTACTTTAATATGGGATTAGTAAAGTATGCAATCATATGGGTCATAGCTTTTCTGATTCGGCTACGTGACTTACACATTTACGTCAAATCTTTAATAGTACCTATAAACGTGCATCAAATATTTAATTAATTAGTGGTTCCTTTAGTCCCTAAGGAAATATTTTATTTAAAGATAACTTTGTTATGATATACATATGTTGTATGTACATCTGAAAAAAATCTGTACAGCTTGACCATTTGAATAGTGAATAAATTTTGACTTTGAGAACCACCTACAGCTGATACTAAATACATGTTCCTGCCTGGTGTGTTGACTTCACTGATTAGTGTAATTCATTCTTGGTAGACTTATTTCCTTTTGTTTTGAACCTAAACTTCACTTTGCAATAGACCAATAGTGGATGAAGCACAAAAGGTGTCTCCTGGCTGTGATGGTGCCTCTCATGGTCGTGAGGCTTTGAATCAATCATTTGATCTTCTTCTGACCTGCTTTCACATTCTTTCTTTCTCCCTTTTAACTACTCTTCTCTGTGGTAAGAACATAAGTAATTATGTGAGGTAAGTTTCCAGTCGATGATGATGGGTACCTGTAGGCACGTAATATGTGTTGAGTTGAATAAAAAGTCTTGGACATTGAACCTTCTAAATGCCATACTTGTTTAGAGTATGTTCCCAGGGATACAGATGCCTGCCAGACCCTTTCAGTTTTCCTAGTGAAAAGGCCACATGACCCTCTCCAACTCCCCTCTTACCCCATGTCTCTCTCCTCTGTGTGATCCCTGCCCACACCCCACACCCACAACTTCCAGGAGAGAAGGGAGTCCAGATTTGACCTTCTTGTACTCCAGTGGCCCCTTTGACTTGGGTGATGCTCTAGCCCCACTGGCAGAAGCACTTTGCTCTGGTATCGCCAACAGCTTGGTGGAGTCATCCCCAGGATGGAGGCCAGCCAAGACTCAGGCCAGGATTTCCTGAGGGCGGAGGCCCTGCTTGTCCTGATTTTCTCAGCAGGCTCTAGCAATGGGCTTAATTGTGAAGTTGACCCCTCCGGGAGCCAGATGCAAGGACTTCTGAGGGTAGAGAAATAGGTACCTTCCTGGACAGCTCTTGAGCCTGGTTTGAACACATCATTCCATGGTCTCTGTTGACTGAGAGGGGAAACAGTCTAGTCAGCCTGAGTGCTGAGGTGAGTTTTCTTTTGCTTTATTGCTATTAAAGCTATTGCTTCAAGAGCTGGGCATAAACTATAAAAACAGTGGGGATCACGAAAAATTTGTTGATAATTGCATCTGAGGTAAGAATCCATTCATCAGGTAACACTTATGTGTTGTTAATCAGAGTGATGATTTCTAAGCCACAGGGTTTGCTTCTCAACTGAGCCTTTATGTGTTATTTTTGGAACTAATCAGGTTTTTGTTTTCTTCTAAGGGAAAATAATAGCAAATGTCAGACTGAACATTATATGGTTGGCTTATTCCTCACAAATTTAAAAGAATTACAAGCCAGTGTGTATGGTTGAAAGTTTAGATATCTGTCTGAGAAGACAATGTTTCAGAAGAATTTTCAGAGTTTTTTTTTTTTTCTTCCCTATCTTTCATTGATGTCTCAAGTTGACAAGTTGGTGGATATATCACTCAGAAGTTCCATCATCTCCATCCTCTTTACATCTTAGGCAGGGTCTGTGAATGTACCTCTTCATTTGTGTTAGGCTGTGAATACAGTGAGGGTGTGATGAATTTTTGGCCAAAAATGGGTTTTGGCACTCTGCTATTAGAGCAATTTAACCTTTTCAAGGCCAAGGAATTTATGTGTGTGTGGGTGGTCCTTCTGTCTGCTGAAAATGTTGAAGTAAGTGTTTCTGCTTTGCTCAGTTCTGAAGAATTTGTGGAGCTTGAGGTCTTGAGCCAGAGGGATCTGAGGAAAGACAGACTTTACTTAGACAGCAAGTTCTCTTATTGGAGCTCTGTAGGAGAGATTGGACACATCTTAAAAATGACCTGATTTTTTAAAAATGTATAAAAATAGTATAATCCACATACTAGAACACATAGGAAACTGGAAGAGAAGACATAAGCACATGGTTCCCTATCAGTGTAACAAATTATTGTCATTTCTTGGCTTTATTTTCTTCTTTTTGCCTCGTTTCTCTCTGCGCTCTGCTCTAGACGCACATGTAGAAGACGTGCCCCAGCCTTGAGGAGCTCCCAGTGGGGAAAGTGACCAGTAATAAAACATTAAAGAGGTCTGGGGATAGGATCAAGGTTATGAAATGGCTGCTGTGTATCCTGGAGGATGGTCACCTCATTCAGCTCAGGAGTCTAGGAAGGTTTCCTGGAGGAGTGATTCTTAAATTCAGTTCAGGAAGACAGGCCCTTAAGGATTTGCAACACTTAGAGGGTTTAGAATGCACCAAAGCAAGAGAACGTGGCTTGTTCTGGCCATTTCACTCGGTCAGCTAGCGCACAGAGAAGTGCGTGAGGGGTGCAGTTGGGTGGGTAGAGGCCAGGTTAGGAAAGGCCTTATGTGCCAGCCAAGGAGGTGAGCCTACAGGCACAGAGCCATTGAAGGATGTAAGTCAGGGGAATGGCATGGCAAGGTTTGTCCTTAAGGAGGATCGCTGGGAATTCCCTGGTGGTCCAGTGGTGAGGACTCTGAGCTCTCACTACTGAGCGCCTAGGTTTAATCCCTGGACAGGGGAACTAAAATCCCACAAGTGCAGCGGGGGCGGGGGCGGGGGGGAAAGGAGGATCGCTCTTTCAGGTAAGTCAAGGGTGGAGAGAGACTGGGAACAGTAGGACCAATGAGGAAACTATTGTGCTCATCATCCAGGCAGGGAGGAGGTGATGAGAGAGGACCCAGTAGCAAAGACGAGAGGCGCAGGGCAAGAGTGAGTAGCTTTTGATGGGAATACAGGAAGTAACCTGGATTCTGCTCCTGGAGACTGACAGATGGGGCGAGAGGAAGAAAGGACGTTGAGGGGCCCAGCAGGGAGGCGGGGATGTTAAATGACTCCCAACAATCAGGTGAGTGGAGAACTGAAAAGCAGTCATTGGATTCAGCAACCTGGAGCTCTAGGTGGCTCAGCTGAAATTTAATCCTAGGTCTTCTCAGACTAAATCCTCATTTTATATAGATTGCCCCATGGTAGTGAGGGGATCTCCAGTTACTACTGACCAACAGCCTGAGCTCTTAGGAGTTGAGCTGGCTTTGAAATCACTGCTGGGATTTAGCCCCGAAGCACATGATTGCTGTCTGGTCTTTCCAGTGCCATCGTTGGTTGTGAGTAGTTATTTATTCTATTGCAGCTGCATCCAACAAGCCCCGCGCGTGAACTAAATGGGAGATCTTCCTGCTAGTCAAAGGGCTGAAAGTGTAAGTTGCGTTGAGTAGAAGATGGAAGTAGTTGGGCGCTAAGCCCAGGCTTTCCAACTCTGATTCAGCAAACTTTTGATTCAAAGTTTCCATTTCCCTGAGCCTAACCTTTTCCAAGATATCAGGAAGCACCATTTGAACTTTATTCTAATCACCTGGGAAATTACAGCACATGAGAATGTCCTGTGGGCCTGTCAGGAGCAATGTTAACACAGTTTGAACAGCGGAAACCACGGTAGCATTTTCAGTTAAAACACAAAGGGCAGTTCCACACGGGTGGCATTTTACTACAAATGATGCAGCTGGAACTGAGTATATTCTTAATCACATTTAGACTCTGGGAGTGTGGTACTATAATCTTCAGCTTTGTTCGAAAGGGACTGTTAATACTAATAATCATGAATCATTATGAGCCATAAAATCTGATCCAGAAGAATACGAGGAAAAAAGTGATAGTATTATCTGCAAGAGTCTCATTTAGTGATACACGGTTTCCAGCAGTGTGATTTTAATTTTTAATCAATGCTCTTCCTCATTTATGGATGTTCTGCGGCTGACCGACTAGTGGAACCACCCTAAGCTTGTACTAATAATTTTTAAAAACACATTTGCAGTGATTCGTTAGGTTTCTTGTTAATCCCCCTTCTGATCAAAAGGAACTGTTTATTTTTAAAAACCCTTATTAGTTTTTTAAATTGCATAAAAATTATTGTAACTAAATAATTTTGGAATATAAAAAATGAAGAGTAGAGGTTTTCTCTATTCCATATTGAACCCAACAGGCACCACGTGATGGTGGTTTTGGTGTAATATTTCAGGCTTTTTTCTATTATAGCATGTTTTTGGCTGCTACTAGATCAAAAAACACAGTGACAATAGCCATAAAGATGGACACAACTCAAATGTCCATCAGCAGATAAATGGATAAACAAAATGTGGGGTATATACACACAGAGAGACGCACACAAATGGAATATTACTGAGGCTTAAAAAGGAATGAAATTCTGATATATGCTACAACATAGATGAACCTTGAAAACATTATACTAATTGAAGTAAGCCAGATGCAAAAGGACACGTATTGTATGGTTCCACTTATGTGAGGTACCTGGAATACACAAATTCATAGAGACAGAAAATAGAGCAGAGGTTACCAGGAGCTGGGGGTGGAAGAATGGGGGATTATTGTTTAATGGGTATAGATATGTTTTTGTTTGGAATGATGAAAAAAGTTCTGGAAATAAATAGTGGTGATGACTGTACAACATTCTGAATGTACTTAATGCCACTGAATTGTACACTTAAAAAATGGTTCAAATGGTAAATTTTATGTGTATTTTACTGTGATAAAAAAAAAAAGCACAGTGACTATGTAATTTTTGCATCTACTCTAAACACTTAGAAGTTATTTAAAATGTGATACAACATATTTTTAAAATGCGGTTATACTTGACAACTTGGAGTCTGTATCTGTCACCTTGGACTAAGTTATGCAGTGATAACCAACACCCCCCAAATCTTAATTTCTTACCACTACAAAGGCTTGTTTTTTGCTCATGTTGCATGCTTTTCACAGGTTGGCTACGATTCTATGCCATAACCTCTTCATTTCTGGATCCAGGATGAAGGCATGGTCCCTGCCTGGGATGTTGCTATTCTTGAGTCAGAGGACAAAGAGAAGATGGTGGAAGCACTCAGACCCTTAGAGGGTCTACTCAGATGTATCACACTTCATTTTTTTTTTTTTTGTGGTACGCGGGCCTCTCTCTCACTGCTGTGGCCGCTCCTGTTGCGGAGCACAGGCTCCAGACGTGCAGGCTCAGTGGCCATGGCTCATGGGCCCAGCCACTCTGCAGCATGTGGGATCTTCCCAGACCGGGGCATGAACCTGTGTCCCCTGCATCGGCAGGCGGACTCTCAACCACTGCGTCACCAGCGAAGCCCAGTCACACTTCATTTTAATCCACATTTTTACTGACAAAACTAGTCACTTGACCCAGCCTGACATTATTGGGGTGAGAAAATACAATCCTCCTATAGGGAGGGGCAGTGAATATTTGGGAGCCATAATACAATTACCTTAGGTTTGTAACTAGAAATATGACATTTGTCTGTGGCCATGGGAGGAACGGAAGGCATCTGTACATGTGAGACCTCACTGAGCTGGTGAAGGGTCTGGAATCACACTATCCAAATGGGGCAAAAGCCCTGAGCCCTAATGCGAGGTCTAGCTCGGATCTCTGTACCTGCTTAGGCTAGATCATAGCACCAGAGAAAGCAGTTGACAGGAAGGGGCACAGCAGGATAAAATTCCCAAGATAAGCTCTCAAACATAAATTACAAAGCACTTGTGGTCCAACCCTATGGAAGAGAATCAACAATTCCAAGAAATGGGAGAATTTCTATCAGGAAATAGAAATAATAGGCCAATTCAGAAGATTTTAAAATAAGTATATTTTAAAATGCTTAGATATAACAGAGGGATAATTCAGTGGAGTAAGATCTAGAGGCAATGAGACAAGAACAGGTGTATGTAAAAAATATAGCCATCAAAATGAAAAACTACTAGACTGGACACATTCAAAGGAGAATTAGTAAAATGGAAAATGGAACTGAGAAAACCTCTTTAAGTTCCAGAAGGAGAGACTAGATAGAATGACAAAGAGGCAATATTTGAAGACAAAACAGGTGAGAATTTTTCAAGATTTAAGAAGGACTCAAGTTATCAGATTGAAAACACTTACTGAATGCTGAGACATTACTAAAATATAAAGAAGAACAAAACAAAAGAAAAAAAAAGTAAACAAACTACACTTAGAACATTGCAGTTAAACTACAAAATATTAGGAGTAAAGAGTCATCTTAAAAGCTACCAGAGGGAAAGAACAGATTATCTGGAAAGGAATGATGATCAGAGTAACAGTATGCTTCTTCTTAGCACAAATAGTTGCTGAAAGACAATGAAATAACACCTTCAAAGTACTGAGGGAAAATAATTTGGATGTAGAATTCTATACTCAGCTAACCTATCAATAGTGTGTGTAAAATAGAGATCTTTTAAGACATGAAAAGGCTGAGAGAACTTACTACCAAGACTAGAAGAATTCACAGACCCTCACTGGAAGGACAGCTAAAAACTATGCTTCAGCAGGAATAAAAATGAATCAGAAAAAGAAAGGGCATGATCCCAGAAGTAAAGGAGAATAAAAAAGAAATTGGTAAACCATGTTGGCGAACTTTGAATGGAATAATTATTATTATAGCAGCAGGTGTGTGTGTGTGTGTTTAAAGGCAAGCAATTCTTCACTGGAAGAATAGAAATGGATTATAGCTTCTTAATCACTAGAAGAAGCAAAGTGGAATAAAAATTTTATCAGTTCAATAGACAGCAGGAGAGAGAGAGAAAAACAAAGAAAAAGTATAGTAAATAGAATAAAAACAAGATGGCAAATATACACCCAAATATATCAGTAATCATAATTAATATGATAAGGTTAAATTCCTCTATTAAAAGCAGAGATTTTTTTTTGGATTTTGAAAAATCCAGCTACATACTGTTTATAAGAAATACTTCTAAAAAACTTGATATGGAAAGGTTAAAAATAAAGGAATGGGAAAAGACATTCCAGATTCCACTGAGGGAGAGAACTGGGTAGCTGGTAGTGTCCATGGATGGAAGACATCACTGGATAACCTATTAAATTTTGAACGATATGAATGTTTTGCTTTCTTCAAAAAAAAAAAAAAAAGGCAAAACCCCTCAATTAGTAGGCTAAAGAAAGTTGGCATATAACAATATAATATTATATGTAACAAATATAATAATAATATCAGACCAAAGGAATTAAAGTGCGCAAAGGTTATTTTATGCTATTGAAAGAAACAATCTACCAAGAAATTATAAGAACAATATATTTTACACCTTACAAAAGAACACTAAAATATCTAAAGCAAACCTAATAGAATTCGCCAAATTTACAATCATAATGGGAGCTATCTCATTAATGTAGCTATCTCATTTAATGTAGCTTTAGATAGCTACATTAAATGTAGCTATCTAAAGAATTGATAGACCTTTGTGTTTACAAACACAAACAGAAGATATAATGCCAGAAGAAGACCTTATTATTCAATAGTCACACAAAAGATAAAATACTGAATCAGGGTTCCATTCAGGAAACCAAAACCACTCCCAAATATTTCAAAGCACAAAGGAATACAAGGAATTAGGAGCTTCCAAAATCATTGCCAGGGCTGGAAGTAGTGTAAGTAATCACAGATATAATTTTAAAAATTTGTGTATACCAGCTTCTGGCAGATGGTATGTGCTATATGAGTGTTTATTAGATAAAATTTGAAAAGATATATGAAGTTGAGGGCTGTCAAGGGATTAACGATTTCAAAGTCAAATCGTCATAGCTGTAATTCAGAGGTCAGGAAGCTGTTGCTGCTTCTGCCACCACGATTTACTCATGTCCTTACAGGTGGTGACGAGATACGGAAATATCAAGTCCAGGGACTGGAAACACTCGTGTCGGTCCAGCCTCGCATCCAGCCACCACAGGGTCTCCACCTTCCTGCTCTTGTATGTACACCTGTGATTTGTCAAAGCTAGTTATATCCAGAACTCCAGCTGTCACAGTCTGGGAAATGTGTTTTTTTGGTTGTTCTTTTTATTTTTGCCTTTCAGTCCCAGCAATTGAGAGGGGAACAGAGAGTTAAGTGGGAATGAATGTCAAGTGCCAATTAACTGTATCAAGCACAAATACCTAAGAGTCCACCTAATAAGAAATGTATAAGATCCTTATGAAGAAAACTTTAAAATACCGCTGAAGGACACCATAGGAGACCTGAATGAATGAAAAACATCCCATGTTCTTGGATCAGAAGGCTCAACGTCGCACTTAATTTATAAAAGTGATGCAGGAGCAATAAAAATGCTCTTATTTACAACTGGAAATGGTGATGCTGTGATTCATATGGAAATAAGAACAGTGTGGAAAACTGAAAAAGTAGGTCAGTGAATGGGAAATAGCCCTTCCAGATCTGAAAACACACAAACTCCCAAAAATGAAAACAGAGTATTGATGAATGCATAAAGACAAAGCAATGAAACTGAATAAAAAGTTTTAGAGGATTAAAATACGTAAGAAAGTGTTTATATATGTTAAAGGACTATCCCAGATCAATGGGAGAAAAGATTACCGTATAGAAAAAAACAGTTGAATCCCTACCCACAAAGCATACACCAGAAAAACTCTATAAATAGTTAACGATTAAAGATAAATGTACAACATAAAACCATAAAAGTAGAAGGAAACATAGGAGAATTCCTTCATAACTGAAATGAAGAAAGTCTTTCCAGCTTTGACCACAAAGTTCCGAGTAGGAAAAAAAAGGAATGGGGGGAAGAAAAGAAAGAAGCCCCAATAGTAAGCAAATCAGTCAAAAGACAAATGAGAAATTCAGGGAAAACACTGACAACAAACCCTATAAAATACACAAAATCTCAAACACTGAGGGATGCAGATAAAGCAGTGCATTTAGTAGGAAAAAAGGAAGATTGAAAACATTATTTAGGGTTCAACTTAAGGCTAGAGAACATAAAGGCTAGAGACTAAACCCGATGAATGCAGAAGGGACAGAAGGATAAAGATGAAAGCACGAATTGATGGAACAAAACAAACAAAAGAGGATCAATAAAACCAAAAGCAGGATTTTTTAAAACGACAAAATAGGCAGATATCTAGCAAACCAACTGAGAAAAGAGAGAGAGAGGAGGCAGGGATAAACGACCTTCGGCTAACAGTGCACATAACTGCACATAAAGTAGAGACTTTTTAAAAATCACGAGATGGATTAGATAGAGTTGATTGGCAGTTGGTAGTTATTTCCACCTGCTTCGAGTGTGTCTTCCTGACTACAGAGGCTGCAAAGCTGAAAACAATATTTCAACGAGCTTTCTAGATGAGAATTAGATTTCGCCAGTAGCTGCCCTTGTGTGAGATTTGGTTGGCAGAAGAGAAGCAGTGGCCATGATCCCTTTGACTCACTTCTTTGGCTGCCAGACAAGGGTGTGGAGATTCGGAGTCCGAGATCCAGCTTTGAAGGTGTCAGTAGGTGTAGCCACCCTGGCGGACGCTGGAGTCAGTCGTGGCTTCCTGATTCTGGGTTGCAGCCATTGCTGTGTGTACCTGAATTCACCTGTTGCCATGGCAGCCTCTGGCTCCCCACCTTCCTGATGTCGGCATAGTTGGCAGTTCCTCTGGAGGGTCAGTTCTAGACTCTCCTGGGAGTCATTTCTGGGGGCCCCACCCAGAGCTCACTCCTCCAGCCCTTTCAACAATTTCGTAAGCAGCTGGTTTGTTGTGTTGAATCCGTGGTTCCCCTTCCCTGCACTCAGACACGACCGATGGAAAGAATACTATCAACGACTCTGTGCCAAGAAATGTGAAAACTTAGGTGAATGGATAACTTCCCAGAAAATACAGATTACTAAAATGAACCCACAAATCTGAAAACCTGTATAGACAATAACAATAAAACTGAATAGGTAATCAAAACTGCCGGCTCCCCTCACACCTCATACAAAGGCTCCTAGGCCTCAACATTTTTATGGGCCGGTTTTCCAAGAAAAGATAACCCTTATATATCATGCAAATTGTTTTGGAGACAAGAAAAATAGGGAAAGTTACTCAATTCACTTTGTGAATATTGTATATAACCTTAGTACCAACACTGGAAAAGGAAAGGACAAGAAAAGGAAATTAAAGTCCAATCTCAAGAACATAAATGCAAAAATTCTAATTAAATTAGCACATTAAATCCAGTATTGTATTAAAAAATTCATCATGACCATACAGGGTTTATTAGAAAATATATTCAATTAATTCATTATATTACATTAACAGATCTTTTTCTTGGTGCCAATTTTAAATACAGTTGTATTTAAGACATTGCATTTTCCACCTACAATACACTGCTCGTAAAGTGCAATGCTACTTCCTTTCCCTGTGCTCATATTCAATATTCACATATCAAGGATGTCCTATTCTTTTTTTTCTAGTTTTACTGAGATACAATTGACGTGCACCACTGTACGTGTTTCAGGTGTACAGCATTAAGGTTCGATTTATATAATTGTGTCATGAGTATCACAATAAGTTTAGTTAATATCTATCTCATCTACACACCATGAAAAGAAATGAGGAAAATAAAGAAAACAATTTTTCTCCTTGTAATGAGAGCCCTTGGGATTTACTCTCTTCATTGCTTTCCTATATAGGAAAGCTTATGGCAGTGGTAACTATAATCATGCTGTACATTGCATCCCTAGTACTTATTTATCTAACTGGAAGTTTGTACCTTTTGACCACTTTTGTCCAATGCCTCCTCCCCCTATCCCCTGCCTCTGGTCTGATAACCACAAATCTAATCTCTTTTTCTATGAGTTGTTTTTTTTTAAAAAAAAGATTCCACGCCTAAGTATTGGATCATCCAGTACTTGTCTTTGTCTGACTTATTTCACTTAGTATAATGCCCTCAGGGTCCATCCATGTTGTCGCAAATGAAGAATGCCCAGTTATTTACTATAGCAGCTCAACTTTAAGGCTACTGTGGAATTTGCTACAGATTTAGGTCCTTCGATGCTTTGTGTGGAACAATGCTCAATCTATGCTCAGGTTGCCTTAATCATCCTCTTCTATGATGGACCCAGGGAAGACACCACCAGATGGAGCAACTCCGCCACCGGGGAAGCCCCCAGGCATTCCTCCTGGCACGCCTCCTGCACTCCGTACAGCTTAGTAATGATGGGGTTTGCAGACTTTCTCCAGCTCTTTCTGCTGATGTTCACATTCTTCCTTCTCAGCAGTCTGGTTCTTATCAAGCCAGTTGATGATTTCATTACACTTGTCAAGGCACTTCTGTTTATCCTCATCATTGATCTTGCCTTGAAGTTTTTCATCTTCAGCAGTTGCTTTCATGTGTTTAGTTGTTGCTGTTTTGTTTTGTTTATTTATTTTCTTTATTTCTTGGCTGCACTGCGTGGTATGCAGGATCTTAGTTCTCCGACCAGGGATTGAACCCATGCCCCCTGCAGTGGAAGCGTGGAGTCTTAACCACTGGACCGCCAGGGAAGTCCCAATAATAGTTGCTTTCACGTTGAATGCACAGGATTCAAGCAAATTCTTGGAAGATACCTTGTCCCATTGCTTATCTTTAGCTTTGTACTTTTAAGCTTCCTGGACCATATGCTCAATGTCTTCCTTACAGAGAAACACCATATGATTTAAGTAGATTCAGAAAAGGCATTTAGCAAGATTCAACACCCATTCATTACATTTCTTGGCAAACAAGGCATCATAAGGGCCTTAGCTTGATAAACCAAAAGCCCACAGCAAATGTCATTCTCAGTGGTTAAACTGTAGAAGCAGTTCCACCAAAGTCAGGAACATGACAAGGACGCCTGTGCTTATTACTAGTATACAGTACTGTGCTAGTGGTCCTAGTCACACAATATTACCAGAGAACCAAGAAACCAGTAGCAGAACTAATAAGGGTATTTGCGAGGTGGCTGAATTCAAGGTCAACATAAAGAAAGCAATAACATTTCTTTGCATGAAAAATAACCAATTAGAACATGTGTGAAAAAATAAGAGGGAGGGAGACACTTATTAGCAAGATTATACATTATTTGCCAGCATTATCCTCGGAGCTGTGGATCTAGTCCAGGTCCTAGTGTAAGCAGGACTCCAGGGGGTCTGTCCTGTTGGCCCTGAGTCCCTAGAACAAGTCCCCTCTCCTGTCCCCAGGGCACATGGAAACCTTTCCCCACTCCATCTCTCACCTTTGTGCACGTGTCCACAGCTTGGTGTCATCTTGTGATTCCCCTCATTTACAGAGCAGAAGGGATATACCTACTGTCGCAAATTGTATTGTTTCGTGGCCATTTCAGAATTAATAATTAGATTACATGTGTCAAAAATACCCACTGCTTTAAATTGTAATGGGGTTTCCTTTGGAAGCAGCTGCTACATTTTGCGGATTCCTTTTCTGTGTTCTTTGTCTCTAAAGGATTGGCTTATGTTGGAAGATTTTTAATTTAATTTGGAAGGTTATGATAGTTATCAAAGCCATTCTGAGTCTTCCGTAATGTGTGTCTCAAAAACCCATTGTAGAACTTAGGTTAGTCACAGGTGGTGGAGCCAAATCTCTGTTCCCCAGGCATTTCCTGGGGGGCTGTTTTCTCACCTCTAGCCAGAGGAGAAGGCTCGGGCTGAGCACAACAAAGACCACGTGAATGCTGGAGGCAGCAAGGCAAAGACCACTGATCTCAGGGTCCAACTCCAAAGTGTTATTAACTTGCCTTGATTTTTTTAAAATTTATTTATTCATTTATTTAATTTTTGGCTGCATTGGGTCTTCGTTGCTGCTGCCGGGCTTTCTCTAGTTGTGGCGAGTGGGGGCTACACTTCATTGAGGTGCACGGGCTTCTCATTGCGGTGGCTTCTCTTGTTGCGGAGCATGGGCTCTAGGTGCACGGGCTTCAGTAGTTGTGGCTCGCAGGCTGTAGAGCGCAGGCTCAGTAGTTGTGGCGCACGGGCTTAGTTGCTCTGCGGCATGTGAGATCTTCCCGGACCAGGGCTTGAACCCTTGTCCCCTGCATTGGCAGGTGGATTCTTAACCACTGCACCACCAGGGAAGCCTTCTCGCCTTGATTTTAAAGACAGTGTCTGCCTGTTAGAGTTGTGAGAATTAAATGACGGGAAATGCATGAGTGAACTGTAGACTCTAAAAGGGCCATAGAAATGCAAGGTTTTCTAATATATAGCACAGTCACACGTCTTCTTCAAAATAGATTCTCGGGCTTCCCTGGTGTATCCTTTACAAATTCCTTTACTGATGCTTTAGAGGAGTGTGAGGAGGGAGCAGGAGAAATACATGTATTTACCCACCAGCTTTATCCCCTCTTTCATTTAGAAAAACGCTTCCATTGGTCTGATGAACATGTTGGTTGAGAAGGACATGTGTCCAGGTATTCAGATATAGATGAGGGCAGTGCCATGGGGAAGCCAAATTGCCCAGCAGCACACTGAGGAGAATTTTGAATTTATGGAGGGAAGGAAGTGTCTGAGACTAGGGAGAAAGTGGAAGGTGTGAGAAGGGTGCAGATGTGACAGAGGTCTAGGGAGACAGACAGGAGCTAAAATGATGCAGGTAAGCCAGCGCACAAGGAAAGAAAGGTAGCTGATGCAAACTTTCCTGTGGGAGGGGCTCGCTGAGGAGCTTTGGAAGACATGCCTGATATCCAATTTTAGATTGTGTGCTATGCTGTGATGTTGTGGCAGAGACTGTTTTCTCTCTCTACGTTTATTCTTCCCTATCTTTTTCATGGTTCTTAGCTGGGCATGTTATCACCTGGAATAAAGAGCACATTTCCAAGTTTCCCTTACCAACTCATGGTCATGTGACACAGTTCTGGCTAATAAGATATAATCAGAAGTGTGAGGGCTTCCCCGGTGGCACAGTGGTTAAGAATCCACCTGTAAATGCAGGGGTCACAGGTTTGAGCCCTGGTCCGGGAAGATCCCACATGCTGCGGAGCAACTAAGCCTGTGCGCCACAACTACTGAGCCTGCGCTCTAGAGCCTGTGAGCCACAACTACTGAAGCCCATGCACCTAGAGCCTGTGCTCCGCAACAAGAGAAACCACTGCCATGAGAAGCCCACACACCACAACGAAGAGTAGCCCCTGCTCGCCGCAACTAGAGGAAGCCCGTGCACAGCAACACAGACCCAACGCAGCCAAAAATAAATAAATAAATAAAGTGTGACTAAATTCAGGCCAATAAATGTAAACTGAACTGTTAGGTTGGAATCCCAAGAGGGATGATTAAAGGAGAGTTCATTCAGCTGGATAAATCTCTTTTTGCCCATCTGCCTTTTGTCTTTCTTCCAGACTGTGATTTGGATGCAATGGCTGGAGCTCCAGCAGTTATCTTGTGTCATGGGGTAACATTGAGGAGGGAACAGAAAGACAGGAGTATAGGTCTAATAGTACCACGAAGCTGCCAGCAGTACCAGCTCTGGACTGCTTACCTCTGGACTTTTTTTTTTTAATGTAAAAGAGAAATACAGTTCTTTGGGTTTCCCCCCCCCCCTGTTTTATTGTAATAACCACTTATCACATGACAAGTAGTGTTCTGAACGCTTGGCTTACATGCTAATCTAATCTTTACACTGCCAACCCTATGAGGTACGTACTATAACTATCTCTGTTTTACAGATGAGCAGTGAGGAACAGAGAGATTGACTTGCCTATAGTCACAGCTAGTAAAGACTAGTGCACTAGGCAGTCTGGGCTTGTAAGCACTATGTTATACTGCATAACTGTGGCCAAACCCAATCCTCATTGATACAGTTGTGCAATGCCACCCAGAATCTGCCACCCACCACAGTCATATATTCTCAGTGAATTTTCAGTATTCCTGGTGAGTGATTTACAAGACGCAAGGCCCACCCACCCCCAGTACCCCCAAGTCACCTGTCCCCTGACACTAATGTGAAGAAAAGAGATCCCGAAGTTTTAGTTTGTGACCAGTAGTGGTGCAAGCAAAGGCCCAAGGAGAAGCAGAGACTGTAGGAAGGAACCAGGTGACCTGGAAGGGCAGGGGGATGTGGGCTGCAGGGGGACCGAGAACAGATTTCCCCAAATATATTAGAGGAAGGTGGCAGAGAAAGATGCTTGTATTCACGCCTAAAAAGCATTTCCAACATTTAGCTTCATTTCCTCAGGACTGCTTCCCAGGCATGGGCTTTGGTACATCTTGACTTTATTTGAATCGAATTGATGGAAGAATTCTTTAGCCAATTTCAGATGTTCTATTTGTTATAAATATAGTGATCACCACAGATTCTGCTATATCCCTGGTAGGTAAAATTAGGGGCCAAATTTTAAGATACTAATAAGAGTTTGACACCATAAACCATCTTTATTGATTGAATTAATCAAAAACAAGAGATGTAAAGCATTAAAGAGAGAGATCAGTGTTTGGTAGACGTCACTCCTTGGATGAAAGTGCAGCTTTCTCAGGAAGCTGTAGTGAGAAATTTAGGCTGTTCCTGTGCTGCTTTCTCTCTCTCATACTTCCAGTACCCAGGTGCGTAAGTTCCAGTCGAAGCTGATTGTAAATAGGCCAACTTCAAGGACACCCTTTGCAAGCTAGCAGGTGCTTGGGGCAGAGTTTGAGCTCATGCTAATTAGTTGCAAGGGGGCTAAGCCAGGTGCCGGTTTGCCCTGGGTTGTCAGGCAGCTCTCAGGGGCTTGTCTCCTGGTCACAGGAGTGAGGAGAGTAGAGGAGGGCAGGCTCCTTGGGGGGCTCCATAAGGAGGCTGAAGGATCTTACACATGCTCTTCTGCTCTGATTTTCCCCCTCATTCTTAATAAAGACACAAAATACGAGGCAAATGGGCCCAGCATTTGGAAAGCAAATCTGACCTGCAGAGCCACATTCTGGCAGAGCTGCCCTGGGAGGAAACTAGTCATAGAAGCTCTCACCAGAAGAGTCCTTCTAGAAGATTCCCCAGGAGAACCCCGAGCTCGGGCTACAGCACTTTCCCTCTGAGGGAGGGGGATGGTGATGGCCTGGAGGAAATCAGAAGCCAAAGCTGGCCTGCCTGGAGAAACAAATGGGTGTCCCCAAGGAATCTTGCTGAAGAGTCCAAATTGGACTCTCAGAGAAAATGAGAGAAAATGAAAATATGAGTGAATCAATCATGGCTTCAGACATATTTGGAGCTGGGAAGAAAATTCAGGCTATGAATGCCGGGCCGAGGATTGCTGTAATAGCTCACTAAATATTTGTTAAGTTCCCGAGTCACCTCAGAGAAACAGCCTTTCTAAGGAGAGAACAAAGACTCTCAAATAGACAGTTCTGAGAAAGGCACAGAGCTGCTTCACAGATCAAAATGGCCTTATTCAGAGGAGTCTGATAAACAGCACAGCAGCCTTTTCTTCTCAGCTTTTCTCCCTCGTGATCATTCATGTATTTCATGACTTCTTCCTTCATTCACTTTAATCCCTGGGGACAGGGTTGTGGAGAAATCAGGGATACATCCAAGGACAGGATGTTAAGGGTACCATCCTTGTTTTGCATTAAAGACAGAACATCGTAGAGCCATGGAAAATGAAGCCAATCATTCACCTAGGACGGCTCAGAATAGATCATTCCCCGGGCTCTGCACCCACCATTCATAATCGAATCCAGAGCTTTTCTACAGGAGCTTAAAAGATTTTATTCCTAATCCATTCCCCCACCCCCCACCCCAGAGCTTTGGAAATATGGCTGTGTAATTTAATGATTACAGGAGATGAACGAAAGAATGAACTAAATAAGCTAGCATCAAATTTGTAATGAAGGGACAAATTTTCCAAATATAGAGTAAAATCCAACTGTGGTGCAGTTGTTTAGGTTTCCTGCATAGCACTGACATGAGAGACCCCTCGGGAAGGCACACATGTCCTTGCCCACATAAGGAGCCTCCCCTTTGGCTGTTTACAAAGTTTGGGGAAGAAATCCACCCTCACTGCCTTGTACCATAGTAACTTAGCTGATGGAACAAGCATAAGCTGGAACAAGTCATACCCCGAAGCAATGAACAATAACCACTAGTTAACATTAGAGACAGCATGCCCCCAAAACACCACGGGACTTTTCTGCGGCTGATAAAGAGTAAGATTTGAAAAAACGATGCCGGGACTTCCCTGGTGGCGCAGTGGTTAAGAATCCACCTGCCAATGCAGGGGACAGTGGTTTGATCCCTAGTCTGGGAAGATCCCACATGCCACAGAGCAACTAAGCCCATGCGCCACAAACTGAGCCTGCGCTCTAGAGCCCGCAAGCCACAACTACTGAGCATGCGTGCCGCAACTACTGAAGCCCACGTGCTCTAGGGCCTGTGTACCGCAACTACTGAGCCCACATGCTGCAACTACTGAAGCCTGCGTGCCTAGAGCCCATGCAACAAGAGAAGCCACTGCCATGAGAAGCCCGTGCACCGAAACGAAGAGTAGCCCCCGCTCGCCACCACTAGAGAAAGCCTGCATGCAGCAATGAAGACCCAATGCAGCCAAAAAATAAATAAATAAATAAATAAATTTTTTTAAAATGTGAAAACAATTTAAAAAAAATGATGCCACACAAAACAGAGTGTGGTGCCCTGGATTGAATCTTGGCATCATTAAGAGGACTTTAGTTGAAAAACTAGTGAAATGCAAACAAAGTCTACAGTTTAGTTACTAGTAATGTACCAGTGTTGATTTCCCAGTTTTGACAAATGCACCACGGGTAATATGTGAACATTAAGAGAACCTGGGTGAAGAGCATACAGACCACTCTCTGTACTCTGGACTATCCTTGCAAGTTTTCTGTAAGTACAAATTTATTCCAAAATAAAAAGTTAAAAAAAAAGTGAAGCCACATTTTCATGTGCTACTAGTGGGAGTATAAATGGGTACAAATGTTTTGACATTACTCATCAAAGGTTTTAGAGGTGTCCATGCCCACTGACCTATAGTTTCACTCCCAGGAATTTGTCCTAAGAAAATAGTTAAGGATGTTCACCCCAGTACTCACTGTAATTGGGAAAGTTGGCTACAAACTCCAAGGCCAAAATTAGGGACCCTATGAACAATGATGTAGCCACACTGAAGGATTTATGCAATTACTAAAAGTAATGTTGGAGAAGTAAACTTGATGATGTGGAAAGACTGTCACGATATATTGTTGAGTGGAAAAAGTAATCTGCGTGGTATGTTCTCATTTTAAAAAATCTATGTGCTTCGAAGAATGGGAAAAGATATACCAAAGTATAAAGAGTGGTTTTTTCTAGGTGAGTGAGATTGTGGGTGCTACTGGCTGAATTGTGTCCCCCTCAATTCATATGTTGAAGCCCTAACTCCTAAAGCGAATGTACTCGGGGATGGGCTTTTAGGAGGTAATTAAGGTTAAATGAAGTCATATGCGTGAGGTACTAATTTTGTCAGATTGGTGGTCTTACAAGAAGAGGGAAATCTCTCTCTCCCCGTGCACATGCATCGAGGAAAGGCCATGTGAGCTCACACCTAGAAGAGGGTTCTCACCAGAACCAACCATGCTGGCACCCTGACCTCAGATTTCCAGCCTCCAGACCTGTGAGAAAATAAATGTCTGTTGTTTAAGCCACCCAGTCTATGGTATTTTGTTATGGCAGCCTGAGCTAAGATGGTGGGTATTCTAAATTTTGTTATTTTTGCTCTCTTGCTTTTCTGTAGTGAATATAAATTGCTTTATTACTTGAAGAACAATAAATGTGAAAATTTTATGCTTAGGGTTTCACTTTACTATTGACAGAAAGAAGCACAACTCCCTAGGTCTCCTTCAGAAATAGTTCTTGAGAGGGGATATCACGCAGAGATCATTTCCTTCATGGAGTCAACCTGTTGTCAGGCTCCTTATGCCCCAGGTCCTCAGGGAGGGGATGGAGCCCTTCATCCCTGCCATAGCCAGTAATTCATAATTCAGTCTGTACAGTGACTTATAGTTTAAAATGCCCGTCAATAGGACTTCCCTGGTGGCACAGTGGTTAAGAATCCATCTGCCAATGCAGGGGACACAGGTTCGAGCCCTGGTCTGGGAAGATCCCACATGCCGTGGAGCAACTAAGCCCGTGCACCACAACTGCTGAGCCTGCGCTCTAGAGCCTGCGAGCCACGACTACTGAGCCCATGTGCCACAAGTACTGAAGCCCACACGCCTAAAGCCCATGCTCCACAACAAGAGAAGCCACCGCAATGAGAAGCCCATGCACCACAATGAAGAGTAGCCCCCGCTCGCCGCAACTAGAGAAAGCCCGCACGCAGCAATGAAGACACAACGCAGCCAAAAATAAATAAATAAATATTTTTAAAAATGCACGTCAATAGATATTAACTTAGTTGACTGCCATAGCAGTAAGCAGTAAACAAGGCCGGTAATATCGCTTCTCATGAGTGAGGTTTGGGAAGGTTGCATGACTTGCCCAAGGTCACCTGCCTAGTGATAATGGAACTAGGACCAGGAGCAGGGCTTCTTGAATCCAAGACCATTGCCTGTCTCTGCTATCAGTTACTGCCTGTCCAGCTCTTTCTTTCACAGAAGCCCTGGGCCATCTCATGAGTAGGATTCAGAGAGCTGGCTCAGTCCTCCAGAGTCCCCCCCAACCCCCAAATCCCTAGGCAAATTCTGGTCCTCATACATTTCATATTGGAAATAGAAAGATGTTAGGTTCTCCCACTTCCATGCCAACCACGAGCTATTTCTGGATCGTGTGTTTTCCAGAACCTCAAAGGCTGTGCAGGCTTTGATAGAGTCTCGAACAGCCAGCCTTGATTTACCCTGTGCATCCACCTGGCTGCAAGGTGAAGCCTGGACCCTGGGCCCCAGAAGGAAGGCGGCACTTACTGAAAATGGCTCTGCTAGAGAAGAAAAAGCCAGGATCTGTCAGTGTTGGGATCTAGCTCAATATCTATCTATTTATGTATTTGTTCTGCACTGGCAAGTATGAGCTTGGGTAACCATCTTTAAATCCTCTTAGGGATTTTGCAGTTTTTGCATTAGTGAGTGAGAGCAGTTGCAGACATTGGCACTCTTTGCTAGATTTCTTAAAGTTAAGTAAAAAATTTGATGACTAAATGGAAGAACCAGGAAGAGATTATTTTGGCATGGGGATTGCTATTGCTCTCTTTGACTATGGAACTTAAAAAATGAGTTTACTTATTAAGTAGGAAAATTAAAAGAGCATCGTACTATATGTGCATTCAGCAGACATATCAGTGCTTGAAATGTGCAAGGCATTGTGCTAGGCTAGGCTTATAGGAAAAAAAGCTGGACTCAAAAATAATACCTGCTCTCAAGGTACATGCAGCCCACTGGGGAGATAGACATCTACACACATCATTGTTATCCAAGGCAGTAGTGTTTTCAATCCCAGAAGGTGGTTGGAAATGTGAGGGGGATCATTTTATTTTTTAAACTTAATTTTTTTTTTTTTTTTTTGCGGTACGCGGGCCTCTCACTGCCGTGGCCTCTCCCGTTGCGTAGCACAGGCTCCGGACACGCAGGCTCAGCGGCCATGGCTCATGGGCCCAGCCGCTCCGCGGCATGTGGGATCTTCCCGGACAGGGGCACGAACCCGTGTCCCCTGCATCGGCAGGTGGACTCTCAACCACTGAGCCACCAGGGAAGCCCTATTGTTTCCTTAATGAGATTTTTAAAAATTGAGGTATAATTGACATATATTTGTTTCAGGTGTACAACATAATGATTCGATATTTGTATATATTGTAAAGTGATTACCATAATAAATCTAGTTAATAGTTAATATCAGTCACATTATGTAGTCACAAAAATTTTTTTTTGCGATGAGAACTTTTAAGATTTTACTCTCATAGCAACTTTCAAGTATGCAGTACCGTGTTATTAACTATAGTCACCATGCTGTGCATTGTTTGTACCTTTTGATCCCCTTCATCCATTTTGCCAATTCCCTTACTCACCGTGCCTCCCCTACCCCCATCTCTGACAGCCACCAATCTCTGTATCTATGAGCTTGTGGAGTTTTTTGTTTGTTTGTTTTTAGATTCCACATAGAAGTGGGATCATATGGTATTTGTCTTTCTCTGACTTATTTCACTTAGCATAATATCCTCAAGGTTCATCCATACTGTTGCAAATGGCAAGATTTCATTCTTTTTATGGCTGAATACTATTCCATTGTGTATATTTCACAGTTTCTTTATCCATTTATCCATTGATGGACACTTAGGTTGTTTCCATATTTTGGCTATTATAAATAATGCTACTGTGAACATGGGTGTATATATATCTTTTCGAGTTAGTGTTTTCATTTTCTTCTGATAAATACCCAGAAGTGGGATTGTTGGATCATATGGTAGTTGTATTTTTAATTTTTTCATACTGTGTTCCACAGTGTCTGCACTAATTTATATTCCCACCAGCAGTGCATGAGGGTTCCCTTTTCTCCTCATCCTCGTGAACACTTGTTATTTCCTGTTTTTTTGATAATAGCCATTCAAACAGGTGTGAGGTGATATCTCATTGTGGTTTTGATTTGCATTTCCCCGTTGATTAGTGATGTTGGGCACCTTTTCATGTATCTGTTGGCCATCTGCATGTCTTCTCTGTATATATGTCTATTCAGATCTTCTGCCCCATTTTTAAATTGGATTGTTTGTTTTGCTATTGAATTGCATGAGTTCTTTATGTATTTTGGATATTAACCCCTTACCAGCTATATGATTTGCAAATATTTTTTTCCCATTAGGTAGGTTGCCTCTTCATTTGTTGATGGTTTCCTTTGCTGTGTACAAACTTTTTAGCTTGATGTAGTCTCATTTACTTTTGCTTTTTTTGGTCAAATCCAAAAAATCATCACCAAGACTGATGTCAAGGAGCTTATTGCCTATGTTTCTTCTGGAGTTTTATGGTTTCAGCTGAGAGTAATTACTTTAATTATTATAATCACTAGAAGTCATGATGGAGGCAGGTCCAGAGATGCTGAACGTCCTGCCATAAAGAATTCCATATAACAAAGGGTTGTCTGGCTCAAAAGGCTCAGGGTGCTTTGAGTGAGGATCTGGAAAAAGGACAAGCACAGGGCTAGGTAGAGAGGCTGAAGCTTCTGGGGAGAGGACACTGAGGTGATACCTACAGACAGGTGGGGTTCTGACAGGCACAGATAGGCACAGGGAGATTTTATTTGGAGGAGCAAGGTGAGCAAAGGCCAAGAACACACAGGGCATAGTCTCAGAATGACAGTTCAGGGTTTGGGGAGTAGAAATAAGACTGGAAACATATACTAGGTCATGAAGTGCCATGCCAAGAAATCTGGATTTTATTTTCTGAGGAGTGAGTAGGCTCTGGAAAGAAGTTCTTGAATGAGACAGGAACAAAAGCAAAACCGCGCTTAGGGAAGATTGAATCTGGGCCCAGTGTATGGGACAGGGTGGAGAAGTCTGCCCACCACGTCTGAGGTCTGTGACTCTCGGCAGCCTTACTTCACCTCTCTGGGCCTGAGTTTTCTCATCTGCAATATACCTAGCACGAAAATTGCTGTAAGGTTTAATTAAACAGACATAATGTATGTGAAGTGCCCAGCACACGTTGCAGCAGCCCAGTGCTGCAGTGGTTGTTACTGCTTGTGGTTTTGGGTTTATTGGTTCCTGCTGCTACCACTACCAGCTACTGGCTGGTAAAGCTGACCATAGATGTGCACACTGGTGTGTCTTGGCCCACAGGTGTGTTAGGGGTTATGGGAGGAACAGTTCTGGTCTTTTCCCCTTGACCTTCCTTCCCACTGGGGGACCAGAAGAGGCTAAGCTGGAGCCCAGACCCATCCGTGTTCCCAAATGGGCCATCAGGTTGGAGCGCTCAGAGTGGGACAAACCTCAGAGTCATCTTGCTCAACACTCTCTACTCCAGAAGAGGAAATTCGTACCAGAGGGGGACCGGCCTGATGTCACACAGCCGGGCAGTGTGATCAGAGTTGGGACGGACCCCTATGTTTGAATCCCAGCCCCTGCCTCCCTACACGGTCCCACAGGTGAGGAGAGAGGGGGAGGGGCCCTGGCCCCTTCCCTACTCTACGCTCATGCCTGCAAGGTGAGAGGGCCCTAAACGGGAATGGAGTGGGGTGGTGGTGGTGAGGGGACTCGAGTCAGAGGAAGCAAGAATATGGGACGGAGGCCCTCCCCTCGGAAACTCCCCAGGGCTCCCAACATGTTCAAGTCAGGTTCAGAATCTCCAGCGCGGCCTCCAAGATCCCCCCCACCGCCAGCGCTACCCCCGGTGGCCTGCGGCCACAGCGGCAGCACATCTCTCCCTGCTCCTCTGCACGCTCCAGCGGCTTTCCTTGAAGCCCTTCGGCGCTTTGCTGCCACCGGGACTTTCTGCATCCCGTTCCCGGGTCACCTTCTTTCCCCTGCTGAAATCCTGTGCCTCTTTCTCAGTCCCGCTCAGATGCCTCAGCCTCCGGGAAGCTTACCTGCGTCCCTGCCTTGGGAAGGGCCCCTCTGCCGCCTCGAAGCCCTTGGCCACGGCCCGGTGTTCAGCCTTGTGTCCCAGCCGGCTGACAGGCACCTAACCACTTGTCTCTGGGGCCATACGTTCCTTAAGGGTAAGGACTGCGTCTTCTGTCAGCATCTCAAAGGTGGGTGGCACTTGTGGCTTTCGTTTCGACATCCTCAGGGCCGACCTCAGCGCCTTGCATATCCTCGGTAATGATAAATATTTCTTCAGCGGGATTGCAGTTTTCTCTCCTCCTCCGTTTGAAGCTTAGTAACTGGCCAGCAAATCTTTGTTGAATTGATTTGAGGAGGGACTGAGGAAAGACTAGCGCGAGAGAGACATTTGTTTCTCCAATTATTTACAAGAAATAGCCCAGGCCTGAAGTTATAAATGACACTGGCAGCCCTGCTTATGGTCCACGTGTCCCAGCTTCCTGGAGCTGCAGCGGCAGCCTTGCTAATGACCGCACTCAAGAAACCCGCAAGGCTGGTGCCCTGCAGAGCTTGGGGGAGACAGATGGGCAGGAGAGGGGAAGGGAAGCTTGAGCACTGTGACATACTCTTCCAACATTTCCTCTCATAAAGCCAGTAATAGAATCATTAATGCTGGTTTTTAATTTAGACCATCCCTTTCACCTGAGCAATTCTAGGGTTTAATGACCAGTAAGCTGATGGCTTGGGAGGTTGCTCTAATAACATTATTTAGGCAAAATGAAAGAAAATGGCCCCAACGAACTAGGTGGTGTTCAGATAACTGCACAGTAGGTTCAGAGTCAAACCAGAACTGGAGATCCAACCCCAACTCCCAGTTTCAGTAAACCCACATGGCTGCTCTGGTCTGGAAGTCTCAGAGTTGTTGTCCATATGTTTAAGAACTAAGAAGTACTGCGGTGTGCCTTGTACCAAATTCTCAGGCCTTCGCTCTTCTCCAGAGAGTCCCCGAGGAGGAAAAGTCTAGGAGGGTGGCTTATTGACCTGCAGTGGAACTCCGTGTACGGGCCTCACCCCAAGGTGTCAGGCCTGTGAACACTTTGGCTGGTGTTTCCATTGCTGTGGAAGCACAGTCAATTCCCGGCCCTTTACTGGTTTCCCTTGTACCACAAGCTTAACCGGCTTCTGCAACCCAGGGAGTTAGCTTAGGCTCAGGTGGCAGGCCCTGTTTGTTTATCTAAACAATTGGCTCTACGCTGGAGAAGAGAAATGAGCTTAGGTCACAGAAACTGTCTTAGGTCACCGAGTGGTGAGCAGAGACCAGAGACAGGGCTAGAGGCTGGGGAAAGGATGTGGGGTATGATTCCCAGCCTTCCTTCTCTAAGGACAGATACAGGGCAATGACAGACCCATTGAAGTTGACCTTTAAATGCCATCTCTTGATATCCAGGCCACACTGGCCTCTTCCCCTTGCAAAGCTTACCACAGACTGCAGCTGCATAGCTCAAGGCTATTGGAAAAAGTCATTTGTTCTTAAAAAAAAAAAAAATCCTTTTTTGAAGACTGCAGTGCATCCCACCACCCAGGGCGTGTGTCATGGAACAAACACGGGTCTCTTGGGCTCTGTTTCAGGCCATTAACTTAATGGCTCTGGTTCTTGGAATCTCTGCTCTGGACAAGTCACCCTGTTACATAAACATATTCATCTGGCTAAAAAATGTGTGTTATTGTTTTCTGAGTAAGGGTCGTTTGAAGTTAATGTGTGTGTTTTTTCCCATCTGATTATTGTGAATATTACTTAGGCTCCCTTGGAAAAATAGTAACAGTCCCAAGAAACTCACAGAACAGCAGAATTTCCTTTCCTCCCAATCAGATCGGGTATTATAATCATCTTGCACAAGTTGAGGACTGGTACCCAACCATCACTGCTGAGAAGATAATCAGGAGATAATGTCAGTGGCAGAGAAAGTTGTCAGAGCAGGGTGGTCTCCTGCCGCTCTCAGAGTGCTGAGTGTATATGCCAGGAGGGCGGGGGGAGTCAGTCCCTTAGTGGAAGTAAATTTGGAGGAAAAGCCAACTATTCCTTTGCACCAATATCCTGCCTACAGCATTTCCTACCAAGTGCCCACCTAACCCCCTCCCTTGAACTCCCTTACATGGATGTGGGAAGAGGGGGGCACAGTTAAGATAAGGAGGCAGCTAATTGAATTTAATTCACTAAGGAGGCAACGAATTTTGTGATGAAGCTTAACTTCTGGTTGCTAAATATTTTGCACTTGGTGCTCATCCCCTGAAAACCGAACACCAGTTGTTTTGCAAGACAGATTGCACAGTGGATGGGCAGAACAGTGGGCAATCAGGGGACCGCAGGCAGGCGACTCCAGGCCCGGGGTCTAGCCTGTGTTAGTGGGTTGGCCTGGTCCCCTGGCTGCCAGGGCCTGCTGTATGAGGGACACAGGCCTGATAGGGACCAGGGTCTGTGAGGCAGGCTTTGTGATGAGACTGTAGATCCAAATTTAGATTTGCCAAAGTAAACAAAAATGCAGCCCTCCTTCTCCACTGTATGTGACATGCCAGTAGAGCATTCTGGAATGTGTGTGTGTGTGATGCTTATTTATGGAAGCAGTATGTTCTTTAAGGTTTTAGATAGGATGTGATACCCTGTCTTTGTAAACTTGGTCAGTCACCAGCTGCCAGCAGTGGGCAATTTGCCATGACTCCAGTGCTTCTCTTGGGTAGGGATTTTTTGCTCCCTCTCCCCTTTCTGTTTTCTCCCCACCCTTATCTGTTCCATTTCAGAGCTGACCAGATAGCAGCCCAGGCATCACACATTTTATTCCTCTTGGGAAAAGTAATTC
The DNA here is from genome assembly GCF_963924675.1 of Phocoena phocoena. NCBI lineage: Eukaryota > Metazoa > Chordata > Mammalia > Artiodactyla > Phocoenidae > Phocoena > Phocoena phocoena. Next base: position 55,664,214 of record NC_089232.1, read on the forward strand.
CCATTTAACCTTTGATTGAGTACTTAGCACAGTGCCCGGACCATAGGAGATACCCTATAAGAATTTGTGGGGTGGGGCTTCCCTGGCGGCGCAGTGGTTGAGAGTCCGCCTGCCGATGCAGGGGACGCGGGTTCGTGCCCCTGTCCGGGAGGATCCCACATGCCGCGGAGCTGCTGGGCCCGTGAGCCATGGCCGCTGAGCCTGCGCGTCCGGAGCCTGTGCTTCGCAACGGGAGAGGCCACAACAGTGAGAGGCCCGCGTACCGCAAAAAAAAAAAAAAAAAAAGAATTTGTGGGGTGAATAAGTGAAAAAAAGTTTTTCGTATTCTTTCTCTTTCTCTTCAAGAAACTAGACAGGAGGACTTCCCTGGCGGTCCAGTGGTTAAGACTCCACGCTTCCACTGCAGAGGGCACGGGTTCGATCCCTGGTCGGGGAATTAAGATCCTGCAAGCTGTGCAGCGCCGCCGGAAAAAAAAAAAAAAAGGAAAGAAAGAAAGAAACTAGACGGGAGAAGTGACTCCAGTGCCTTTAGGCTGTGATGCTTCTGGTTTGACCCTTATCCACCCAAACCCAGGTGTCCCCTGGGGGAGCTGTTATTATGGGCTGCACCTGGGAGTGACCACAGGGACTGCTGGTAGGGACCTGCTATGTTGTCACCGTGAACCCCAAGGGCACCCACAGAGCCTGGCAGTTCACTCGAGTTCTTCATACTCAGAAGGTCCTGTCACTTATAACAGCTAGTTATATGGTCTTCTTCTTCATAGCCCAACACTCCAGAATCAAGGAGTTGAATGTAGATATTCATGTAGACAGGTCCCAGAGTGGGGTATTGTCTGAAAACAGTCAGATAAAAACAAAATTTATTTTAGCAAGAAAATAAAAGAAAAAAGTTTATCCTAACAGAATGAACTAGATGAATTTGTAATTACTGATATTTCTTTTCTTTTTTGTTTTAAATTTATTTTTGGCTGCTTTGGGTCTTTGTTGCTATGCGGCCGGGGGTGGGGGGCGGGCTTTTTCTAGTTGCAGCGAGTGGGAGCTACTTTTTGTTGCGGAGCACGGGCTCTAGGCATGCAGGCCTCAGTAGTTGTGGCTGCAGGCTCTAGAGCGCAGGCTCAGTAGTTGTGCACGGGCTTAGTTGCTAGGCGGCATGTGGGATCTTCCCGGACCAGGGCTCGAACCCATGTCCCCTGCATTGGCAGGCGGATTCTTAACCACTGCGTCACCAGGGAAGTCCCATATTTATTTTATGTTGAGAAGAGCCTATTAATGATGAGAGATGGACTCTGAGGAACTGTGATGGGAAAATGATAACTGTATAAAGATCGTGGCAAACAAGGGGGGTGAGAGAGAATTTTAGTTAAAGTCAGAAATGCCAGAGGGATGTTTTCTGTACATATATATCAGACTAGGAAAACCAAGGTGGCAGCTTTTTAGAAGCTGAAAACTGATCCTTCTTGAAGGACCCAACTGTAGAGTAGGATCTTGAGGGGTGGAGAATACATATTTCCTTTAATTATCTATATTTTTTACAAAATGGAAATATTCCTCTTTTTAAATTTAATTTGTTTAAAAATTTTTAATTTGTTTTTTTTTGAAGTACAGTTGATCTACAATGTGTTAATTACTGCTGTACAGCAAAGTGATTCAGTTATACATATATACATTTTAAAAAAAATTTATTTCTTTATATTTGGCTGCATTGGGTCTTCATTGCTGTGCGCAGGCTTTCTCTAGTTGGTGGCGAGCGGGAGCTACTCTTCGTTGTGGTGCATGGGCTTCTCACTGCGGTGGCTTCTCTTGTTGCGGAGCATGGGCTCTAGGCCCGCGGGCCTCAGTAGCTGTGGCTCACAGGCTGTAGAGCACAGGCTCAGTAGTTGTGGCACACGGGCTTAGTTGCCCCACGGCATGTGGGATCTTCCTGGACTAGGGCTCGAACCCATGTCTCCTGCATTGGCAAGCGGATTCTTAACCACTGCGCCACCAGGGAAGTCCCTATTATAGGATATTGAATATAGTTCTCTGTGCTATACAGTAGGACCTTGTTGTTTATCCATTCTATACATAAAAGCTTACATCTGCTAATCCCAACTTCCCACTCAAACCCTCCCCCAACCCCTCCCCCTTGGCAACCACCAGTCTGTTCTCTATGTCCGTGATTCTGTTTCTGTTTTGTAGATAAGTTCATTTGTGTCATATTTTAGATTCCACATATAAACGATATCATACAGTATTTGTCTTTCTCTTTCTGACTTACTTCACTTACTGTGATCATCTCTGTTGCATCCATGTTGCATTATTTTGGGGTACATGTATCTTTTTGAATTATAGTTTTGTCTGGATATATGCCCAGGAGTGGGATTGCTGAATCATATGGTAATTCTATTTTTAGTTCTCTGAGGAACCTCCATACTGTTTTCCACAGTGGCTGCACCAACTTATATTCCCACCGACAGTGTAGGAGGCTCCCTTTTCTCCACATCCTCTTCAGCATTTGATATTTGTAGACTTTTTAATGACGGCCATTTTGACTGGTGTGGAAATATTCCTCTTTTTTAAAAAAAAATAATTAATTAATTTATTTTTGGCTGCGTTGGGTCTTCATTGCTGCACGCGGGCTTTCTCTAGTTGCGGCGAGCAGGGGCTACTCTTCGTTGCGGTGCGCGGGCTTCTCATTGCTGTGGCTTGTCTTGTTAAATAGCACGGGCTCTAGGCACACAGCCTCAGTAGTTGTGGTGCACAGGCTTAGTTGCTCCGCGGCATGTGGGATCTTCCCGGACCAGGGCTCAAACCTGTGTCCCCTGCATTGGCAGGCGGACTGCAACCATTTCGCCACCAGGGAAGTCCCAATATTCCTCTTTTTAATAAAATTTTGTAAAATTTAAAAATATTACAGGGACTTCCCTGGTGGTCCAGTGGTAAAGAATCCTCCTTCTAATGCAGCGGATGCAGGTTCGATCCCTGCCCGGGGAACTAAGATCCCACATGCCGTGGGGCAGCTAAGCCCATGCTCCACAACTGCTGAGTTCGTGTGCAACTAGAGAGCCCGCATACTGCAAACTACAGAGCCCACATGCTCTGGAGGCTGTGTGCCACAACTAACAGAGACCACGCACCTTGGAGCCGGCGCGCCACAACTAGAGAGAAGCCCGAGTGCTGCAACGAAGAGCCCATAAGCCACACTGAAGAGATCCCTCATGCCTCGACGACGATGATCCCGTGCGCCTGCAACTAAGACCCGATGCAACATACATAAATAGATAAATTAAAATATTTTAAAAAACAATAAAAAAATTACAAAAGTAAATAAAGTCAAAGGTGTACATCCATGTAATCTCACCTCATAGTAATAACCATGTTGAACAGACAGCATTGGTCCTGCCATATCCCTTTAGGGCCCCCTTCAGGTCACCTGTACACATCTCTCATATGTACAGTCCAAGCAAGGGCAGTGAATGTCCCTGTAGACGCATCTCTGTGGGACAATTCTGAGGGGTCCCCAGGAGGTTGGGACCCAGGTGCCCGCAGTGCCCATCAATGCACTCTTACTTGGCTTTATGCCATCCAATCTCATTACTCCACTCCCTCTCTGTGCTTCCTGGGATCGTCTCCCAAATAATGTTCTTGCACCCAAATCCTTGCCTTAGGGTGTGCTTGGGGAACCCTGCCGTATTCACAACTACCCCCTAGACTTAATACTATCTGCACCCAGGACTCAGGGAGGGGCCATGGTTGGGGGCACTCCTGCCCTTTCACCTCACTCTTTTCTCTCCTACCCAAGCCTCTCCGCTCTGCTCCTTTTGCTGCTCAGAATTCTGGTCCAGAGGCCATTTCTCTTCCCACTGAGTCACATTCTCACCTAACCCACCTTTTCTTGTTTATTTCCATAATATAAATACATTGTTAGAGGGACACCTTAATTTACAATTCAATATGTATTCAATCAGCATTTGCTCAAGCACAGGTGTTAATCATTACTGTGTCACGCACAGGGCAGACTTGAGATGAATAACTCTTGTCTCTATCCTCAAAGCAGGGGAGTAGGGAGACAGACCTTTGTGAAATAGCCACGATATCGAATGCCAAGTGTTCTCATACAGATGGGTGAAGAAAGAAGTGTTGGAGTTAGGAACTCAGAATGTCTTTTGCAATAGAAACAGTGTAATGTGTGATGGGTGTCAGGCAGGTGTAGTAGGTTGAATAAGGGTTCGCCAAAGATGTCCACATCCTAATGCCCAGAACCTGTGAATGTGTTACTTCATATGGTAAAAGAGACTGCAGATGCGATTAAATTATAGCTCTTGAGATGGGGAGATTTATCCTGGATTGTCCAAGTGGGTCCCATATAATCACAAGGGTCCTTGTAAGAGGGAGACAGAAATGTCAGAGTCAGAGAGGGATTTAAAGATGCCTCACTGCTAGCTTTGAAGACAAAGGAAGGGGCCATGAACCCAGGAATGAAGGCATCCTCGAGAATCTGGAAAAGGAACCAGTCCTGCCAACACATTGTCTTTAGTCCAGTGAAACTGATTTTGGACTTCTGTCCTCCAGAATTATAAGAGAGTAAATTTGTTTGTTGTTTTTTTTTTTTTTTTGGCAGTGTGCGGGCCTCTCACTGCTGTGGCCTCTCCCGCTGCGGAGCACAGGCTCCGGACGTGCAGGCTCAGCGGCCACGGCTCACGGGCCCAGCCGCTCCGCGGCATGTGGGATCTTCCCGGACCGGGGCACGAACCCGTGTCACCTGCATCGGCAGGCAGACTCTCAACCACTGTGCCACCAGGGAAGCCCAGTTTGTATTGTTTTAAGCCACTAAAGTTGTGGTAATTTTCTACCGCAGCAATAGGAAACTAATACATCAGGTTAATAAAGAATATCTGGGGAATTCCCTGGTGGTCCAGTGGTTAGGACTCTGTGCTTCCACTGCAGGAGGCAGGAGTTTGATCCTTGGTTGGGGAACTAGGTTCCTGAATTCCACACGGCAGAGCCAAACAAAAGAAAAAAATGTGAAAAAAAATTTTTTCTTGTTACAAAAGCAACACATTATAGAAATATTGAAAAATACAGAAAAACACAGAAGTAGAACACTTGTGATTTCACACCCCCTCCATCCTCCCTTCTCATGGAACATATAAAGTAAAATAGAAATAGAAAAGATCCTCCCACTGTCCCAGAGCTAAACCTTGTGAGTTAGATTTTGACACAAACCAGGCAAGACTTTTGTTTCTATGTTTATACTAAATGGAATCTCATCTATCTACCTATGTATCTACCTAACATCCTGATAGACAGGAAGCTTGTATTCCCTCACTCTTAGCAGTTCTTATGCCCAGAACCCAAGGAGTTTCTGCTATGCTCTCCCCTTTATATTTGCTGTCAGAAAGCTCTGTGGAACATGAAAAGGTGCTCAATATCACGAGTCATTAGGAAATGCATATCAAAACCACAATGGGATACCACTTCATACTCATTAGGATGGCTATTAAAAAAACCCAAAAAGACCCCAGAAAACAGGTGTTGGTGAGTACGTGGAGTAATTGCAACCCTGTACATTGCTGGTGGGATTGTAAAATGGTGCAGTCACTGTGGAAAACAATATGACAATGCCTCAAGAAATTAAATGGAATTGCCATATGATCCAGCAATTCCACTTCCGGGTATATGCTCAGAAGAACTGGAAGCCGGGTTTTTTTGTTTTTAAATTTTTATTTATTTTATTTATTTATTTTTGGCTGTATTGGGTCTTCGTTGCTGTGTGCAGGCTTTTCTCTAGTTGAGGCGAGCAGGGGCTACTCTTCCTTGTGGTGCGCAGGCTTCTCATTGCGGTGGCTTCTCTTGTTGCGGAGCACGGGCTCTAGGCATGCGGCTTCAGTAGTTGTGACGTGCAGGCTCTAGAGCGCAGGCTCAGTAGTTGTGGCGCACGGGCTTAGTTGCTCCGCGGCATGTCGGATATTCCCGGACCAGGGCTCGAACCCGCGTCCCCTGCACTGGCTTGCGGATTCTTAACCACTGCGCCACCAGGGAAGCCCCAGGAAGCTGGGTTTTGAAGAAATAGTTGTACACCTTGTTCACAGCAACATTATGCACAATAAGTGAAAGACAGGAGTATCCATTGATGGGTGAATGGAGAAACTAAATGTGATATGTATGTACAATGGAATATTATTCAGCCTTAAAAAGGAAGGACATTTTGACACATGCTACAACATGGATGAGCCTTGAAGACGTTGTTCTAAGTGAAATAAGCCTGTCACAGAGGACAAATATGGTACAATTCCTCTCCTATGAGGTACCCAGAGTAGTCAAATTCGTGGTCGCAGAAAGTAGAAAGGTGGTTGCCAAGGGGAATGGGAAATTATCGTTTAATGAGTACAGAGTTTCAACTGGGGAAGATGAAAAAGTTCCAGAGATGGATGGTGGTGATGGTTGTCCAAAAATGTGAATGTCCTTAATGCTACATAACTGTACACTTAAACGTGGTTAAAACGTTAACATTTATGTTGTGTATAGTTTATCCTCCCCCTCCTCCCACCCCCCTGCCATATGCAAAGCTTTGTAAAGGGGAAGTCAAGGGTGGTCTGTTCCACAAAGAAGCGCAACTGTTCTAGTAATAAAACCTACCGCTTTTCAGTCGTCAGTATGTGCCAGGTACCTAAGTCAGCAGTTTATATGTATTCTTTTATTTTCTTCTCTCAACAACCCTGCGGTAGGTGCGACTATCATCTTCATTGCACAGAGCAGGAAACTGAGGCATGAGGTCTGAGTGACTTGTGCAAAGTCTCCAGCTAAGAAGGTACAGTCAGAACTGGAACCCTGGGTGGTTGGCTGCAGAGCCCGACCGTTAGCCTTCATGATACACCCTCTTTCCAGTAAAAGACAAATCCGTCATCCAAATAGGCCATAACTCTTGGTAAGGGGCTAAATGCAGGTTATGAAAAAGTGAGCACCAGTGGAGTCTTGCATTCATGGGACTTGGATAAATCCCATGCATTTGGAGCAGTCCTGGGTTCCCAGAATTTTCGGGTGGAGATGACGGTGGTTCCCTGAACTTTTCACAGTACACTGTATCACTACTGCTGCCACTATTTTTCCCCTGCGGTGCCCCCCTCCCCTTCTCTTAGAACCCATTGCTTATTTGACATGAAAAATGTACTATAATGAGTTTCCTGGCTAATTAATTAAAAGGGGAAAAAAATCTCAATCTTCAAATATGAAATGATTGATTACATAAGCATTAACACCTCTGCACACTCAGAACGGCATGTCTTCAATTTAAAACTTTTCCAACACATTATTTTCTGCCGACGTGTGTGTTTTCTGCCCTTACAAGTCCGATTTCTCATACATCCCAGTCCATTTCGCAGCAAATGGCCCCAAATGGTGTTTTTCCTGCTCATTAGGAGCCTGTATCAATTAAGCAGGCCTGGCCGAGCTGCCTCTCCAGGCCTGCATCTCCTGGGCTGGCGTGTCTGTGCTCTTCCCACCTGAGAGCTGGCTGGATCATACCCCACTCTTCCCCGCCGCTGAGGGGCCCGCCTGCCACTTAGGGGCCCTGGTGCTTCTCACAAGACCAGGGCCGAGCTCTGACGTCAGAGTGTTCTCCTGCGGTGCTTGCACTTTATGGAATTTTAAAAGCTTATTGTCTGGCTCAGACACGTGGCTCCAAGCTGCTGTCTGACTGGTTCTTTCAGTTGTTTGTTTTTAACCCAAAGAGCCTCAAACCAATACCCTCCCCGCCCCCACAAGCTTCCCAGCCTGTGCCTTGCTTGAGATGCCGGTTTTTTTCCACCTCACTCATGCTTGACCTTTGTCCCTTGAAAAGGGGGAGGCCTGGGCTCAGGGCTGGCACCGTAAGGACCAGTGGGGGCTTGAGCTGTGGGTAGGCAGCAGGTGTCCTGCCCCTTCCCTGGTGCCCGCTGTCTGTGGGAAGAGACCACTTCCTCTCTCAGGATTTGCCCTTGCCCAGGCCCAGGGGTAGCGCTCAGAGCCGCTGATGTGAGCTGGCTGCTGAGCAACAATCAGTACGTGTGAAATGTTTCTGAGAGGAATAAGTTGTCACTTCACAAGCAGAAATGTTGAAAGGCAATGAATTCTTGGATGGAGCGGTTGTCTAAATCAGGGTGGGAAACCTGACCTCTCATTAGCAATAGAACTTGTTTGTGCTTCTGACTGTAAAAATCATAACATGACGTTAGAAGCCTGCAGAGACAAAGCTCTACGGGGCTGGAAGACGGAGATATTAATGGTGGGCACATGCTGAGAATGACACTTCTATTTTCCAGAAGCATATAATGGTACTTTTCCCACCGAAACTGTGAAAAAGAGAAGCTATTATGGTTCAACATTTAGACAGGCATTAAAGCACACTTTCAGTACAAGTTGAAATTATTTTTTACTCCTGTGGCCTGAATTTATGAGCAAATGAGTTGGATTTCCTTCTTTCAGGACTTGAACAAACGGGGAGGTTGTTTTTGGTTTTTTGTGTTTTTTTGCGGTACGCGGGCCTCTTACCGTTGTGGCCTCTCGCGTTGCGGAGCGCAGGCTCTGGACGCGCAGGCTCAGCGGCCATGGCTCACGGGCCCAGCCGCTCCAAGGCATGCGGGATCTTCCCAGATCGGGGCACGAACCCATGTTCCCTGCATCGGCGGGTGGACTCTCAACCACTGTGCCACCAGGGAAGCCCGGGGTAATATTTATTGAATAGCATTTTTGTATCCTATATGTAATTTAAATAACGAGTCAATGAAACACTTTGTCTTTTTGTCCCCTAAATCTCCTCCTCCCCAAACCCCACCACAAATGCAGACCCCACCACCCCAATGCTCTGGCTTCATGGCTACACGAAATTCTTTTTCACTTGGCCCTTCTCAGAAAAGAAAACTTCTCCATGATTTTCTAAATCCTAGGTCTGCAAGCCCAGGAAAGGACATAAATGTCCAGTGGCCTCAGACCAGCATCCGGACATCCCTCAGCCAACCGCTTCACTGTGTCAGGGCCACTGTTGCTGTCCCACCTCCAGCTGCCCCGGAGCCCCCCAAGATCCTAAACAGCCTGGCTCCACCCATTTTCCCTGGGGCCCATCCCCTAATTGTTTGGACAATGTCATTGTGGTGAAAACTTGGCCTGAGGCCATAAGGGCAGAACTCCACTTGTGCCCATGAGGTGCTGCTACATGGCTGTGGGCCTCCAGTGGCTGTCAACGCAGGTTACACGTGGCTTCACCAAAGGAATTTAACAGAAAGTGATTTCTTCACTACAATATTTGCAATCACTATAAAAGTACATTCGTAGTTTTCTGCTTTGTTTTTAATTCTGAAGCACAAAATCATCACCGAGAGTAGCTGTTTTTGCATCATTTAACTTAGAATCCTACTGGGCTGTTCACCTTGAAGCTAGCAAGATAAATGACACTTTTACAACCCACCAGAAATTAAGTGCTGGTTGACTGACAGCATTACAGCTCTCTTGGAAAAGTCTGTGGCCGCTGCTCTCAGTTCTCTAATTTGATCAGCTTCTGGAGTGGGTTTGGCTGGGGACGGACAGCCTCCAGCATTTCCAGAGCTTGAAGGAAGTAGGCCTGCTGGCCTGGTTAGCATTCCTGTGGCTAAGATGTTGTCCTGGGACTGAACGTTGGCTGGACAGGCTTTCAGCTCATAAGGCAAAGTACCTCTGTGGAGCCTCAGGGAGAGAGGGATTTGGAGAGCCCATGGCACCCCAGAGGGCTCCTTGGGTTCTCTCCAGGACTGGCCCTGGCCTTGCTGTCCTGCCTTTATCCATTTCCAGGCTGGCGAGGCTTCCCTGTACCTGTTTGTGTTGTGGATAGTCTGAAAAGCCCTCCTCTAGATGAAAGCCCTCTGAAAATTCAGTGCCATTAGCCTATTGAAAAGCAGTAATGCTCTGTTGTTTCTGAAAGAATCCTTGCACTTAGAGCCAGCAGAGGAGAAATTATTACCGAACTAAGTTATTAGATCCGTTCCCTGGAACATTTTTTAAAACCCAAGATTGTTTTCCTAAGGGAAAATGTAATGCAATCTTTCCCTCCTTTATTTATTTATTTATTTATTTAAAAAATTTATTTTATTTAATTTATTTTTTATTTTTGGCTGCGTTGGGTCTTTGTTGCTGTGTGCGGGCTTTCTCTAGTTGCGGCGAGCGGGAGCTACTCTTGGTTGCAGAGCAGGGGTACTCTTAGTTGCGGTGCGCGGGCTTCTCATTGTGGTGGCTTCTCTTGTTGTGGAGCACGGGCTCTAGGCGCGCAGGCTTCAATAGTTGTGGCACGTGGGCTCAGTAGTTGTGGCGCTCAGGCTCTAGAGCACAGGCTCAGTAGTTGTGCCACACGGGCTTAGTTGCTCCGCAGCATGTGGGAGCTTCCCGGACCAGGGCTCGAACCCGTGTCCCCTGCATTGGCAGGCGGATTCTTAACCACTGCGCCACCAGGGAAGCCCCCTCTCCCTCCTTTAAAGCACCTGATGCCATCATTCTCTGCCTCTAGCAGCAAGCCTGCTGCCCAAAACAAGGGAACATCATAGCGATGTGCCACTGAGAACGTGGCTGGGGGCGGGTACCAGGAAGGACAATGCCGAGAAGCCAAAAACAACGAGAGAAGAAACAATAAAGTGAGACCCATCCTGACGGTACACACAGCACCAGAGTTTAACAAACGCACACACCCCTTCGAGGGTGGGGGAGTAGGGGGGAGCCGCCGGGCAGGACAGTGTAGAGAGGGACAGAAACTGCTGGGGGTCCAGGAAGACTGGGGCACTGACTGGGGTTGTTATCACCATGCTAAGTCTGAGAGGCACCCTTTGTTGTGTGTCTGCTCTGTGCCAACGTTGGCGGAGGGGTGCCTCAGAGAAAAAGATTCCTAGGATCTGGCGAAAGCCTACTCCATCCTGTCTGCACAGTTACAACAGTAACTGCTATAGTTTAATAACGAGTGCTTACTATGTTCTAGGCATGCAAGCTCCACAAATCAGATATAATGCCCATTTTATAGATAAACTGAGGTACAGTGAAGTTAAGTGAAGAATCCTGTGGTAGGTGCATAAATCACCAATTAAACCCTGCTGATAATTAGCATCACAGGACTTGCAGTTCACTGGGCTAACAAGATCCTCCTTGTACAATGATGGAGAAGGGAAAGTGATTTTTATGATTTGGGAGCAGTTGTTATGAGCTTGGTAAATAATACGCAATGTTCAAATTCAGTTGTTACATGTGTTATTCATAAATCATTTATTTTGACTGAGTAAATGAAATCGGTTTAGAGAGACGCTTTATTTAACCTATTCTTTAAATTTGCGGAGATTTTTGTAATGCTCTCAATGTTTCTTTTTAGTGGGTGTGGGAGAGCTGGGGAGAGGAAGGAACGTGGGGTATTCAAAGGCTAACATAGAAAAGATTCTCCATAAAAAAAGAAAACACGTCTAGAGACGATTGCTCCATAAACAAAACATGAGTGCACACAGCAATTTCATGTTCTCATTCCACCCACTCGGTTGTTCTTAATGATTCAAGAACAGAACCGCCTGGGCAGATTTACAGGCTCGACATTCCTGACATCTGCGCCGAAACAAGGCTGTCTGTGTTTGCAGAGCGCTTGCTTCTGCTTGGGGGAGAAAACACAAACACCTTGATTCAATTTTTACTTTTATTATGTTTGCATCCGTGGGCTGTTGGGATCTAACAATGGGTGTCAGGAAAGAGGACAGTATAGCCTTGAAGTTTGGGGGTTGAATGAGACGTGAAGATCACACAGTTACACGCCAACAATCACGTCTTCTTCTGGCTCGCCCTGCTGTTAGAAAGCCGGACTTCAGGTGGAAATCTTTGGTTTGTTTAGATTGGTGCTTTAGCAAATTCCTCTACTGGTTCAGAGGGCGGGGGTGTGGCTAGGAGTTCCAGGCGCAGGGCCAGGGCCTCTTGACTTGGGCTTTCTGAGTTTCTCAGCTGGGGTTTTGGGAATGTCATATTCTCTCCAGCCCCCTCTCTTTTATGGGGAAGATTTGCTTTCCATTAGACACTTTCCTCAGATTTATAACTTTCTCCTACTTTTTTTTCGTGGCCTAAGCTTCCCAGACTATCAAGGTGATAGTAAGAGGCGTGTCCATTTCTTAGGAGAAGACCCAGGCTGACCTCCCTGGCCCTCTTCCCCAAGTTATTCTGGAATTCTGGAATCACCTGGCAAGCTGCACCCAGGTAGCAGTGAACACAGGCTGGTACTTTTGCTACCTCATAATGCACTGATAATCCTGTGATTTAGAACCTTCATTTCACTTCTGAGACTCAGAGTGGGGAAGTAACTTTCCCAAGGTAACAGAACTTGTCAGTAGGAAGAGCTGGGATTCAAACCTAGGCTGGTCTGGTGTTACAGCTCATGTACCCGTCAGCCACCTTAGAAGGTGATCTTAAGTTAGGGCTATGACTTTGGGTTTCATGCCAAATCTCCACTATTTCAGAATCTGTGGTGGAAGGGGAGGTGAGTAAAATTATGGATTTGGCATTTGAAAATGATGTGATCTCTTATTTTAATGCCGATGCTGAAAGGTTGGTTATATTTTAGTGGGACACCTGACTCCTCTCTTTGGCCTTCTGACTTTAAAGATAGATTCCATGTCTTTGGGGGCTGTTTTCATACTGGGTTCCACCTGACAGCTCTAGTCTGGTTGTCCCATGGCCTTTGCTATTCTTGGGGAAAGCAGAAAGGAAGAGGGAAAAACAAAAGAGAGAAGGGGATGGGGGCTGAGGACATGGAAAGATTTTTAGCTTACAGTTTTTATTATAACCAAGTACTGGGGCTTCCCTGGTGGCACAATGGTTGGGGGTCTGCCTGCCGATGCAGGGGACGTGGGTTCGTGCCCCGGTCCGGGAAGATCCCACGTGCCGCGGAGCGGCTGGGCCCGTGAGCCATGGCCGCTGAGCCTGCGCGTCCGGAGCCTGTGCTCCGCAACTGGAGAGGCCACAACAGTGAGAGGCCCGCGTCCTAAAAATAAAATTAAAAAAAAAAAAAACAAAAAACCCAAGTACTGTAACTTTACTAAACACAAAACCCAGTAGACTTAAGATTCTAATGCTTTATATCATGCAAAATTTATTTTTGGCATGTAGTGGTGACTACAGATCCAGTTGTATTATTTTTACTCAATATTATTTCCCATATAGGCTTTCATATATTTACATATTTTTAAAACTTTTTCAGCACATATCATCTAATGTAATCCTTGTATACACCCTGTTAATTTGAAATTTTTGCTCTGTGACCAAGAGAGGTTAAGGAACTAGCCTAAGTTTGCAAATCTAGTGCAGGGCTGGGATCTGGATATATAGGTTTCAATGTCTATGGAGCACCCCATGTTTTTTGTTTTTTTTCCCCACACCTTTATTGGAGTATAAATATTTTACAATGTTGTGTTAGTTTCTGCTGTACAACAAATTGAAGCAGCTGTATGTATACATATATCCCCATATCCCCTCCTTGAGCCTCCCTCTCACCCTCCCTATCCCACCCCTCTAGGTGGTCACAAAGCACCAAGCTGATCTCCCTGTGCTAGGCGTCTGCTTCCCACTAGCTATCTATTTTACACTTGGTAGTGTATATACGTCAGTGCTACTCTCTCACTTCATCCCAGCTTCCCCTTCCCCCTCCCATGCCCTCACGTCCGTTCTCCATGTCTGCGTCTTTATTCCTGCCCTGCCACTAGGTTCATCAGTACCGCTTTTTTCAATTCCATATATTTGCGTTAGCGTACGGTATTTGTTCTTCTCTTTCTGACTTACTTCACTCCGTATGACAGATCCTAGGTCCATCCATCTCACTACAAATAACTCAGTTTTGTTCCTTTTTATGGCTGAGTAATAGTCCATTGTATATATGTGCTACATCTTCTTTATCCAATCATCTGTTGATGGACATTTAGGTTGCTTCCATGTCCTGGCTATTGTAAATAGTGCTGCAATGAACATTGTGGTACATGACTCTTTTTGAATTATGGTTTTCTCAGGGTATATGCCCAGTAGTGGGATTGCTGGGTCATATGGTAGTTCTATTTTTAGTTTTTTAAGGAACCCCCATACTGTTCTCCATAGTGGCTGTATCAATTTACATTCCCACCAACAGTGTGAGAGGGTTCCCTTTTCTCCACACCCTCTCCAGCATTTACTGTTTGTAGATTTTGCATGGCAAAGGAAACCATAAGCAAGACGAAAAGACAACCCTCAGAATGGGAGAAAATATTTGCAAATGAAGCAACTGACAAAGGATTAATCTCCAAAATGTACAAGCAGCTCATGCAGCTCAATAACACAAAAACAAACAACCCAATCCAAAAATGGGTGGAAGACCTAAATAGACATTTCTCCAAAGAAGACGTACAGAATGCCAACAAACACATGAAAGGATGCTCAACATCACTAATCATTAGAGAAACACAAATCAAAACTACAATGAAGTATCACCTCACACCGGTCAGAATGACCATCATCAAAACTCTCCACCCCATGTTTGTTTTGATATTGGATAGAGTCACATTTTCCTGAAGACAAAAAGTTCTACTATTTCAAAAGAAAATAATCCATCAACATTCACCTTCTTGAGACCAGGGTGTATGGTTCTTAATCTCCTTTTCTACTTGATCACCAATTTTCATGTAATCAGGGCACTCATGTTAATAACAGCCTGGTATGGTTGCTCGTTTGTCATGGCAATGTGTGGAGATGATGTCCTTCCTTCCTTCCCTCTTTCCCTCCTTCTTTCCTTCCTCCCTTCCCTTCTTTTCTCCAGCAGCCCTATGAAGAACCACTACAGTGTTAACTCTCATTTGTTTATTCACTCATTCATTCTTTTCTCCAAAAGCTTTGTGGAGAAGAACCACCAGAGTATTAACTGTAATGGTCAGAATGGCCCTCGAGTGACCCTTCCCGTGGCTTAATACTTGGAGACTGTCACTCAATAGGCTCCTCACATCTACACAAGGGATGATTAAAGAATATTCTAAATGAATTGGTAGTTTAGGGTAGAAGTACATGGAAACATTTACAAATTCTGATTTTTATGCCTTTTGGGGATTTTGTATTATTTATCAGTGTGTATATGGACTTACAGGAGTCATACATGCCCACTGTAAAATACTCCAACACTGAAGACACTTGTGATGCAGAGTGAGAATCTCCAGTCGTTAGGAACAACCCTCCGACCCCAAGCTGGACAAGGCCACTGCTAATCCTTTCATTCTATGTATGGGACAACATTACATCTACTATATTTTTATAGATGATGTTCATGTAAAATTGCATGAATCTTATCCTGGATCTCAACTTTTTTCTATGCATAATTAAGTGTATTTAAGATGATTTAAAATAAATTATGAGTCATACCTCAGCCTTTCTTAACCAGTGAAATGAAATGTGATGTGTCAAAATTGAGTTAAATCCATAATCTTGGCGGATGTGCTTTTGACTTGCACATAACGAAAATCAGGCAGGCAAAAGTGAGGCAGCTCACACACCATATCGACATCCAACAATGAGAAGGTCAGAGCAGGGAGTTGATGTCAATATGTTCATCCCAAACTGCAATAAAGCTGTCCCGGCAACTGTAATCTCAGCTGCCGTTCCCCTCCTTTGGGTGAGAAAGGCACCATCCAGACCCTCAACTCCTTTGCTATGAAAATACCATGCTTTAACAAAGGTTTAATTGTTTTTCAATCATATCGATATAATCTAGATTTCAGGTTTCAAAGACAAACTTAAAATTTCCACACCAGATAGGGCTTTACTTGACAAAAAGACTAAGAGATGACAGCTAAGATTTCTAACTCTGCCACATGAAAATTACCGAATAATTGCACAAATGGTGTCATCGTTCTGAGAATCATAAAGTGCATGTAGCTTTCCATTTTGTTTTCCAGTATTTTACTGGGGATGTTTTCCTTGGGATATCACTAGCAGTTTTAAATGCTAGGAAAGTGTTTTCCCCCTACCTTCTTTTTTTGCCAAAGAGAGGGCAGACACAAGCCACAGTAAAAAAGCCACTATACTATAACATGACACTATTATAGTCTGTTTTCCACCAGGGAAACTACCTTAGAATGGGCAAAATCTGCGTGCACAAACGTGCTTCTCCAGGTTAGAAAGTTTCTACAGTTTGCAGATGTGGCAGCAAAGAAACAGTAAAGTGGGGGAAAGCAGCATCTTCTGGACATCCATATCCAGGATACGCCCTCCCCATGGTAAATCAGCCTGGAACATTTGTCACCAACTGGTGACACCAAAGCCAGGTGATAGATGGCTGAAGACAAGGAGGGATTGAAGGAATCAGTAAGAAGGGCCCACAATGACCTCAACAACTACAGGGCTTACACACTTTAACTCTGCCAGACTCACTAGTGTCAAATTTGTAGAAGTCAATTCTGAGAAAATTGGAGAATTAAAAAATTAAGAACTATTTCACAAGGAGTCATTCCTATCTACATCCAGTACGGCCATTTAAAATTTATATTGGTCTTCCATCCATTCCCGAGTGCTTTCACAGAGCGACCTGCCAGAAGCCATTAGTGCACAGCCCTCACAAATGGAGAGGCAGCAGCATTCTGACTCACTTGGAGCCAGACTGGCATTTGCACTCACTCAAATCACTTGGCGATTAACAAGCTTCTCTGCACTAGGAATTGTGGTCACTTCCCCTCAGAACAGGATCTAGGAAACAACCTGAAGGGATCATGATCTAAAGAAAGATCATGCTTTGATGTTGGGTGGGATTATCAAATAAGAATGAGAATAGGGTGCTTCAGTGCTGTCAGAGTGTGCTGTGTTTTATTTGGGAAATGAGACAAAATCTTCCTATGATCAGCCACTCCATGTGACATCCCAACCCACACTCTGCTACTGACATTTTATCTCCCACTGAACAGCCCGGCTGTTGTAACATTTTCAGGATTCTTAATTTATGTCTTGCAGAATCTAAAATCAGTTGGCAGGAACTTTAAGAAAATAACCAGTGTTGACAGGCACCTTTATACTTCAAGAAGCTGGTACACCTTAGTGCTGCTAAAAGCTAGGGATTGTTCTCTACTTTTTTCTTCCAAAATATGTCTAGAAGACAGTGGGATGGAGATAGGGAGCTGTCCTAAATCATTTGATTTCTCTTTTCAATCTAAACTCTGTGAAAGACCTTTCTTTCCACCCAATATCTGCTAACAAGCTCATTCTCCTTTCGTGGTATGAGTGACTCCAGCATTTAATTAATTAATTAAATTAGAGTAACAAAGAAAAATTAACTGAGGTTCTTATATGTAGCCAAGAACCATGGAAAAGTAAAATGACTCAAAAGTAAGATCAGCAATGTAACATTTGTGTAAGCTTCATAACTTGTTGAACTGTTGATTCTCAGAACACTAGGGAGGGAAGACAGTCTGATGATGACGATTCCTACTTTACAGAAGAGAAAGCGAGGCCCAGAAAATGTAAATAACTAGCTGCAAATCACTCAGCCTTGAAGAAATTGCGACTCAAACCCAAATCACAGGTTCTTTCCATTATATCACCATGCTGCTTTGTAAAAGTAGCGACTTTGAATTGGTCAATCACATGAATATGCTAAAACCTTTGCTCTTGAGTCTTGGCAGTGCTGAACACTTGGCGCTCTCGGGCTCACACCTGTCAAAGCTAGGATGCTGGTGTACACCCTAACTCTGGAGTACTCAGCCTCCATCCTCTTCTCAGAGTGGAGTTATATCTACTTATCCATTATGTAGTGCTTCAGAGTATAGACTCTTGAGCCAGGTGACTGGCTCTGCCACTCACTAATAACTGACCTGGGCAAGCTACTTTACTTTTCTGGGCCTCATTTTCCTGTACAGTAAGATGGAGATGATAACAGCGCCTATCTCATAGGATTGTTGTAAAGATTAAATGAGTTTATGTAAAATGCTATGTACAGGTTAGTATCACCCATCTGTTTGCCACATGCTTTCATAAGTGCACTATAGGGTCTTCCCTGGTGGTAAAGAATCCGCCTTACAGTGCAGGGGACGCAGGTTCAATCCCTGATCAGGGAACTAAGATCCCACATGCCGACGGGCAACTAAAGCCCGCACGCCACAACTAGAGAAGAGAAAACCCACGCGCCACAACTAGAGAGAAGCCCACGCACCACGACGAAGAGCCTGAGTACTGCAACGAGAAAAGATCCTCTGTGCCGCAACTAAGACCCGACACAGCCTAAAATAAGTGAATAAATA
Organism: Phocoena phocoena; assembly: GCF_963924675.1. NCBI lineage: Eukaryota > Metazoa > Chordata > Mammalia > Artiodactyla > Phocoenidae > Phocoena > Phocoena phocoena. The sequence continues at coordinate 55,682,447 of NC_089232.1, forward strand.
ATAAGTAAATCTTAAAAAAAAAAGAGCCAGTGCTTTCTTTCTAAAAAAAAAAAATTAAAAAAAACGAACTATAAATGCACCTGTAATATGCTTATGAAAACCTCTGGTTAGATGATAAAGCCAAGAAAAGCTTTGCTCCATTCCAGGAGGTAGGAAATTAGTATACTCCTTTTACACAGTACCTGGCACATAGTGGAGATTCAAAAAACATTTTTAGATTGAACTGAAGTGGATAGTACCATAACTGAAAGTGGTAGTCCTGATCTTTCAGGCTCAACGTCCAGATTTTTCAAGTATTTCTAGTCCACCTCCCCTTCACTCCCCACCTCATCTATCTCGAAGGGCAGAGACCAGGAAAAGGATGGGCAATCAGTTCCCACAAAGCTCAAGTACGAGTAAAAATCAGTTCTGAGAACTGTGCAAAATATATGTCCTTGTGCCTGAAGTTCAAAGGGCACGATGTATTTCCTCTACGAAAAGCCCAGAGGCTATCTTTATATATTATTGGGGCGAAAATCCTAACAGCCCTCAGTAACAAACAGCTTGCAGCAGGTGTTTCCAATTTTTCTTATTTGCTCCCCCGACTCCTAGATTGCCAGAGAAGCCTGGTCGACGGATCCATACTCCTGAGCCCACCGAGCGAGAGTAGGACGCATCACGAGGTGACCTAGGTTTGGGAGGAGTTAAGTTTGGGAAAGGGAGAGACGCCTTTAAGACAACTACCGGGTGGCGGCCCCACAGCACCCGCTCTCTGGGAGGGAAAGAGCGGACTCACCCCGCCCAGCCCCTCCCCTCCCGCCCTAGGCCCCGCCCCGAGCTCGCCCCCTCAACCCCGGCAAGTCCTTCAGCCTCCCGCAAGATCGGCAGGGCGCTTGCGCAATTCTTAGGGCGTCTTGGTACTGCCCGAATCTAAACGTGATGGAAAGAGGCAGGCTCGTATTCCCTACACACCGCGCTACAGAGGCTTTCCGCGCTGCCCTAGAACTTGTTTTGCCTTTTTGGCCCTGAGAACCTGGCTTCTCATTCCATTATGTGGCTTAAGAGGGCATGTTTTAAATTAGGCGATCCCCGGGCAGCCCGCCTTTTGGCGCAGGGTCCTTGGGCTGAGTCTTCGGCAGACACCCGGGAAAGCGGGGTCCTTCTCTGGGGCGGTCGCGCGGGCGGTGGCTCCCTGAAGTCGACGCCGGGCAACATGTATTATAAGTTTAGTAGCTTCACGCAGAAACTGACGGGAGCGTGGGCTTCCGACGCTTATATCCCTCAGGTACGGGTAGCGCCGCGCCGGTTCGGACAGGAGAAGTGGCGGCCCGAGTCTGCGCCTGGCAGTCTCAGCGCCGGAGCCAGGCGAGGCTTCTGCCCGCGCTTCGGTTTAGTTGGTCCCTCACCTCTTGTCACGCACTTGCCGTGGCCATGGAGGCTCCTAATTCTGTAGCTGCTCCCCGGCGAGGCTGGCCTGGTGTGGAAGTTGGGCCTGGCACTCAGCAGCGGTCAAGGTGACCCCCGAGGTCGTTGCTGGTGGCTCGTGAGGTCGGCGGGGCCCAGAATGTGACCCGACCGAGTCCGAAGTTTGGCCTTGTTCTTTCTTTAAGGAAGTCCAGCTTTCAGTCTCCTCAATGCCCCATTGTCATCCTCCTGCCTCAGCCCAAAAGACAGCCTCATCCAAGCACCAGATTTGGGAGCTGGGATGATGGTACCAGCGGAAGCCATAGGGGCAGAAGGGGCTGTGTGATCAGAATTAGAAGACTTAATTAGAAGAGTTAATTCAAATGTTTGGGTGAGTCTTCGCAGTTAACGTGCAAAGAGCTGACATTTTTCCAGCTGTAAAATGGTCGATGGTTGCTCTTGAGTGGTCTGAAAAGTATTGCGACTTCACTCAGATTTTGCCAATTGGATTATCAGTCTTCAGCTTGTAGTGTAGAGATGAAAAACTTTAGAGTCCCAGACTCTTAATTTGGGCTCAAATCCTGGTTTCGCTGCTTTAATTTTATGACCTTGATCAAGTTAATTCATTGTGAGCTCAGTTTCCTTTAGGGCAGCTGGAGTACAGATTAAAAGAGATGTGTGTCATGTGACTAGCAATCGTTGGCAGGTGGCTATTACTGGATAAGTGGTAGCTATTCTCGAGAAGCTAAGTCTGAGGTACCATCATTTTCATTCTCAGTCCTCAGGGTAGGTAGGGAAGGGTTGATGAGATACGCAGTTGGAAAACTGGACTGGAACAATAAGGACCCCAGGTGGGGTGTAAAGAATGCTCCATTGTTGTTACCTTTTCTTTCTTCTGTGAAACAGGGCAACTTGCTCAAGGGGAAGGATGTTTAAGGATGATTTCAATCTAAGATTAGATGTGCTGTTAACTAGGATAGGGAGGGCAAGAAAAAGAGCACGTTTTTGGGGGGTGTGGGGTTGGGGAGGAAGGGTCCAGGTTTATAAATATTGAGCTCGTGATGAGATGTCATGTCTGATTGCAGCTGGATTTATGAATAAGGAGTTTAATAGATCTAGGTGTCTTCAGCCCGTAGGTGGTAGTAGAAGCTGTGGTGGGGGAGATCATCCAGGGAGCAAGCACATGGGGAAGAAAGATGGAGTTACGATTAGATTACAGAAACAGGAAGGGAGAGTAGAGGAGGAAAATTTATCATAAGAACAATCCAGGATTAGAAGGGAAAGCAGCGTGGTGTCGTTGAAACCAAATTGGTAGCGAGGTCTAAAGAAGGAATTGACAACAGTGACTTATCTTACAGATTATAAGAAATAGCTATTTCTATTATATTTGCTTCTATAAAGAAGCAGGTACTCTTAAAACATAAAGGTGTGTATTTTTCAGCACATTTTTGACAAACACACTCTGTAACCCACACCCTTATTAACATATACAATATTACATCACTCCTAGGAAGTTCCTTTTTACTATTGCCCTGTCAGTCCATGTTCATCTTCCTATTCATATTTTTATCACTATAAATAGTTTTGCCTGTTTTTGAATTTCGTATAAATGGAACCACACAGTACTGTTTTGTATAAGCCTTCTATTTCTCAATATTTTTGAGGTTCGTTCATGTTATGTGTATTAGTAGTTGGTTTCTTTTATTGCAGTATAGGATTTCATTGTATGAATATATCACAATTGATATATTCCATTGGTGGTTGTAGAATTTCTTTCAATAGAGTTTTAGCATAATCTAGATTTTGTTATCTAGTAAGAAAATGTGAAATTTTAAACTAAAACAGACACATCTTGAAATTAATTGGCACTTAGAGCGGATATTACCCCAAGATGAATTTGGTACAGAGAGGGATTAAAGATTTCTAGCTCCACTTGAATTGTGTTTCTCTTGAGAATTTGGACTTCTTAATTACTTAAGGATTTCTTAAGTTATGTTGAAAGAAGTGATATTATGTAGGCTTTATATGAATTGCAGATTTCGGAGTGATTGTGGCAGGTATCCCCAAACCAAGGGTTCTGACTGGTAATCAGGAGTACTTCAATTTTTCCTTTCTTGGAAACTTTTAAAATGTTAGCATACTGTAAAATGTAGGTGTTTGTAACTTTCAGTATTATGTAAAGTGAATAATCTAACATGCATTGAGTAACCTTATATGGAAAAGCTAGTTCTCTAACAATAGTACAGGTAGAGATTTATAAATCAATCTGATGGCAAGTAATTGTCGGGAGGGTATTTTCCAGTGGTTGAGTGAAGAGCATTTTGCTTACCTTTCTGTGTCCTTTGTCAAAAATAAATTGAGGCCAATAAGCATATGAAAAGATGTTTGACATCATAAGTCATTAGGGTAATACTAATCAAAACCACAAGGAGATACCACTTCACACCTGCTAAAACAAAAAAGACAACAGGTGTTGGTGAGAATGTGGAGAAACTGGAACCATACTACATTGTGGGGGGAATTTAAAATGGTACAGCCTCTTTGGAAAACAGTTTGGCATTTTCTAAAAAAGTGAAACATAATTTTACCGTATGATCCAGCAGTTCCTCTCCTAGTTAAGATGGCAGGATATTCTACATTAAGGGAACTGCGAGAGTGAAGGAGGAGAGGGGGGCTGCAGGGGGAATCATTGAGTAGGTAAGTTTAGCTGTGGTGGATGGAGGTAGATCATGAAGGGCCTAGGATGGTAGGACTTAATTTTGTGAGAAATGAATAGGAATTTACAAAGCAACTTGATGCTGAAAGTTGTGGTAGAGTCTTGTCCAGAGGTTGAAACAGGGGCATGGCCTGCCTCTTCCCTTTAGTTTCATGAAAGGTTTATGATGGAGGAGTACGTATCATAACCAGAGCAATGCTTTGAAAAGATAATCTGACTGGGAGAGACCAGTGCCAGGGATGCCTGTTATACCCATAAAAGAGTTCAGGGTCTTCTCAGTAAGAATGGAGAAAGAGTCAGAGGCTGGAGATAAGTACTTAGCGCCCGGTGAAGGAGATTTTGTTAATGAGGAAGGAGGACTCCAAGATGACTGGGTAATGGGAGGATGGTGGTGTTTTCCCCAGAAACAGGGAGCTCCTGAGTAGGCTTGTGAGAAACTGGGTGAATTTTGGATTCACTGAGTGTGAAATGTCAGGGAAACATGGAGGTGGTGGTACCTAGCTGGCAATTGGAAATGAAAGGACTTGATCACTGCAGATTGAAACTTGTTTGTAGTCCTGAATCAGAATGAAAGATTCGTAAGTTTCTATCATTTAAAAATTAAAGCATTTTTGGGATAATTCTCTTATTTCTCCACCCTTCTTCCTCCTCCTCCCCAAAGTTAAAAGGTAGAAGGAAAGGGGAAACTTTGGGCCAGTCAATTTTGAGGTGAAAAAAAAAATCATGTTTACTTTTCTCTCTTAAAATTTGGAGCAGCTAAAGTAGACTAGGAAGAACTCAGCTACTAAACGTGGTAAAACAGTTGAATGGCTCTTAATCAGTTGTAGAGGTAGTGATTGTGTAAACAGTGAAGAGATTTGATACTCAGCGAAACCTGTGATTTCCACTTGGTCTACAGTCCCCTTTTTTTTTTTTTTTTTTTTTTTTTTTTTTTTCTGTACGCGGTCCTCTCACTGTTCCCGCCTCTCCCGTTGCGGAGCACAGGCTCCGGACGCGCAGGCTCAGCGGCCACGGCTCACGGGCCCAGGAGCTCCACAGCACGTGGGATCCTCCCGGACCAGGGCACGAAACCATGTCCCCTGCATCGACAGGCGGACTCCCAACCACTGTGCCAACAGGGAAGCCCCATCCTCTGTTTTAACACAATTACTGGTTGCTGCATTAAGAGTAGACTGTAGGGCAGCAAGGATGGAATAAAATCAGGATGACCAGTTAGGAGGCTGTTTTAAAAATCTAGGAGTTTGGACCAGAATGTGGATTGGTGAAGATAGGTGAGAAGTGGTCAGATTCTAAATATAATTTGAAGGTAGAGCCAAAAGGATTTTCAAATGTGTGAGTGAGAGGTATTAAGAACAATTTCAAGGTTTTTGGCCCAAGTACCTGGAAAGATGGCGTTATCATTTATTGTGATGAGGAGGGGCATATTTGAGGCTCATAATTCCTCTAGGTTGGGGCATCCGTGGCCCTGGAAGGAGGCCTAGGCGAAGGGATTTGCTGTAGATCCCTTCCTGTAAATATAGCTTCCTGGTCTACTCTTGAGAACCCTAGTGCTAGTCTTATCTAGCTGCCTTGAAACACTGGAAACCTTGACTGCTCTCATATTGTTAGGAGGTTTAATTATGCCTAGGGTGAAGTACCTTAGCACCATTTGGATTCTTTTTACCTGTGGGGCCGAGACAGCTGATTACTGATGGTGTGGTGTAATAAACATGTGTGGGTTTGAATCCCATCTTACTTATGACTTTTTTTTTTTTTTTTTTTTTTTTTGCGGTACGTGGGCCTCTCACTGTGTGGCCTCTCCCGTTGCGGAGCACAGGCTCCGGACGCGCAGGCTCAGCGGCCATGGCTCACGGGCCCAGCCGCTCCGCGGCATGTGGGATCCTTCTGGACCGGGGCACAAACCTGCGTCCCCTGCATCGGCAGGCGGACTCTCAACCACTGTGCCACCAGGGAAGCCCCTGCTTTACTATTTTTTTAAACATCTTTACTGTAATAAGTATAGTTGCTTTACAATGATGGGTTAGTTTCTGCTTTATAACAAAGTGAATCAGCTATATGTATACATATATCCCCATATCCCCTCCCTCTTGCATCTCCCACCCTCCCTATCCCACCCCTCTAGGTGGTCACACAGCACTGAGCTGATCTCCCCGTGTGATGCAGCTGCTTCCTACTAGCTATCTGTTTTACATTTGGTAGTGTACATATATCAGTGCTACTCTCTTACTTCGTCCCAGCTTATCCTTCCCACTCCTCGTGTCCTCAAGTCCATTCTCTGTGTCTGCATCTTTATTCCTGTCCTGCCCCTAGGTTCATCAGAACCATTTTTTTGTTTTAGATTCCATATATATGTGTTAGCATACGGTAGTTGTTTAAAAATATGGAACACTTTACGAATTTGCGTGTCATCCTTGCTCAGGGGCCATGCTAATCTTCTCTGTATCGTTCCGGTTTTAGTATATGTGCTGCCGAAGCGAGCACACTTAGGACATTTCTGAGCTTTGTTTTAATCATCTGTAACATGGGCTGGTAATAATTTATGGGGTTGATGTGAAGAGTAGATTTCGTTGTGAAGATTGTTTAGGAACCTGAAAAAAAAGTTTATTATAAGTGAAAAAAGTAGAATGTGGGGTTTTGCACTGTGACTATAAAGATTAAAATATGCCTATGGGGCTTCCCTGGTGGCGCAGTGGTTGAGAGTCCACCTGCCGATGCAGGGGACGCCGGTTCGTGCCCCGGTCCAGGAAGATCCCACATGCCGCGGAGCGGCTGGGCCCGTGAGCCATGGCCGCTGAGCCTGTGCTCCGCAACGGGAGAGGCCACAACAGTGAGGGGCCCACGTACCGCAAAAAAAAAAAATATATATATATATGCCTATGAAAAGATTGGAGGAGAATATACAATTCATAATAACTGATGGGATAAGATAATGGGATTATAGGTAACTTTAAAATTTGATATTCTAAACTTTTACAGTATTATAAGTGGAAATATGGAATTATTTTAAACTGTTCAGATGGTTGATAACTCCTGTTTTGAGATGATCTTGTTCGAAAACTTTGCTATAGTTTTGAATCACTTAACAGGTAAACAAATACAAAGCAACTAGGTATAATCCCATCTAAAAATGCTCTCACATTAGTCCTGTCAAAACATGAATTTAATTTCAAACCAGTTTTGGAGTTGCTTGGTAGGAAGGGTTTTTAAATTTTTGCATTCAAGGGAAAATGATCATAAGGAGAAAATACAAAGAGCTCACAGAATGATGAGAGAGTGTCTAAAATTCTCCAGTTTAAAGAGAGAACTTTCTTATAGCCTTGTTATCTCAGTAGTTGGAGCCCCGGTTCTGTCTCTGACTCCTAAGTCTCTGTTATATTCCAAAGGTAGACTAACAGCTTACTAAGCAGACTTTCTCTTCAAATGGATTGTTGTTTTTGAGCAGTAGTTGACGAGAGGTAGCAGGGGCAGGTAGGTACTTAAATGCCAGGGTTCTGGACTTGAGAGAGGCTTGAGTTCCCACACTTGGCTCTTTTTGTTATGGAGTCTCAGGCAAGTCACCCTCTCTGATCCAGTTTTCTCCTCTGTAAAAAGGGAAAGGTAACATCTCCCTAGGATTGCTGTAATGATGCGTATGAAATGCTTAACATGATGCTGGGCACATAACAAGAGCTTGGTGGATATTAGCTGCTATTATTCCATAACACTGATATCCATAATGGCAGAGATTGAATGTGTCCTATATATTTTCAGTATAGAGTAATTACTCAGTAAAATATGTTGAATGAGTGAAAGAACAGAAAAAAAGGCCGTGATTCTTTCCCATTTATGGGACTGGATTAGAAGAAATAGAAACCAAAATTACTTTAATGCCTTTTTGTTGCTCTGTTGATCCCAGTGCCTGCCTGGTGGGAGTAACATTGAGGTTTTCAATATGTGATATTTAGAATAGGTCTCTTGTCTATTATAGGTAAAGTTAGATTTTTTTGAAGAGATCAAGTACAATCTGACAACTCTTATTAATTTGAGCAAAGGATTTCCTTTTTCGTCTGTAAAAATAGAAGAGGCTGAGCTTTGTTTGCTAACTTTAAGATTTTATTTTTCTGAGTTAGAATTTAATATAAAAGGATGTGATTTTATTGATTTGTAACTAAGTTCCTTAGTGTGATCTGTAGGTTGTTTTGGAGAATCATTTATCTATCTGCCACTGTAGGTTTACTCCATCAGATAGAAACCCAGAGTTCCCTTTAGGTTCTTTTTTTTTTAAACAGCTTTGTTGAGATGTAATTCACATACCATACATTTACTCATTTAAAATATACGATTAAATGGTTTTTAGCGTATTCACAGACAATGTGCAACCATTACCATATTAATTTTAGAGCATTTTTATCACCTCAGAAAGAAAGCTATACCTTTCAGCTATCACCTTCCTCTTCCTTAACACCACCCCCCGCCCCTCCTCCCCTGTCCCTTAGCAGCCACTAATTTACTTTCTGTCTCTGTAAATATCCCTATTCTGGACTTTCATATATTTGTGGTCTTTTGTGACTGACTGCTTCTACTCAGCGTACTGTTTTTTTTTTGTTTCTTTCGGTACGCGGGCCTCTCACTGTTGTGGCCTCTCCCGTTGCGGAGCACAGGCTCCAGACGCGCAGGCTCAGCGGCCATGGCTCACGGGCCCAGCCGCTCCGCGGCATGTGGGATCTTCCCAGACCGGGGCACGAACCCGTGTCCCCTGCATCGGCAGGCGGACTCTCAACCACTGTGCCACCAGGGAAGCCCAGCGTACTGTTTTTAAGGTTTATCCATATTGTAGCATGTATCAGCACTTCATTTTTCTCCCCCCTTAGATTCTTTTTAAGACTGTGTGTTTGTCCTTCCTTTCTCTGTCACATGTGGCTGAGGCAGCTGCTGAGCCCCCGAATCTCATTCAGCTTACGTTTATTGAATGCCTGCTGTGTCCCAGCACATGCTACTTCACGCAGTCCTTTCAGTGGTAGACACTCTCTGTGTATGTAGTACATGTGTATTGTCGTACACACGTCACAATGAGAACACTGAGTTTTCCTTTTTTATTTTTACAGTGTATGTTTTTTAACTTACAGATTTATTAATGCCAGAAAGTTCAGTTGCTCTGATGTAATTGTTTTGTTTTGTTTTGTTTTCTGGTCCTGAAAGACAGCTCTCTTCCCATTACAGGCTCTTCCAGATTGAGATATTTCTTTACTGTGTGTCTGGAAAGTTTCTGAAGTCCACTTTGAGATTCCATGTTGGTACACCTACTCACCCAGAGGAGAAAAGGGACAGCCAGGTTTCTTTTGAAATTTAACCCAAAGTTCATATAGATGATAAATGTTTTATTGGTTTGATGAGAAGATAGACACAGTGGGTTTATCTGGAAGCTTAGATTGGGCCTTTGTTGTGATTTGCTTCTCCCCCATCTGCCTCCCCCACCTTAACCAGCAAGAGAATTCTTGACTGTGTTTGCTCTGGAAATGGGCGCTAGGGTGTTTTAGGGACTTTAAACCTAAATGCTTTGTAATGCAGAGTTGGGGACTTTCCTTCTCTCTTGTGTGGTGGAATCACTGACTCCACTCTTCTGGACAGCCTTCCGGAAAGGCTTGTTCACATGCCCAGACATACTTTCAACTTGACCTTTTCCTTTTTTCCTGCAGGGATTAAGGCCTGTGGTTTCCACAGAAGCACCGCCTATCATATTTGCCACACCAACTAAACTGAGTTCCAATTCTACCGCATATGATTATGCTGGGAAAAATAAAGTTCCAGAGCTGCAGAAGTTTTTCCAGGTGAGAGAAGACACTAGAACAGTGAAGGCTGTGAAGTAAATAGAGCTAAAAAAACCCTACAAAATGGAGTCTTAATCTAGTTTGCTACTCACTTCCCTGTTTTTCCTTAAGTAGAATTCTCTTGATTTTAGTTTAAGCCATAAACTGGTAGAACTTCATGTAGGTAGAAACTGATAAAAGAGGAGAGGGTGATTAATTTCCTCATCAGTATTTAAGGTTATGCAGATTTTTAAATTGCATATGTAGCTGTTGATCATCTATTGGATGGAGGAAGCAATAGCATATATAATATATAATAATACTGTGAATAATCCAGTATATATTAGGCTTTGTGACACATGCAGTGACTTTTGGCAACAACTTTTCTTCTAGTTGTTTTTTGCTTGCTTGATATTAAAATTCACTGAACTGTTGCTAGAAGTGGAGGAGGCTCTCTTGGGTTTGCTGATTAGCAGAGAAGCTAGGATTGGACTTAAAAATATGATTAATGTTAATCTACCTGCAGATAATTGAGAGGTCAGTGACTCGACTGTATCTCAGGTATCGTGGGAGTGGCAATAGCTGTTACTGCTGTTGCTGGAAGGTAGCTTCCCCCTCCTCAAAAATGTGTCCAGATTTAGGACCAGCTTGGGGACTTTTGATCAGTTTAATGTCTTTTTTTTTTTTTTTTTTTTTTTTTTTTTGCGGTACGCGGGCCTCTCACTGTTGTGGCCTCTCCCGTTGCGGAGCACAGGCTCAGTGGCCATGGCTCACGGGCCTAGCCGCTCCGCAGCATGTGGGATCCTCCCGGACCGGGGCATGAACCCGTGTCCCCTGCATCTGCAGGCGGACTCTCAATCACTGTGCCACCAGGGAAGCCCAGTTTAATCTCTTTTAATCTGATAACTCAGACTTGAGTGGGCATTTGGGGTCTTGAGTTGCTGTGGGGAGGGATTTTGGAGACTGTGCAAAATAATGGATTAAACATTTTATGGAGTCTCATTATTAAATAGGGGTTTAGCAGCTTAAAAGAAAGAAGGTAGTTGAGTACAAAATGGACATGAACCTGTTAACTGACCTGGTGTGCTTAGACTTAGTCCACTAATGATCAGAAGTCAGACTAAAAAGAAAAAAAAAAAAAAAAAAAGAAGTCAGACTAAATGTAGAGCATTTCTTATGCCTACAGGTCTTTGATTAGCTGCTGATTACCTTTGCCTTTAAAGAAAATTCACCAGTGCTCCTTTTGTAATTAAGCAATATATGATAAATTCCTTAGAAATGTGGAATTTGTTGCGCACATGTTCCTGAGGCTGCATTTTGGAGAATGACTTTGGACTTACAAACTTTAGCTACATTAGTAAGAAATACACCAGTATTTCAGTTAGCATTCTAGTAGATTTGGGCTTTTTCCAGTGCAGTGGGTTGATGGATTAGTTATAAAGTAGAGGCATTTGTTCTATATTAGCCTAAATTGTAAAATCTTTTTCTTATCAGCCATATCCTTGATAATTCTTTCTTTCAAGAAATCCGACGGTGTGCCCATCCACCTGAAACGAGGCTTGCCTGACCAAATGCTTTACCGGACAACCATGGCGCTGACTGTGGGAGGGACCATCTACTGCCTGATCGCCCTCTACATGGCATCACAGCCCAGAAACAAATGAGTTAGGCTGCAGAGGACTGGTTTGCTTTTTAGCATAAATCCTTTGAATTTTCATTATTTCTGTAAAAAAAAATTTTTTTTTTTAACTTTAATGGCCTACTTAACATTCTTTAAGAAAAACAAATTAAGACAGTATATTGGTTTGTTATGAAATGCACATGGCCTGGCAGAGCTCATTCGACAGTTAAAACTATTGTTTAAAGAAATGCTGCTGCTCTCTGCATTTGGGCTTCTGATTTCCCTGGAGGTTCTGAATGAAGGTTACACACAGTCTCATTATGGCAGTCTGTGCTGAGGTCCTTAGGGACTTTTGGTGGAGTTTTGAGCTTGGGATGGAGAAGCCTTTTTGGATTTGGATGTGACTGAGGAAGGAAAACAAGCTAAGGCCAGGCACATGAGATGAGAGATTTTGAGTTAGTCGTCACCTTGGGGATTTTTCCATCCTGCAGTAAAATGCTAATAGAGATTATTTGCAGTCTGCCTCTGTTCATTGGGCAGTTTGTTTCAAAGGGTTATTTGCGTCATCTCCGATCTTTAGTGAAATTTTATGTGTAATTGCTATGTATTTATTCCACCATGGGAACAGAGAACACGTGTTTAGTGTTGCACTTTAGACCAATGTCTGTTTTATTAATACAGCTGTGACACAGATTCTCCTTTACCTTTTAAAAATGTTATGGCTTTAAATTACGATTTATTTTAATTGTGGAATAAATACATGAATGAAAAAATCTCAAGTTTGAAGTCCTTTTAAATAAGCTTTCAAAATAGTTTCAGAATGTACCAGAGGCATCTTAAACCCGAGTCTAATCTCTTTCTTTTTAATTAGACACTAGATAATCTTTACAAAACGGTTCCTCAAAGTCAAGTAACAGGAGGCGAATGGCATATTCATGATTACCGTATGCTTCCTTATAAGAAACTGCCTTACCCCTTAGTGAAATGTGCATGTAGCACACAGTTCATTTAGACAGTAATTTCCTGTGTTGTCACAATTGGTGGACTTCACATACCCTGTATTAATGCTGGAAAAAGGTGGAATTTTATTATATAAAGTGGTGGTCTGTATTTTGCCATAGCAAAGAACAGTAACCTCTTACTGAAGATAAAATATGGCGTGTGAAAACAGTATCATTCTCACAGGCTAGGAAACCCTTGTCTGTACAAGTCTAAACTTCCTTGGTATTTCCCCCAAGTTTTTATTTTGAAAAACTTCAGAATACAGAAAGATTTTAAGAATAGAACAATATATCCCTGTATGTTCTTCACTTAGATCACCAGTTATCAATATATCGTCCACTTTGCTTTTTCTTGCTCTCTCAAACACAGGCACACATAATGAATGTATGTACATAATACACACACACACACACACACATATTTGGTTTTTGCTGAATCATTTAAGATTAAGCTATGGAATTGTAGTTCAGCCATAAATACTTTAGCCAGTATCTCCTAAAAATAAGGACGTTTAGTTGTCATGTCCCTTTAGTCTCCTTTTATCAAGAAGAGTCCCCACTGTCCTCCATGACATTGACCTATTTGAAAAATTCAGGGTAGTGTTTTGTAGAACATCCTTCGGTTTGGATTTGTCTTACTGTCTCATGATTGGATTCAGGTTGAGCAGTTTAGTCAGGAATTCTCTGTATATGGTGTGGTGTTCTTATTGTATCAGGTGGCACTTGGTACCAGTTCGTCCCATTATTGGAGAGTTGAAGTTGGTTAACTTAATTAAGATGTTGTCTGCCTTGTAAAGATACCCTTTCCCCTTTGTAATTAATAAGTAATCTGTAGGGTGATATTTGAGACTGGGAATATCATGTCCTCAGTGGTTTTGTACCCAGTGTTAGTGTTCCTTGGTGATTCCTGATGGAATAATTTATTACTAAGGTGGTTGTAAAAAAAGTGATTTTCTAATTATTATTGTTGATGTATCTCAGTGAAGAGGAGTACTCCCCTTTTAAGAGGTTTTAGTGTAATTTTCTCATTCAAGGTAATAACCACCCATGCCATTGTTCATGTTGATTCTCAAATTTGGCCCAAATTTGGCTTCTGTGTCCCACTGACATGCCCCTATCAGTCTTTGAGCAGTTTCTTACTTTCTGACACACAGAATGCTGTCCACGTTTACCTTGTATTTTCTCTACCCCAGTTTCTTCTGTTCACTTTCAGGTATGTTCGGTTCATATACATAGACGCATTTTCCTTCTCTGTTTTTTTTTTTGCCTAACTGATACTGTACATTCCTACTACTCATAGTTTGGAGATCGTTCTCTATCTCATTTTTCTGCATTGTATTCCATTTTATGAATACCTCATAGTTTAACTAGTCTCCTTTTTAAAAAAATTTTTTTTTAATTTATTTAATTTTTTTTTTTTTTTTATAAATTTTTGGCTGCGTTGGGTCTTCGTTGCTGCACGCAGGCTTTCTCTAGTTGCGGCGAGCAAGGGCTACTCTTCGTTGTGGTGCACTGGCTTCTCATCGCTGTGGTTTCTCTTGTTGTGGAGCATGGGTTCTAGGTGAGCGGGCTTCAGTGGTTGTGGCATGTGGGCTCAGTAGTTGTGGCTCGCGGGCTCTAGAGCGCAGGCTCAGTAGTTGTAGCCCACAGCCTTAGTTGCTCCACGGCATGTGGGTTCTTCCCGGACCAGGGCTCGAACCCGTGCCCCCTGCATTGGCAGGCGGATTCTTAACCACTGCACCACCAGGGAAGCCCCTAACTAGTCTCCTTTTGATGGTTATTTAGTCTTAAATTTTTTGCTTTTACAAACACTGCCTTAAACATATTTTCTTTACATGTCATTTTACATATTGCTGAATGTATTTGTAGAATAATTTCTAGAAGTGAGACTTTTTTTTTTTTTTTTTTTTTTTTTGCGGTACATGGGCCTCTCACTGATGTGGCCTCTCCCATCGCGGAGCACAGGCTTCAGACGGGCAGGCCCAGCGGCCATGGCTCATGGGCCCAGCCGCTCTGCGGCATGTGGGATCCTTCCGGGCCGGGGCACGAACCCGTGTCCCCTGCATCGGCAGGTGGACTCTCAGCCACTGCGCCACCAGGGAAGCCCTAGAAGTGAGACTTTTAAGGCAGAGAGAATGTGTATCTCTAACTTTGATAGCTATTCCTCACTGTGAGAGATGGTGTGGATGTACAATCCTATTTAGCCATGATGAGGGTGCCTGTTCCTCCTCACCTTTGTCAGCCAAATGCATTGTCACACTTTTTCATCTTTGCCAATCTGGTAATGATAAAATGTCTTTGGTTTAAATTGTCTTTCCACTGTAATTAGTGATGTTGAATATCTTTCTTTAATTTAAAATTTATATTTAAAAATTTTTTAATCTTTTTATTTTTAAAGGTAAAATATATTTCCTTTTTTGTGAAGTATCTAATCATGTACTTGGCCTCCTTGTTTCCAGGTACTTTTTGATAATGCTGTAAATGTTATTGGTCCATCAGGCCGAATTCCTCAGAAGCACTCTACTGACTCGTCTGAGCCAAACGTCTTCTGATTGCAAGTCTCAGAAATTCATTAAAACCAGCCAATGCAGAAAGGGGGATTTTCTAGAATCTGAGTGGAGCTGGGCCACAAGGCCTACCTTTGGGACCAAGGTGGTTGTCCTTTCTGTTATTCTCTTGGCTGTGCAGCTGTTTAACTCTGTTTCTGTGGACCAGCTTTATCTCTGTTTCTTGTTGCACATGGTAGGAAATGGTTGTCTAGCTCCAAATTCCAGGAGAGAGAATATCATTGACCCCTTGTGGGTCCGGTGTCTCCCGCTGGGCCAGTCAGCTGTTTGGTGCCAGCCTATGGGGAGATGCAGTGAAGGAGCTCAGGGTTTCCTCTTCTTGGGTCTTAACTGAAGGCTCCGAGCCTTTCACCGTGTTCTCAGTTAGGATTATTCCTTCTAAGCACGGTACTTTGAACCCTTGCCAGGTTGGATTGTTTACTTAGAGGGGGGCCATCCTCCTTGTCAGTGCTGTCTCGATGAGATGCTGTCAACAGAGGGACAGTTACTCTCTTCACCTCTTCCAGGCCATGTGGTTAGTCTTCACGACAGTGGTCTGAACTCATGTAGCTCTGGGGGTAGGAAAACTCCATGGAGTACCCAGGCAAGGATAATTTTAAGGGAATCAATTTTTAGGTCTTCAACTTCTGTTATATTTCTACAGTTGAGCTGTCTGAGAACACGCCTAGTAGCATAAGGGGTCTCTTATCACCTTTTCCATTCTGCAAAAGGAAAGCAAACCCTCACCCATTCTAGTCAGGACCATAGTGTGTTGCCCTGCTCTCTGGGGTGCCATGGGGATAATTCTAAATATAAATGTTGAGAATATGAGTCTAAAGACTAGGGAATAATCCTTTTACAAGTTACAAGTTTTCTGAGTCTACTTTTAACAAAATTGGAGGAACCAATTGAGTTGTCAGTTGATCATTAAAAATAATTTTGATAACAGATCATTGCATGACTTTGGTGTATAACTCGGGAGTTCAAGGAATTCAGAGATGTTGCTGTTACAGAACTTCCATTGCCATCTATTTATTTATGAGAACAAGGTGTCTCAGGGCTTAATATCTATAAAAATGAAAAACAGGAATGGAATTGGTGCTGAAACTGTCTTAACAGTAAGCAAGATTCATCCCTGGAAACATGAACCTTCTTACTCTATCAGGATGCATTTCTAGTGAAATTTTGCTCATATTTAATAATGATCAGTATTTATATTCTGTTGTTTTGAAATATGTGCTAATAGCAGTCATAATCATGCAATCCAGAATAAAATATTTTTGAACACTTAGAGCTTATGAGGTCACAGGAAATTTGATATGTTACAGGGAATTATAAGTATGGTCAATAAGAGACTTTCAAGCCTAAAAATGTGTTACATTAGGGTAAAATGTGGGGAGTAAAATTCTAGATGGAGGAGAGTAATGGAGCTACCAATTCAAGAAGAAATTTCTGACTTAAATAGACATTTGTATTTTTAACTAGATGAAGGTAGGTGTCTAATTGTGATGGTATTTACAGTCCACTGGATACATTTATAAGAGTGACTTAATAGTTTACGCCATTATTTACAATACACCAGAAACTGTCTTTGCAACTATTTAAAATTATAATGAAAAACTTTAGATGTTAAGCTTACATAATACAAAGGGGAATACATAGATTTTCAAAATCCTTTTAGGGTAAACAAGAGCAAGAAAGGTTGAAATGGCAGCTTTATACTTTTCCTTTCAAAGAAGTGCCCGTTTACCCCTTCTCTGTTTTCTCTCTCAGCCAGAGTCCCTTTCTGGGTCCAACAAGCTTTCCCTCTCCTTCCTGGCCTCTCATATCCTGTGACTCCAGTGTGAAGCTGTCAGTGGCCTGGTGAGGGTGGGATTGACTGTTACAGCACTGGCTGGCTTTCTCTGGTTTATATACTTTTCCTCTCCGTTACGTGTGTGGCCCTGGGCTGGCTTCTCAGGCTTGTCTGACGTTGAGGTTCCTAATGCCCAAGTCTTCTATTGGGCTTTTCTTATGGCTGGAAGCTGTGCAAACCTTTCATTTTCTGGCCTGTTGATATTCAGTAGCTAGAGGTTATACCAGGGACAATAATGATTGACTGCTTAGAAATTCTGATACTGCCTGGTTCCAGTGATTTAATACATTTATTTGACATTTTGACTGCACATATCCTGGATTGGAGCACTCTTTAATCTAGCACCAAACACTGCCCGCGTCGGGGTTGAGAAGTGGGACCCTGTCCTTAGTGCTCCTCTTGTCAGATTCAGTAGCTGTCAACCTTGGTCATCCAGGGCTGCCTCTGACCCACAGTCAGTCATTAAGGAGTTCCACTAATCTGCTTCTTCCAGATATTTAATTAGTGTGCCAAAGCCTGGGACCCCAAGATGAATCAGATACTTTGCCTTTGTAAGCAAACACTGTGATTATATTTAAGGAAACTGTTATAAGAATTATTTTTAGGTCCTTTTCAGGTTGTCTCTCAATCGCTTAGGGTTGGTAAACCATATGGTCAAGAAACTGTTATGAAGGAATTCTGTTATCCTTCACCTGTCCTGATTTGGGAGTTCCATAAGACTGGTGGGGTTTGGTTGCTTGAGGACAGGTTGCCCCCTGGCTGGGTGCAGGTAGAGGAAGCCTGGCTGTGGCTTCTGTTCCGGGACCCATGTTGCACCTTGGCTTAGTGGGTCGGCCCCATAGTTATGAGGGGAGCATCAGCTGACCCTGGCTCTCATTACATGAACAGAGCAACTGGGGCGGCCCAGCCACCTCCTGGCGGAAGATTAGAGGGGATGGGTCATTTGCATTTGCATAAGCCCGAATCAGGAATCCTGACCTTTGTGTGGCGCGGGGGTGCTGTGCTGCTGCAGGATGGGTTGGGATGGCCAGATTGAGATGAGATGCTGTTTGCTCAGGGTCCAGAGTCTGTTAGAGCTCTTTTCTAAGGAAGCTGCTGCAAAATCCTAATGGAAACGGGGCAAGCGGGGCGGCTGGAATAGCATTCTTAGATACTTTTTGTTTTTTTCTTGAGTTCTGTCACAGCCCTCCTAGGACATCATGGTCTGACCTTGTCCATTGACACTGAGCTTTGTCATGGTCACATGGTTGTACCTCAGGGCCCAAGCATAGGTCTTTCAGACTGTCCAGCATGTACTAGGCAGATTGGAATCCTTGCCTACTCCTAATAGCATTATGGTGGGAGTCGGCTGAAGTGCCCTAGGCTGTAAGAAGTGGTGGGGTTGCCTCCCAGTCGGCAGGGAAAGTTTCAGAAAGAAGCAGAAGAAGCTCACTGCGAAAGGGCCTCGATATGGCTATAAACTGTAACTGACAAAATTAGGGACCTGGGTTTTCAAAGGCAGAAAAGGAGAGGCTGGTACTGGGCCCGGGTGGTGGTGGTGGGGGCAGCGGTGGGGAGGAGTGCTGTAAGGGAAGTCGTCTCAAAATAAGGGTGTTTCCTGAGGGCACCTCGCCAGGCAGGAAGGCCACGCCCCGGCTTTTCACACGTTTTGCGCACTCTGAGTGCTTCAGGCTGTGGCTGTACCGGGCTTATGCTGAAGGTGTTGAGAGAGTGGAGCCTGAGCCCAGGACTTTGGGAGACGGCCAAGGAAGGAGGCAGCCTGGTTGCTCAGCTCATCCTGGGGCCCCTCCCCTCAGGGAAGTCCTGGCAGGAGTTACAGAAGTGCCTTGCCACTGGAGAGGGTGGGGGAAGGATGTAAGATGCTCTAGAATTGTTTAATACCTGTCAGGCTCCAAGCCCATCTTCCGCTCCCCGACGCCTCCCCTGCTTAGGCCACAGAACCTTGCGAGATAGCAGATTAATTTGAAAATTGAGCTGCAGCTGGATGAGTTGATGTGAACTTCAGAGTTCAGTTGTGTTTAATTAAAGCCATCCAGAGACTAAGCCTGCTCCCAGGAAATTATTCTGACCGAATAATTAAAAGAGAATAAAGGTTAGATTTGTGTTTCTGGCTAAGTCTCTATTGCATTCAGCATCTACAAAACATGAATTCCATTAACCTTTTGTGAACCAACATTAAATTGCTTTCAATTAGTTGTCATTCTAATTAAAGTAGAGTCACACAGAAGAGCCTTTGTTTATACTTGGTGTCTGTTCCCTTTTCTTCTCTGGAATTATGTCCTTGAAGAAACGGTCGTTTGGAAAATCGGTTCATAACTTTATGTGTCTGCCCATCCCTCCCTTAGTCGGGGTCCTGTTCACTGAGCATCAGAAGGAATTGCACCAGGGGAAGTAGGCCGCAGCTGCAGAGGAGGGCTGGGGTAAGTAATCACTGCGGGTGCTTGGGCTGAGGTGTGTAATTTGCAAAAACATGTCCTGCGGCCACGGGAGATAAAATGAAGGACTAGTTAAGGTCGCCTGCCCAGTTCAGGCCAACTTGGGCAGGGGCAGGCCCTGGGGAAGGTCTTCCCAGGAGGGCCTTGTGGGTTGGGAGAGGGTGTCCTGCCATACTGTGACCTAACTCCCCCTGGGCCTCTGTGCTTTGGGTGTGGGTGGCTTCGTTCCTGCTGAGTGATGGGTCAGTTCATCCGGGCCTGTCTGCAGCCTCAGTGTCCTGAAGGAGTCAGCATACTCGGGCTCCGGGCTTCGTGAGGGAAGATGGTCATGCCTCAGGCTTCAGACCCAGGAGCGCCTTGGGTCTGCGGTTTCCTAGTGGTGCCAGGCGACCTGGCCACGTCTGAGCTGGGGCTTGAAGTCAGGCTGGCTCTTCTCTTTCCTGGTGCCCCAGCTCCCTGGGCTGTCTCTGACTCCTGATGAGTTTTCTGGCCTTCCCTTATGGGCCATCAGGTCCCCTGTTGTCTTTTCCCACAGGGCTTTTCCGTGAGCAGATCTGGGGTTACCTGAGGATTAGCAGCCCATCTCCCTAGCAGACTGGGGACTTGCCCCATCTTCACCGTCAGGAAGCTTTAACAGCATGTACCATTTATTCCGTAATTGCTGCATGCCAGATTCTGTGTTGGGCAGTAGAGACCAGAGAGAGGTGATGCCGTCCTTGGTCCCCGAGGTCAGAGAATGATGGGCACAACCAAAGTGCAACAGAACTGTCCAGAGGCGGGGCCAGGGTCCAGGAAGGCCAAGGAGTGGCAGGGACACCTTCAGAGGGGACACTGTGGAAACTGCGTAGTGATGCGTCAGGAGTTCCCTGCCAAATACAGTGGGGAAGGGCATTTGGCCTGAGGGAAAGGTACTTGCTGATGTGTGAGAGGAGGTGGGGGAGAGGCAGGCTCAGGCCAGGGGCCAGGCCAGAGCAGGCTTGGACTCTAGTCGGCAAGCAAGAAGGGTATGTGTTGGGATGGCCACAGAATCCAGTGTTCTTTTGGTTCTTTTGAATCCATGGTGCCAATATGGAGGACAGATTGGAGGGGAAAAAGACTCGCAGCCTTGTGCTAGTTAAGAGTTATTTTAACAGTTCATTTGAGAGATGATGAGAGCCTGGGGACCAGTGGCAGCGGGCATGGAGAGAGAGGCGTGAAGCCCCGGGATGTTAAGAAGGCAGAGTGAACACAGCCTGACGCTTAGTTGGACATCGGAGGTCAGGGTGAGGCAGGCTTCTGAGTGCTCCCGGGATGACTCAGCCTGGTTCCTGCGTGAGTGGAGGTGCAGGACTGGGGGGTCAACAGGGCAGGGCAGGTGTGGGAAACAGTGGATTGCCTGTGAGCCCTCTAGGCAAGGAATTCCAGTCAGCAGTTGTGTCTGGAGATAAGCCCAGGGGTCTGGACTGGAGGTAGGAACTTGAGAGGTGGCAGGACGCAGGGGCAGTGGAAGCCTGGGGTCTGCTACATTGTTAGGAAGTGTATGAATGTGAGGAAATAGAATGGGGGAAATACCAGTATTTCAGGAGCAGGTGGAGAGGACAAGAGCTGTGATGGCTCCTAGGGTCTAAGAACATAAGGAACACAGACATGATGTTGAGTGAAAGAAGCTGGACACAAAAGAGAGCATACCCTGTGATTGCATTTAGATAGGAGTCAGAGCCGGGCAGAGCCGACCTATGGTGATAGAGGCCAGAACAGAGAGGGAGTGCTGACGGGAGGGTATCACAAGGCAGGCTTCCGTGCCGGGAACGTGCCAGCTCTTCATCTGGGTGGGTGTGTACACGTGTAGGCAGATAGGCAGATACCCTGAGATGTCTGCACTTTACTGTAAGTTATACCTAAAAAAAAAAAAAAAATCTTTAAAAACTTAAGAAAGAAGGGAAGGAAGATGGAAGTGTAGGGGAGGAAAAATAATTTTCCTTCCACCCTGTGAGTTCTTGGCTGAGACCCCTGTAGTAAAAGACAGATAAACAAGAGACAAACAAACAGAAGTTTACGAACACATATACCTCATGTGTACATGGGAGGTACTCAGGGAAAAATGAGCAACTCCCCAAGCAGGCTTAAAATTCAGGCTTAAATACCATCTTAGTAGGGAAAAGGGAGGGAGGGAGGCTTCCTAGGGGAGAGTGCATGATTCTTAGGGAAGATGAAGGACCCTTAGAATGGTGGATGGGAGGTGTGATGGTTTGTGACAAGTGTGTCTGGGTGTGGTGTGGACTCCAGTCTCCTCTCCTGGGATGAGAGTCAATCTCCCTTGGTTGATGAAGCTCCTGGGAGGGGATCTTTTTTTTTTTTTTTTTTTGCGGTACGCGGGGCTCTCACTGTTGGGGCCCCTCCCGTTGCAGAGCACAGGCTCCGGACGTGCAGGCTCAGCGGCCATGGCTCACAGGCCCAGCCGCTCCGCAGCATGTGGGATCCTCCCGGACCTGGGCACGAACCTGTGTCCCCTGCATCGGCAGGCGGACTCCCAACCACTGCGCCACCAGGGAAGCCCCAGGGAGGGGATCTTTGACAATTGAGTTCCTTTTGGAGCATCTGTCTTTAGGCAGATGGGGAGTTCAGAGAAAGCCTCTCATTGGATTGGCTGTTTTTCAGGTGCCTACAGCTCAGAATAATCAACATACCAAAGTGGCATATTTGGGGCTGGCATGTTCTGCTACCCTTCAGAAGGAAGATGGAAGGAAGGAAAGAAGGGGAAATAAGGAAGGAGGAAGGGTGGATGGAGGGAAGAAAGAAAGAAACCTGAAGCCGGTGGTGCCTGGCAGGAGAGGATAGGGTTTTCAAGAAAGAGGATGTGACCAGTGTCGCTCCCACGCCCAGAGATCAAGCCCTGGGCTAGCTCCGTAGAGTGACCTGGAGGCTGCCCTCCCAGTCCTCCCATGGTCACTAGAACGTGTCCCCAGCGCTGCGGAATGAGTGGCATAGAACAGACCCTAACGTTGAATCAGAACAGGGAGGTGCGAAGATCCTCAGGTCAAGGGCATACCTGAGAAATCTCCCGTGCTTGGGGCATAGTTCCCAGCAGTGCAGATGGCCCCTCTGGTTTCCTGAGTGTCCTCCCAGGCAAATCCAGGTGTTGAAATTTGATAACATTTAATAAAAAATGTTATCATCTACTATAATTTAAAAGAACTTCCTTCTGTTTCAATGTGAGGGTTTCCCATAGAAACCACTTCAGCCTGGGCGGCTGTGAATGGCGGCTTTATTAACAGAGCCATCTGCAGGCTTTCCTAACAATCTGTCGCCCTGCTCATGGCTTCCAGTGCAAACATTGTTTATTGTGATGTAGGCCTCAGCCTGTCACCCGTCACCTGGAGGGGGGACAGCCTTCCCTGCGCCCCGAGGCGAGAACAGCTCATCTGCTTCCCTCAAGCCCCTTGGACGCAGAGCCCTCGCAGAGCAGGGGCGGGCAAGAGCCCTCGAGCTCATCAGGAGGTCTCTCCCCTGAGAATCAGATGCTCCCTGTGGGCAAACCCTTACTCTCTTTCAGACGGAGACCAGGGAGACGGGGCCTAAACTTACCTAAACCCACAGTGAAACATGCCCTTTTCATTGCAGCCTTAGGTTTTTTATGTCAGATACCTCACTTGCCCTCACGGAAGGGCTGACTCACCTTCAAGTGGGACTGGTATGAGAGAGACCTCACCGATGCTCCAGGGGCCTGAGGGCTTGAAGCTAACACATTCTTTCGAGAGAAAAGGGACTCTTGGCTCAGCTCAGAATTAATTCATCTTTTCAATGGAAATGTCAAAGCCTGGCAAGCACTCCTGCTTATGATTCTGGTGCTGAGATATGAAAATGGATTTTGCCAGTGAAACCAGAGGGGGCTATCGCTCTCAAAGGAGAAAGCCTGATCACCTAATCTCAATTCTGCTGCAGTTTCACTAGGGCCTGCTATATAGTGGAATTCTTTTTCTTGTCATTTTATTACTTCTGAGTAAGGGAAGGTGATTTAGCCCAAGCACCTGAGGGAAGGCAACTATGGGGCGGCTTCAGGAGAGCATTTCCAAGAAAGGGAGTGAGCATCAGTGACACTCAAAGCAGCCAGAAGGGGAAGCCAGTGAGGACCCAGGAGGAGGGAGAAGGGGTGCAGAATGCCCAGTGAAGGGGAGGACTCCTCTGGCTGCAGGGGTAATGCACTGGCTGCTTCTGGGGAGGGCAAGCAGGTAAAGCCTCCGTGTTCCCAGACACACCTCTGACCAGCGCCCCTCCCTTGCCTGGGGCTCCTCCAGGCCCACACTCAGCTAGGAAGTCTCGCACAGACCCTGTGGGGGCAGAGAAGTGGCAGGGAAAGCTGCAGGGAGCCCCGTTTCCCATCAGCAGTGTTTTATTTGATCATAGATGGAGTACCTGAAGTGCACGAGGACAAATTTTATTTAAAAATTTTTGTTGTATTAAGGCCCATTTTTGTTTCCATATTCCTTTCAAAAGCATAAAAGAGAAGGGAGTTTCTATATCATTATTTAAAAAAACTTATTTTGAAATAATTATAGACTTAGAGGAAGTTTAAAAAAAGAGAGACTGGTGAACCCTTCCCTCAGCTTCCCTCAGTGGTGACATCTTATATAATGTGTAGTTTTATGTCCAGGAAATGTTCATTGGTACAACAGAGCCATGCAGACCACGGACCTTCATCAGTATCCACCAGTTCTGCCTGCATTCCTGTGTGCGCGTGTACAGTTCTGTGTGATTTAGTCCCGCTTATAGATTCGTGTGATCACCACCACAACCAAGATGCAGCCTGTTCATCATCACAGCGGAACCCCCGTGCTGCCCCTCTGTAGTGACATCCCCTCCCCTCCGTCCCTGTCCCCTGGCAACCACTAGTCTGTTCTCTGTAATGTTGCTGTTTCAAGAATGTTATAAATGGAAATGTGCAGTTGGTAAACTTTCCAGATCGGCTTTCCAGGATCCATGCTCCGTGAGGGTAGGGCCTGCATGTTTTCATCGCTGGATTCCACGCCGAGCCCAGTACAGTTTGCACATGTACCCGATGAAGCAATGACTCCTAGTCTCATACAAATTCGCCGGGTTCAGACTGGCAACCACTTTGAAGGTGTCGGCAGCACAACACGTTTTTACTGTGGAGTGAGTGAAGTCTGTAGAAGGAAGAGGCCCTGCCCTTCCTGGTCATCCGACTTACACAGTTGGGTTAACCGAGAGAGAGTTCTGTGGCTGATGCGGTAAGAGAATGCCAGCTTCTGGTTTCCCCGCTTCCAACCAGGTCTCCAAGTCAGCCCGACCCAGTGTTGGCTGAATGGGCATCACTGTGCTGAGATGGGCTCCAGAGTACGCTTTGACCCTTCCCAGGATGCACTCTGGCTTGGTGGAACATCAGGAATGAAACGGGATGACCAGGTATGAGGGCTTTGCTTTTTATTAAATATTTTTCTTCCCTGAGGCCCTTTTAGCACTTTGTCTCCAGCTCCTTTAGTGAGATCCAGCAAAAATGAACTCCACCAGGGGTTGAAATCTGCGTAATCCCGCAGAGATACTGAGTCAACACTGGCAATTATGCATATTCACGCCTGTCCCTGGGTGGCTCCCTAGGAAGATCTATTTTCAGGACTTCGTGTTTACATTGCTGAGGGAGAGGAGAGGCAGGATCAAAGCCCTCTGGCTGAGCCTGGGCTGGAGGATTAAGGGGAAGAAGCACTTGACCGGGGAAGGAAGAAGCTACTGTGCTGCTTTTTTGGTGAAATGGAAATTGCTCAAAGGTTGGAAAATAACGGAGCAGCTTCTCCACACAAATAGGTTTAAATTGAACATCAGGGACTGAGGACACAGGAGCCAAGAAAGGCAGGAAGGGCAGGGAGTCACTGGCAGCAGGTGCCGCAGCATGCCTGGAAGCTCTGCCCCACACTCCAGTTGTAGGGATGACAGGAGGGGACTTGTGCAAGGGAAGGGTCCCTCCAACTTTGTGACACTGTTCAGAGCCCAAAGACGCTTTTTCCAAAGCCTAATCCCTTTCTGTGGTTTCTGCATATACTGGTCTGAAATCCTTCCTACCGGAAGCTGAAGCCATTTCATCCTCTTCTTGTTACTAATCATCACTAACTTACTGTTCTGCAGTGAGCATCTCCTGCAGCGCTGCACAGCAGAGCATGGGGCTGGCCCCAGGAACTCTGGGGGCAGGAGGACCTGCCTTCAAATCTTGGCTCAGCCACTTGCTACTAGGGTAACCTGGCTTCTCATCTGTAAGTTTACTTGTCTGTAAAATGGAGATAATCGAATTCAGGATTGTTGGAAGAATTGAATGAGTTAGTACGTGGAAAGCACTTAAGTGTTACGTTATGTGTTAGCTGTTACGGCTGAGTAGCATTTCGTTCTATGGATGTGTGCCATATTGTAGTCATTGAGCACTCAGTTTCTTATTTTCCACATTTCTTGATGTTTTTGTCCTTTGAGATACAGAAGTGGCACCCTTAAGTTTTTCTGCTAGACTTCTGGATTGGTAAAATTAAAACAAAAAACACAAATGTGTTCAGTTCTGTAAGCTATGATCTCCTGAGGATGTCACCCATGGATATAGAAATGAAACACACTGACGTTTCTACAGACAATGAAACTTTGTTTTCTCCTTTTGGGATTCTTTCTCTTTTAGTTTCTTTGTCTACTTTGTATCAGAGGTTACTGTAGGGGTCTATTAATGAGGGTGGAGTCGAAATTCAGGTTTCCTTTGGAAAAGATGAACTGATTAGCACAAAAGGTGTAATATTATCAGAGTCCCTGAGGAGAGCAGGAGTTGCCCCTTTACAAAGGAGACGTTTACTATGGTCCTTGAAGATGCCAGTCCTGGGCATCCTGGACAAAGGCAGCTCTTCAGCAGGGCCTATTTCTGTGATGGGGACAGACGTGCAGCGTTGCTGTGGGCAGTGCCCTCACCCTCTCCTGAACTGAGGACTGAGATGACATAGTCCTCTGCTGTTTCCCCGTCTCCTTTCCAAAAATCTCTGAATCTTCACCCACATCTTTTCCTTCTTCCTCCATTTATAGAGAATGTCGTTCTCCTCGTGTAAGTGGAAGAGGCTCCAGCTTTCCAAGTTATAACACACGAACGAAGTCCTGGCGTGGCAGTTATCTGGGTAAGTGAACGCAGGCCTGTGCCTGAACCTCCCCAGCCCGCCCCTTGCCCACAGGGCAACACGCCCCTTGTCACTGCGGGCTGGGGTGTCTGGGGGTGCACTGGCTACACGGGGACTCCTCCAGCAACAGCTCTGCTCCGCTCCACCCAAGTCCTGCACATCTGCTCTTCAGCCCCGTCTCCTTTGTCCTAAAAACGTGTCCTTGTCCTAAACTCTCATTGTAGTTCCACCTTTAAGCTAGAAACCTAGTTCCTTCTAGAAGTTACACTAACAAACACCTCAATATATCCAAGATCTAATTCATCATTATTTCCCCATAGAGGTTCCCTTCTTGGATCTCCTTTTTTATTAAGAAGAAAAATCATATTGTTTAGTGGGTTGGTTCTGGTGTCTATCAATCAGCTGTTTTGTCTCTGAATTCTTGAAAGAGGAATTCCTGCCCCAAGACAGCCTCTCACAGGTTAGTATATGCGAGTGGCTGTGGACATATATTCATAGTTAACAAGGATGAATAAGATGATGATGAAAACCCCATCATTTCCATGACTGTAAAACTGGGAATGTATGGGATACTCGTCTAACGCTTCATAAAGAAAAATTTGTAGCAGCTAATTTATGGTTGCGGTGTACAGAGGATGTGTCACTAAGCAACACAGGAGAGATGGCGAAAGCGGGACGCCGAGTTCAAGGGCTTCTGGCAGGCTACAGCGGGGAGGCAGGCAGTGGAGGCGGGTCAGGCAGGTGACCAGGATCACCAGGATTACCTAACAAACGAACACTGGCGAGAGTGTAGACATGAAATAAATTAAAACAAAGCTATTCCCTATTAAATGGAAGCATAAATCAGAAGTAATTTCCTCTAACATTATGAGATGGAGTCTGTCACTCCAGAATAGCTGTATCCATAGCAGTGGCAGTGGTCAACTGATAAATGTGTCCTTCTGAACTGTCATGTCTTCTGATGATTGGACAGTCACGGAAACTAGCAGCATAAATGAAAAAAGACTCAAGACACATTTAGAGAGACAAATGAAACATTTTATTTTTTAATCTTCAAAATCTTCTGCCATAAGACAGGAATGCATGATAGAAATGGCTCAACATCTTCACATGAAACACTTGGATTCATTTTCATTCACAAGTTTTTCTAAAAACATCTACAATTTCATAATCCCACCCACTTCCAACCATTATCACAGATTTAATTGACTGTTAAACAGTAGTCGCCAGCAATAGAGAGCTGGAACGCTTTCTGCGTATTAGTAGTGTCTTTTGAAACTACCACCCAAGATATCACGAATATAAATTTCATGGTACACAGCAACCCCAAAGGTGACTGATGTCCCCAAATAAACTCCCTGCTTATCATGGAGAGTGGTATCCCCCGGGTACTTAACGAAATGCTTTTTCTTCTCCTAGAATTACTTGTTCATCTCATAGTATTTTTCTTGCAGGGTATATAGCACATGCTGACCTGACGATTCAGTCACCACAGCTAATAGGCAAACATATATGCCTGATACTACTGCTGCTCTCTGATAATTATGTACAAACATACTGAAAAATGACGGGTTGCTTGGAGTCTACCTCCCTTCTTCTGAAGAGAACTACTTTGAGGTTTTTTTTTTTTTTTGAACAGTTGTAAACAAAAGGAAAGAGAAATACATGGACATATATCTATACACAGAGATAACACACTGAGTATTTTCAGTGTGGTGTATATCTTCTTATATAGAGATACACAGAGTGAGTGTCTACACTCACCCCTTCACACATACCCACACCCTTACATACAGCATGTGAATACAAATGTCGTGAGTGTCCTTGGGAGTTCACTGAAGTTTGTGTATTACCAAATGATGATGAAATACCTGATTTGTATTTTACTCCTGAGAAGACAGCAGAAGGGAATGACAGTTCTGATGCACTTTGGAATGGCACAGTCACGTAAACACTTGCATACTTAAGACTTCTGAACTCATCCAAAGTTTCTAAACATGATCTAACCAAAAAAAAAAAGATATCAAAACATTGCAAGTTAAAAAATAAAACAGTCTTTTTTTATAATCAAAGTATAAACAAATATATAGGAAATGCATATTTGTCAGTAATTATTTTGAAAATAGGAAACACATACTTAAGAAAAACAATCATCTGACAAAACTTAAAAAAACAACTATCCAATGCATAATAACACATGCACTGCCCCCAAACAGCAGAGGATAGCCACACCAGAACTGCAAGGCTTACAGCAACTCCAGCAGAGAAAGATCACTGTGTATAACAGGTCTGTTGGTATGCAATTTATAAAAAATGCCTGTGACTATTATTCACACTTATATAAAAAAGAATTTGCAATTTGTTGAGTATTTTATCCCTCAATAATCTGTATAAAAATTACACCTAAACCAGTGAATTTCAAGCACCAATTCAATCATTTAAACTCTAATATTTCTGTTATTGAAGGAGCAAATTATGATGAAGGTTAAGCTAAGATTAGCCAAGTTTAATTTTATAGGCGTGCGGTTTCTTCTGTTCATTCACTTGAATGCCGAACATTTGAAAATGTTTAGGCCAGTAAAGGAATCCTTGGAGGAATCCATTATTTCGGAGTATCAATGGTTTAATATACATTAAAAGCTCTTTAACAAACCACTGCTTTCTTAGTTCGAAGATAAAATAGATTTGCACACAAGAAATTAAGGGACTCTGACTTAGAAAAGGCAGCACCTACATGGTAGACTAACAAGCACATCTGGACATCTGCTGGCTACGTAAGAAAAGGGTGTTATTATTTAAGAAGGCAACACCACTGCTCATGGCACTAATGAAGTTTTTCTTAACTAAAAAATTTCCACTAGACATTTGGGGTGGGGGGGAATCTCAGTAAGAGGGTTTTTTTTGGTTTTTGTTTTGTTTTTCTGATTTTCAGCATCAGAAAAAAAAGTAGCACAGTCTGAGCCAGCAGATGAGTAACAGTGTTTGTGATGCCTCTGCTTGTTCCTGAAGAAAACCTGCTCAGATAATGAGGGGTTTATTTAAAATCTATACAACTGCTGTTTTTGTTTCCAGTATTAACATCATACCACTCACGTACACAGTAATTTCTGAGACACAATTAATGTTTCAGTCTTTTCCTACTATTAAGTTTGGTTAATTTTCAACACACATCAAACCGAACCTTTAGGTCGACTGCATTTAAGAGACGGAAGATAAGACTATTGAAAACAGATTACGTGGAAACCAAAATCTCCATCAATAGTGATTCTCCATCACTTCCTGGCCTGTTATCTGAAACTTTATCACAAGACCACATCATGCAGTTGGAGGAAAAAAGTGAGTCACTCGGAAGTCCCGGTGTTAGGACAGGGGCGAAGGGTCTCGCTGGTCCCCGGGAAGAGCGCCTTCGCTCTGCTCATCACTCGTCTCAGGGGCTGGCTCTTCATAAACAGGCTCACCGAGGTCTTCGCTGCCCCCCTCGCTCTGCTCCTCACTGTGGTCTTCGCTGGGCCCCACAGTCTGTTCCAGGCTGTTCTCCAGAAGTGTGGGAGAACTGCTTATCCTGCTTTCTTCTTCAGCTGTCTCATTTAAGGGCTGGGAAGGAGGTGGTGTGGGAGCATCAGACTGCATGACACTTTCAATGGAAGAGATGGGGGCTTTGGTGAGCGCAGTATCTGCTACAACCTCATTTTGAGGCAAAGATAACTTTTCCACAAGTTTCCACTGAATGATGCTCATGTCTTTTCCACCAGTTGAAATCAGGTGACTGTCATTATGAGTAAAACTGACATTGGTGACATGGCTGCTGTGGGCACTGTACTTGTGACTGGGAGCCTACGTGAAATAAATCAGATAGGAAAATTAAACGCATTCTTCACATGCCTAGGTTAGGGAGGTCATTCAGTTTGTGAAACAGGTAATTCAGATCAAAACCACAAGTCACTGACTGAGGAATAAAGCTGGCGGTAATTTTCTTTTTAATACCTATTTATGTGAGAGAAACAGTAACTGGACAGCTGTACTTTCAGACTGTAAAAAAATAAATGTCTCTTCTGCATACTTGTTAGAGTTTAGTGACTATTCTACTGAGATGGCTAGGGGAGAATTTACTAGGTTGGAAAGATTAGAGACGATTTAGTTGTCATAATGTTGATCATGTACCAAAAATAAAATATTTTAATATGTTTAGAAGAAATTTAAAACTACCAAGGTATCGGGCTTCCCTGGTGGCGCAGTGGTTGAGAGTCCGCCTGCCTATGCAGGGGACACGGGTTCGTGCCCCGGTCTGGGAGGATCCCACATGCCGCGGAGCGGCTGGGCCCGTGAGCCATGGCCACTGAGCCTGCGCGTCAGGAGCCTGTACTCCACAACGGGAGAGGCCACAACAGTGAGAGGCCCGAGTACCGCAAAAAGAAAAACAAAAACAAAACTACCAAGATATCAAAAAAAAAAAAAAAAGGACAATAAACAAAAATGAATAAAACATCAAGTCGCTTCTCTGTCTTCTCCTTTACCTTAA
Source organism: Phocoena phocoena (assembly GCF_963924675.1). Lineage (NCBI taxonomy): Eukaryota > Metazoa > Chordata > Mammalia > Artiodactyla > Phocoenidae > Phocoena > Phocoena phocoena. The sequence continues at coordinate 55,713,436 of NC_089232.1, forward strand.
TTAATGAGGAAGGAAAAGACAAGCACTGCCTGCTTGGATGCTTACAGATGACCCTATTCCCTCCCCCCATGCACTGTAGTATCACAGACAGTAATTAGTAACCCTATGAATATTTTCCCACCATTGACACAATATATTCCCAAACAAAAATTATCCCCAAACAAAAGGCCCTATCACACTAGTTTTCATTAAGTTGATTTTACCTTTGCTTTGGAGCAGGGATACTGAAACAGGTGGACTTTGCAAAAGTCATCAGCAACAGCTATCACCTTTCTATTGTGGGATCGTACCAGTGCATTGATATCTGTCCCATCAGATCCTTCTGGCCAGACACCTTTGATATGGAAACATGGCGGGGGGGGGGGGGGTAGAAAAATTAGGCTGAAAAATAAAGCTGCCATGCTACGTGTGTTTATTTTAGAATCTTAATTTTCATCCGTGTTCAAACTCTTAGCTGCTAAATTTCCCTTAAAGATTTCTTAGTGGCTCAATACTTCATTCAAATGATGAAATTTTATCCAAAATCTAATAATAAACTGAAATAACCTCAAGATGGAAAATTTAAGACTTTAAACTTTAAGACTCAAAAATACTCACTAGTAACCAGCAGGTGGTGCTAATAAATGATTTTAGTTTTAGCTTGTCTCACCTTGACCATAAGCTCCTCCTGTTTAAAGTTTCCAGTTGGAGGGGAAATTTTCAGTTATTTCTGTAGCACAGTGCAGAAACAATGCCATAGCACTAATTCTTCAAAGTGGACTCTGCTCCCTTTCAGGCAGGCACTTAAAAAAAAAACCTCATAGAGATTCTTAATGGAAATGTATAGGCCATCCACTAGTCTATCATGGTATCCATAGAAGTCTCCATAAACCATTACTTATGTCCAAAGGTTGACACAGCAAATTTAATTATTCTGAATCATTATGAGGCACTGGTGATCACGTTCAACATAATCAGCACAAACCTCTACTAGACTAAAAACATACAATACATAACAGTTGAGACGCTGGCCTCCTGTAGTTCAGTACTGCTCTAGAGAACAATTTTTTTTTTGTAAATTCACTAAAGATGAAACACTTCTTGACTGACATCTCTTAATAAGTAAATTAAATATTGTTTCACTAAAATAACAAGGTAAGTTACTAGCTATTGGCCACTGCTTCAGCTTCACCCAGAATAAAGAATTTGTTTATTATGGACTAGTCAGGGTTATTTTGTTTTAATTGCTTCCAAGCCTGGTAGGCTTCATCTCAGTAGCAGTTGTATTTCGAACAAGTACCCATAATGGATTATTTTTCTAATGCACACAGCATAAAGAAATGTTCAGATCTACCATCAGAGTGCAGGAGAGAGTCCAACTTTTCAGAAGGCAGAGATACACTGTTAATGGAAAAATACCTAATATTTTGGGAATTGCTTTAGGTACTGGTGCCACATCCATATCCAATATTCTAATTACTGAGTATAACATCTCTTTTTAATCCTAACTTTCTCAGAAGGATTCCTACAGATTGGCAAAGACTGAGAAAACTGTCAAAGGACAGATTTCTAGAAATGTCCAAAACATGAGATTAGGAATGATCTCCACATTTTATCTTTAAATAATGTCTACTGAAAATGCCTTTATATGTCAGTATGGTACTGGGATAATTGGACACCCACATGCAAAAGAATAACAACTGTTGACAATGATGTGGAGAAACAGAACCCTCATACACTGCTGGTGGCAGTGTAAATGGTGCAGTCACTTAGGAAAAATTTGACCCTGCAATTCCACTCCTAGGTATAACCCAAGAGAATGAAAACATGTCTGCACGAAAACCGTTCATAGCAGCATTATTTATAATAAAAAGTGGAAACAACCTAAGTGTCCATCAACTGATGATGAACTGAATGTGGTATAGCCATACAAAGGGATGTTATTCAGCCGTAAAATGAAGTACTGATACATGCTACAACATGATGAACCTTCAACACCTGTGCTAATGGAAAGAAGTCAGTTTCGATGGATCACATAGTACATGATTCCATTTATATGAACTGTCCTGAACATGCAAATCATTAGAAAAAGAAAGAAGATCAGTGGTTGCTGGGAGGTTGTGGAAGGAGGAGGGAGAGAGGACTGCTAATGGGCAGAGTTTCTTTTTGGGGTAATGAAAGTGTTCTAAAATTAGGTAGTGAAGACGGGTGCACAATCCTACGAATGTGCTACCAGCTCCGAACTGTGATGTGCCCTTTAAACAGGTGGGTCACGTGGTATGTGGGTGGTGTCTCGATAAAGCTGTCATTTTGAAAATGCCTTTACAAATTTGGAAGCTTCAATTTTCACTTGCAGGAAAAAACTGTGAAAGGCAATCTATACTATTATGTAAATGCCTTTCCTTTTTAATTGTCTTTCATATTTATTGGGGACCAAAAGTCTGCTGAATTCTGCAGAGAACCTCATATTGGTTCAATCGTAAATACATTCAGTTTCTCTGAACTGTGCATTAATAGTGATAACACTAAAGAGTACTAAGTGAAGTGAGTCAGAAAGACATACTATATAATATCACTTATATGTGGAATCTAAAATAGGACACAAATGAACTTATCTACGAAACAGAAGTGAGAGAGTGGCATGGACATATATACACTACCAAACGTAAGGTAGATAGCTAGTGGGAAGCAGCCGCATAGCACAGGGAGATCAGCTTGGTGCTTTGTGACCACGTAGAGGGGTGGGATAGGGAGGGTGGGAGGGAGACGCGAGAGGGAGGAGATATGGGGATATATGTATAACTGATTCACTTTGTTATACAGCAGAAACTAACACACCATTGTAAAGCAGTTATACTCCAATAAAGATATTAAAAAAAATACACTCTGCATCTTTATTAAAAAAAAAAAAGAAACAGAATGAGGGACATAGAGAACGGACTGGTGGTTGCCAAGGGGGAGGAGGGTGGGGGAGGGTTGGATTGGGAGTTTGGGGTTAGCAGATGCAAACTGGTATATACAGAATGGATAAACTATAAGGTCCTATAGCACAGGGAACTATATTCAATGTCTTGTGATAAACCATAAAGGAAAAGAATATGAAAAAGTAAGTATATGTATGTATAACTGAATCACTTTGCTGTATAGCAGAAATTAACACAACATTGTAATTCAACTATACTTCAAAAATAAATTAAAAAAACACATGTAGACTATTTTTCATTTAGAAATTTAAGTATTATACATAAAAACAACACAAATCGCCTTTTCCCATCAAGTGCAATGTCCTTACCAAAGACTTGAAAGCCTAGCACACAGGTGTATGTTGTCCAATCGATGTCCTTACAATCTGATCGATTCCTGATTAGTTTGCAGCCATTTGGAATGTCCCCTTTAAATTTAGAAACAGGAAGTATAATCACAGTGCTAGTGTACAAGTGTATTTGAAAATGCATCTTGACTCAAACTAGCCACGTTTACTTGTATTTATAATCCATACACTGAAAATGTTAAGACACACTTGAAAGGAAAAGAAAGTGTTTAACACGGTTTATAGAACTATAAACTGTTTCCCACTGAAGTTGTTTTTTCTTTAAAAAGCATAATGCCCATCCATTGTACTCCTTCCTGCCTCCAGGAAAAGTTGTTAAATACAGAACCATTCAGAGCAGGATCAGTCCCCCTGAATAATTTCTCATGACATTCAAGTGAACTCATTACTTTGAGATTCTCATTCCTTAGCCAGCTCCAAATAGCACATGCTTCTTCAGGTTAGAGGGGCCAGTGTGCAGGGGCTGCACAATTCAGATTCCACGCAGCCTGCTCTTTACTGCCTGACAGACACATCTCAGCCGTATGTACTCATTCATACTTACAGTACAGAATCTCATAGTCTCCCGAGTTAGACATTATGTACTTGTTGTCTGGAGACCAGTCAAGGTGTGTGATATAGCTGGAATGTCCCTAGGAAGTAACACATCAACTATTAGAAAGCGTTTAGAGTTCTGAATGATAAATAGTCTCATAGTAGCCAGTACTGTCTTCCGAGTAGCCATTCACTGGGAATTCCTCAAGTAGAGAGAGCAGTACCACGGCCTCTGGAACTGAACAGGGCTCAGAACAGGTCTTTGGTTCTTTTTCACACTATCTTGTTGGGAGCTAGAACTGTGGAACTGAAGAGATCTGACCACAGTGGAAACAGTAGGCACTTGGAACCTGGGAGTATCCTGCTGGTCTCTCCATTTTGATACCAGCACCAAGTACTACTACCTGTGCTACACTTCCAAGAAAGACAGTCTCTTAAAAGACACTGAAACAGATACCACAACCTCGGGCCTTATTTCAAGTCACTAGTGTCCCTAATTAGAGTGACTTCCTTTTTGATAATGAAGTACTGGTTTCATGTTGTGTACAAAAAGAGTACAGTTTTCCTGGGCTGCTTCTTCAGTACCCATGGCACATGGAGGTCTAAAAAAACTCCTATCTCCAAAGAATATTTTTTGGGAAAAGTTATCCAACATCACACTCCCTCCAAACAGCTGGATCCAATAATCATCTGACTCCTTAAACAAGAAGACAGTGATCTTTTTCTGCCTAGGTTTTTACTAACACCAGGAATTCAAACAAAAAAATTACCAAATGCCATATTTTGTTGGCTTCACGTGTAAGCATTTGATTATTTCCAATAAACTGCAGATAAATCACACAGATCTTACAGTTTACACCAAAGCTGACAGAGCCTCAAAAATCACTTTTATCTCCTACACTCTGTTTTAAAACATTTAATTTCAATTGTACATTTTGAATTACTAGCTTTCTGCTCACATGGTTTTTTTTTTTTTTTTTTTGCGGTACGCGGGCCTCTCACCGTTGTGGCCTCTCCCGTTGCGGAGCACAGGCTCCGGACACGCAGGCTCAGCGGCCATGGCTCACGGGCCCAGCCGCTCCGCGGCATGTGGGATCTTCCCGGGCCGGGGCACGAACCTGTGTCCCCTGCATCGGCAGGTGGACTCTCAACCACTGCGCCACCAGGGAAGCCCATGGTTTTTATTTTTAAAGTTAATAAATTCAAAATACCTTAGGTGTAGTTTTCAATGATTTTCACAAAGTATTTTAATTATTCCAGTAGCCTTCTGAAGTCAAATGACATATCCTAAAACCTCTCTGGAGCTATATCTCCACAAAACTGCTGCATGGCAAATACCCACATTTATACATTTAAATGAATTTAAATTATGTGAATTTGAGACCTGTAAAGCTTCCTGAAGTCACTGGAGATTAGCTGGTATGTCAGCAAACAGGTTGGGAGTCACTTGCTAGGCATGTGGGAGACCTCCCAACTTAACAAGAAATCAATTTCAATGCCAGAAAGACACATGTGGTTCTTGGGTATTTTCTGAATATGGCAGGAGGGTGGGGTTCACACAGATCTTTTCCATAGTGTTCATGGATCTGATGCCTGGCTCTGGAATCCAGAGACGCCAGGCTTCTAAGATAAGAAAACTGGTGCTACATGAATGAAGGATTTAACCAGATTAATCATGTCAAAGTGTTTGAATCTTTGTGAAAATACTTTATTATTTAGAAAAGCATCAAAAGCAACGTATGGATACATAACATGCATGTAATTCATATCTGTGTTGGACACAACATAGTTAGATGGTAAATCAATATAAAGTATTCTCAAAAAGAACTCGAGTAGGAAAAGCCCCCAAATTTAGAAAAGACCTTGGGGAAAGTTATCAATTTATATTGGAAAACGAAGTGAGTATTTTTTCGCTGATGTGGAGTCCAATAAACAAGCAAAGAAAAGAGTAGATGCAACTGTCTGTCGGGAGTTTATGGTGCTGCCTTCCCAGACCACCTCAGAGGACCCCTGTCTCACCCAACTCTTAGGCCACGCAAGGCACATACAAGACTCAGGGGAAAACACCCTCAAACGTCACCCCACAGGCACAGACACAGTTGGGAGCAAAAAGTACACCTCGCTGAGCAGAAACAGAGTACTCTTAAGCTGATGCTTTCATCACTGCCTTTAAGCAGCTGAATGGTGTAACCACAGTAACCATCACAAGTGACGGTGCCTAAGAACAACTCTGGAAAAGTAAGAAGTACCTCAGCTGAATCTCTGTTAACCACACGGAAGGTTGTCATCTGCGTCAGCGGTTTGCAACCGTGGCTGTATATTAATATTACCTGAGGAGTTTTCAAACAAGTACCGGAAGCCTTGAGTTAGGGCACTAACTTTTTTCCTAAGTAGGTATCCAGGTGTCCCCTCACCCTCTAGGGCAGTGACATCCAATGGACCTTTCTGCAGTGATGAAACTGTGTGTCTGCACAGTCCAATGCAGAAGTAACTAGCCACCTGTGGCTTCTGAGTACTCAAAATGTGGCCAGTGCTCCCAGGAAACTGAATTGTATTTAATTTCGCAAACAAAGTTGTGGTTAGTAGCTGTGATGCTGGACAATGCAGGCTGAGAAGAGTCCACTGTCTCTCTACTGATTTGAAATACCTAAGTTTCCATATAAACAGATTTGTTTTTGGACTCTCTTTTCTGTTCCATTAGTCTATCTGCCTATTCCCAGCCAACTGTGATAGTTTTGTGGTATGAGGAAAATTTCAGATGAACTTTAGAACCATTTTATCAAGCTCATAAATATTGTGCATCAAATTTAGAGGATAGTTTGCAGAGAACAGACATGTTTATGAAGTCTTTTCTTCTAGAAATATGTTGTGTCTATTTTTTCATTTCTTAGTTTGTGTTTCAGCCATGTTTCACATAGCTTCCTGTGCTTTTCTTGCTAGGTCTATTCTCAAAGCATCTACAGTTTTTGTTACTACTGCAATTAGGATTTTTTCCCATCACATTTTTGACGTGCTTTGCTGGTGTGAGAGAAAGCTGACCTTTAGAGTGCAGACTGTAGAGTGTAGCCTATCCAATCCAATCTTTAGACTGTAGATTTGTAGAGCATAGTTTATCCATTCCACATTCTCTTAAGTGCCCAGCTAAAAGACTGTTATTTCCTAATCTCTTTTGCAGCTATGGGTGGCAGAAGTCACTGAGTGGGGCTTCCAGGAAAACTTTAAAAATCGACTTAGGAGGAAGAGTGTCTTTATCCCCCTTGCTCTGTCCCCCTAGAACTAGGACGGGATGACTGGAATTCCAGCAGCACCTTATTGAGGATGATGGAGTAGAAAGAAAGAAGGACCCTGAGTCCCTGATGACTTCTTTTAAATGGGAACACATCCCTCATTTGTTGAAGCCACCAAGTATTGCAATATAATTCCTAACTGTTATGGTAATATTGAAATACGTACTGCATTAGTTTTATGGGTAATTTCTTGGAGATTTCTAGGTAGACAGTTTTAAAAGTCTTTTACTCTTCTCTTTCTTATATATATTTTCATTCACCAAAATCCTGACCAAAAAACACTTATTTTACCAGCACTTCTTGCCTATTCTAACAGACTCTGTAATGCTTTTTTAGTATATCACTACAACTTCATTACACTCCATCTCCTGGGCTAAGATCTTTGAGTAGCAGTGTTAAAGGTATACAGGAACTGGAGTCAAACACAGAGCTATTATGTTGGCACTCAGGGACAGTTTCAACTGCTTGGTTACAATTTATTAGAGGGACACTTCCTAAAGTTCTAAGCCCAGTATGTTTCTGAAGCTATAGGGTCACTTAAATGTTAACTAGTAACAGGAAATATTGGAAACAAAAGAGAAAACAGCATTTGTATTTGGAACTCTGAGAGTAGGTCTAGTTGCCACATTTTAATCTTTACAACAATCCTATGAAAGTAGGAACTATTATAATCTCCAGTTTTAAGATAATAAAATTAAGACTCAGAGAAGTTAACTTGCCTAAAGTTGCAAACTAGTAAGCAGCAGAGCCAGCATTAACCCAGTTTTTTCTGTCCTATATCATAGCAGACAACAGATAAAAGGAGTTAATATGAGACTACAAGACCAGCTGGTGGAAGCAGACAGCAAGAAGTGAGAGCTGGAAGCAAAGCACAGAACAGAAGATAATTAGAAAAGCAGAGTAGCTGAGCCTTTCATTATAGCCTCAAAGAGTACTATAAGCTTTAACAGTTCCTGAAGATATTTCAAAATAATACTTCATATGCTCTAAAGATAAAAGCTGCCTAACTGGAGAGGGCAAAGTGACATGCAGTTGATAAACTTGGCAGTTCTCAACACTTCCAAGGTCGTCTCATTATCCAGTGTCCAACACTGCTCTTTCCTTTCTGCATCAGTTGCTGTACTCTGAAAGCACAGTACACTGATATACACATTGAAAAATCTGAGGCCTTTTTGTACCTTGGGAAGTCTGCTCTACTAAGAGTTAGGAGAACAGGGTTCAGGCCCCAGATCTGCCACTATGTCAAGACGTGACCAAGGACGAGCCATTTATCTTCTCTGAAACTCAGTTTCTTCATCCATAAAATGAGATCTAAGTTAAGTGCTATAGTGCGACCTGTAAAATTTTATGATTCCACAAGATTAAATTATATTTGATAATACTCTGTTTATTAAGACACAGACTTTTTTAAAAGGTTGGGGTAAAAAATAATTAAGAAAAATTTGGTGCCTGGTAGGGTAAACTTAAGTAATCTGAAAATTCCTTTCAGTGGAATATTTCATTTGATCATGCTGTACAATGAGGCACTATTATACTACTATTCCCAAGTATTAAGATAATAAATCGATTAAAAGATGTATTTAAATAAATTAATGGATATTGATTCATAATTTTTGTCAAAGTAAATGAAAATATTTTCGATAAATTATAAAACTATAAAGTTGCTTGTAGATCAGTTTATACGCTGGTTTTAGCACATGGTACAAAATACGCCCCATCCCCCCCAAAAAAAGCAAAAAGCAAATAAACAAAAAAAAGAGCAGTAAGTCTCTTCTCTGAATAGAAAATGGCCTGGGTTTTACTTATGTATATACTTTTAAAAATTCATTCTTTTATTCATTCCCCTAAAACTCTTTTGTGATAAAGACTGTTAAAGGGGGATTTCCCTGGTGGTCCAGTGGTTAAGAATCTATCTTCCAATGCAGGGGATGCTGGTTCAATCCCTGGTAGGGGAACTAAGATCTCACATGCTGTGGGGCAACTAAGCCCATGTGCCACAACTACAGAGCCCATGTGCCGTAACTACAGAGCCCACGTGCCACAACTAGAGAGAAGCCCGCACACCACAACTAGAGAGAAGCCCACGCACTGCAACCAAGACCCGATGCAGCCATAAAAAATAAAATAAATATTTAAAAAAAAAGACTGTTAAAGGATCTGTGCCACTAATTCATCAAGTAATTTGCTAATCCTAAATTGACTGGTAACATACATACCAACTACCTCATTTTCTATAAATTCATAGTTAACATATACTGAGTACTTTTTATTTGCCAAGCACTATTGTAAGTATTTTATATGCCTTAACTTGTTTTAATCCAGTGAAGTAGAAAGTACTACTATCTTCACTTTACAGATGAGAAGACTGAAGTAGAAGGTTTAAATAACTTGCCCAAGGTCACATTTGTGGGTGGTGAAACAAGAGTGAAAATCCAGGTAGTCTGATCCCAAGTTCATGCCCTTAGCCACTATGCTATACTTCCTGCCTCTCTCATCCTGTTCTCAGCTTGAATGCGTACTTTTTGAGGACCATGAGCAAATCTTATGCATATCCCCAGGGCCTAGAACATTCCCCTAGTTAGCAGACTGCCAGCCATAAGATAAGTACTATGTCTAGAATTGAATCTAATCTTCATCTTAAAATGATAAACTAATCAATCAGAAATGCAGTAAATTAAAGGAAATACGCTTCTATTAATTCTCTTAATACAGACAAACCTCCATATAAATTACGTTTAGTGCTAGAGAGGTCACCTAGGAAATTGCAGAGTGTCAAGGATGGGCAGGATCATGGGACATTGAGATTAAAATGTTAGAGATACCCTTCCATTTCTGACTCACTCCATTTTAAAAAAGCATTATTTTCTAAGGATTTCCTAAGAAAATAGCTTTGATTTAAGAACCTGCATTAAAACTAGTAGTCAGAGAGAGAGAGAGGTAACAATATTAAACTCTCATCAAGGAGAAACCTTTCTAGAGCATACAGGGAACTGCAAGATTCTACTGTCAGGTAATTTCAGTTTCAAAGATAGAGATTAAATTTTAAATCTGCTAAGTTTAAAGGTGATACATCAATGTAAACATTTAACTCTCTTTTTACAGAAATGAAATTTTCCAACAATTTTATAGACTGACTTCACTACTTACAGTGCACTTTCCATGTCTGCTGTACTTTCTTCCATTTTCTGAGACTACATAGAGGTAAATAAAGTTGTCATGAGATCCCACAGCCAGGAAGGTGCCATCTGGAATGAAACAGGAAAAAATGTTGAATATAGAAATACACTGGTAGGTTTATTTACTGTCACTCTACTGGACCTACACCAAATGATATTTTACAAATGTTGTTAAATCTCATCAACTTAACTATTCTTTGGTGTTTAATGAATGACTCCTTCCATCACTAAACATACTTGAAAACCAAATGGTCATCTGGTTGAGTACACAATCCCTTCTTGGAAATGCTCACGGGCCTTGGACTCTTCCCTTAGTCTCATCTCCTTCTAGTTAGCGACAGACTGGCCCCAGGGAGGTTAAGCTACTTTTATGGGTCTAAGTATACAGTATTCATATGGCAAGCTGAGTGTACAATTGCTCATTTCAGCTGAGGACATGTGATCTCTCCAACCACAGGGTCCATTCTCTTGGGAAAGGACCATATTCTCTCACAAAGGACCATTGTACTCACCACGTAACAGATGGTCAATAAAGTCCATTTGATCTTTGGGTTTTAAATGCTACATCTGCAGTAGTTATTTGCTATTACAGCATTGAAAAAAGCCAAACCAAGACAGAAAACCTTTTCTGCTTCAAGACAACTCTTGCCAAGCTTAGAGCTTGAAGCAAATACTTTTCCTTCCTTGTTCAACACAGAGAATAGCATTCTGAGCTTCCTCTGAAATGACTCAGAAGAAATCAAAAAGATCATTTGGACTCCACACTGACCCAACAACTACTGGAATATATTTTTGAATATAAGAAAATGTCACTCGAAGGGAAGAATTATGTGGATCAAAACCGTATTAATAGCGGGAAAAATGAACCGACTATCATGGAAACTTAATTAACATTTTGAATAAAGTATGAAAAGAAGTATTCAAAGTAGCTAAACGAATTGATCAAATTCATGAGTTGCTGAGTATTTTATCTAATTAACAGACCAATCATTACTATGTAACCAGTAAAAATCAAACTAGATTTTAAAGAACTTGAAGGGCCTATAAAATTTGTATATTTTGAATATTACTATAATTTATTTTCTATTATCTTATATACAAAGAAAAGGTTGCTAAATAGATTAACATTCAGCCTAATACAGTACTATTCAAAATTCTAAGTATTTGTAGTTCCAAAAAAATGGGATTTGATTGCACTGTATTGTTTTCAATTGCAAATGCAGTTGTAACAGTTTGTTCTAAATTTATGTTTGCTTGATGATTTAGAATGTTGTTTAACTTTAGCAGATCTTTTGCAGTTTCCTGCAGCAGAATTTAATCTAATGTTGGGGGAAACATATTCAATACTTAACAACTCTAGAGAGTAGAGAAAAAAGTAGTCAGCTTTACTGGAAGTGAAAATATGCAATTACAGAGAAATGCTGTAAATGCCAGGAGTGGGAGTAAATCTGCCTACCTAATGAGTAGCGCATCACAGAGAGCTGTTCATTCCCGTCTGTGTGGATAGAAACTAGATCTCTGGTTTCTGCATCCAGAACAAACCACCTGTTAAGAAGTAAAAAATCAAAATTTTTCTGATATTAGCATTTATAGAAAAGAAACGGTGGCTGACTTTTTCTTCCTTTTAAAAAAGAAATTCTAATAATGCCCTTAAGCTGGACATGTTTCCCTTTTCTAACGAAGGATGAGTGCAAAATGTTGCGAGATACAATATAAATATACTTATATGGGCCTAGGCATGTTCTCATTCCTATTTAGGTATTCACTGAATGCCAATGGTGTCTCTTTGCGAGGCACTGTCCAAATGGAAAGTGACAGGATTATCAGCGTCCTTGAAGATTACACTAGAGCCAGGAAAAAGGAAATGAGCCAATTAAAACAACGATTAAGCGCCAATCTCACCGATGGTGACTACATATAGCAGAAGAACTCACAGAAGGGAAATGAACAGCAGACAGAGAAAAACCTTCGGGGAGGATGTAGAATATGAGTTGAGCTGAATGTTGAGGGAAAGAAGTCGAGGCAGTTGAGGCAGGAGGAGTGACAGCTGCACTGCCATGGAGGTGGGAAGGAGCATGGACAGTATGATGGTGGGAGGGAAAGGCAGAGGGCCATTCGTTTGGTGAGAATTCAAAGGGACCAGCAGGGGGCACTCCTCCTCTCCAGTACCCCCTGCACATGCAAGCTCTAAGTTCTTTGAAAAACATGTCTTCATTCACATTTACAGGAAAAGTCAAAATGTAAAAAGCCTCTGGACAGGTAAAACAATGACTTAAATCCAACTACAGAATAAGTGACTCTTATCAGACCCTGTTCTAAGAGCACCTGAAGGAAGAGATGGTACTTCAGAAGAGCATGGTGAGATACTGGGTACAAAGCAAAGACTGGGAATTAAGGAAGGACAACTAAAGGATAGATAAGGGAGAGGAGGGCAGGTTATGGACAGCACACGCAGTTAGTTGGAGGAGTTTGGAGGTGAGCATTGCCTGGCTCAGAGCAGGCACTAAAATAAATATTTATAGAATGTACAAATGAACAAATAGAAGATAAGTCTCGAACCTGACAAATGCAAAGGTTTAGCAAGAATTACGTGGCAGCAGTGCAGTGTGTAGGAAGAAGTGGTTGGGGTGGCAACAATGGAACAGGAGCAGAAAAATAAAATCACTGTCTTAATCTCATGGAACTGGATGGGACAAAAGAGCAGCAAGTTTTGTTTCTAATTATTCAGATGGGAAAAATTCCACCACTAAATTCAGTAACAGCAATCATAACAACAGTTCCTTTTAATTTTGAAGCATTATAAATAATGTCTGGACAGAGACCACTATGCCTTTAGATAAAATGAAGTATCAGGGCTTCCATGGTGGCACAGTGGTTAAGAATTCACCTGCCAATGCAGGGGACACGGGTTCGAGCCCTGGTCTGGGAAGATCCCACATGCCGCGGAGCAACTAAGTCCACGAGCCACAACTACTGGCCCACGCGATACAACTACTGAAGCCTGTGCACCTAGAGCCCGTGCTCCGCAACAAGAGAAGCCACCGCAATGAGAAGCCTGCGCACCACAATGCAGAGTAGCCCCCGCTCGCCGCAACAAAGACCCAACACAGCCAAAAATAAATAAATAAATAAATAAAAGAAATTTTAGGAGACAGTAAAGGGCTTAAAAGAATTAAAAAAAAAAAGAGAATAGTGATGTTGCTTAACATGCCTTCGTATATTCAAGGTAGAAGATAAAAAACTAAAGGATCCTGACTCTTTACCTATCACTGAAATCCCTTTCTAATTAAACATGTTCATGAATGAATTAGTAATTTGTGAGTTATGGGTTGAAGCTTCTACGTAGCTAACCTAATTCATAAATTCTGTCTTCTACTCGGGTAAGAGAAATAGCTTCTATCTGTGAATACCTGAGTTTATTAAAAGCCAATTAGCAGGAAACTGGCACTTTGAAGCCCTGCGCTGAATGTTTGATCATTTCCACTTCAAAAGGTGCATAAAGAACATATCTTATTGCAACTGGACAGCAAGCATCCACAGATTATAGGTTTCTTCTGAGAATGTAATTCATTAATCAATTTTTATGGCTGCCACCATGGAACTCCTAGAGCCAAGAAATGCCAAAGCTGATGCCAAGTGAACCACCTTTTCAGAGTAAGGGAACAAAATATTCCAACTTGGACTGAACAGACATACCTAAAGAACAATGAGACACAGCACCGCTCTGCAGGTATGAGGTTTCGAGTTCTTAATGAGTTTATAGAAACTTTACTGAACTTTCTTACGCATTTAAAATCACCAATTTTTATTTTGGAGAAGCCTCAACTGATACTGTCTATTTCCAGTTCAGTTTAGTCTTCCTATGGAAACTGCAAACAATTTTATCTCTTTGAAAACTCCCTTTAAAAGTAATAAAAAAAAGGAATTCCCTGGAGGTCCAGTGGTTAGGACTCTGTGCTTCCACTGCAGGGGGCACGGGTTCAATCCCTGGTTGGGGAACTAAGATCCCGCACACCACACAGTCAGCCAAAAAAAAAAAAAAAGTAATGAAAAAACCCAGAATGTCTGTTGGTATAATATGTAGAAACCTAAAACTCTGAGTCATTTACTGGTTAGAGATGGCAGCTCTCAAAAAAGAAAAAAAAAAACCAACAACAAAACCCTACCTACCTTTTCTATTTCTTTAATTACATATCAGAGATTAATTCTTCCACTTTTGGCAAGTAATTTTTAGTAGTAATAACTTTGCTGTTAAAAGTATACAACTTCCATATGGATCCCCAGCAATAATTTTAAAGCTCCCACCCTTTTCACTGCATGAATTACGTTCTACCTTCAGAAAAGACTTTCTGGCTCAGGACCTCTATCCTTAACAGAAGTATGGAGAGGATTACAAATCCTTTAGCAAAGGGAATTTTCTAGAAATAAATATTAAGTTTTTTTTTTTTTTTTTTTTTTTTTTTATGCGTTACGCGGACCTCTCACTGTTGTGGCCTCTCCCGTTGCGGAGGACAGGCTCCGGACGCGCAGGCTCAGCGGCCATGGCTCACGGGCCCAGCCGCTCCGCGGCACGCGGGATCCCCCCAGACCGGGGCACGAACCCGTGTCCCCCGCATCGGCAGGCGGACTCTCAACCACTGCGCCACCAGGGAAGCCCAAATATTAAGTTTTCACTGTGCTCAACTGCATTCTCATTCTAGTCTAGATTGGACACATTGAAACAAAGCTTCTGCTTTAAGGTAATTTGCAATCATTACGGGGCTCTATAGGGCCTAAAGGACTTAAAGAATCCTTCCAGATGTCATTGCTCAGCATCAGAGATGGGAAATCTTTGGCCATATATTTAAACTAATCTGACTTGTGAGTCAAGTACCCACACACAGTACCACCATTAACTAGATGACCTTTTAAAAAAGACACTTACTGATTTCTTTAGTGGCAAAAAGAGAATCATAAGGTTTCAGAGCTGGAAAGTATCATACTTTACAGTCCCTAAATGAATATATATGTGTTCATGAGTTAAAAAATATTCATCATAATATAAAGTGTATCCTCTGGGTGGCAGGTTTATAACTTTTTCCCAACTGCTTTTATGAAGCTTCTCCTTATAAGAATAGGAATGTGGCTTTTATAATCAGAAAAACATAAAGTCAAAATCAGGGGAAAGAAAAGCCCAATTCAACCCTCTTATTTTACAAATAAGAACACTGAAATCCCATGATGTCAAAATGCTTGGCCAGTCATCAACCAACCAGTTAGTGGCAGAGCCAGGATAGAGCTTCTAGCCCTTGGGCTTTTCACTACATCACACCAGGGAAGGGTGTGATCCCATGGAAAGTGCTCTCTCTGCATGAGCTACACTAACATTCAGGATCTAGAGAAGAAAGAAGTCAGCAAAGGAGGCAGAATTGGCGTTTATAACCCAACTGGGGAGACAGAGTGAGTTCATAAAGTGGTAAATAGTTTAAAGTAAAATGAATGACACAAGTTAAGGATTATGAGGTTTCAGAGCAGGGAGCAATCACTGAGGATGTGGGTGGTCTTGGATTTCATCACATCACATGTGGCAAGGAGAGGTGGTATATAAACAGGTGGAGAGGGATAGGTAAGAAACTACAAAAAGGGCTGAGGTGTATCTGAAGGACAACGACTTAACCATTCTCGCTGGAATGGTGAGGGGAAAGATTTTTCATGGGCTTTAAGGGCCAGGCTAAACAAGTTTGGATTCCACTGTTTAGCAATCAAGAGGCCTTTAGGAATGTTCTAGTCCAGTTAACTCATAGTTTCTTGTGTTTGCTCAATCCATTCCTCCTGCTTGATATAAGCTCCTAACTCTTCACTGCCTCTTCAAAATCTCAGAACTCCGTCAAGGCAGGACCAATTCCACCTCCTCTGTGAAGTGTTCTCTGACCACTCAGGCTCACAGTAATTTCTCTGTTGATCTTCAAGCATTACTGCCTGTTTATGCAAGTAATACTTATGCAAGTAAACTACTGATATGACATGCTCTATATCTTTTTATGTAGTATCTAATTAGGTTATAAGCTACTTGGGGTAGGGACCATGTCTTATATAATATATCTTTGTGCCACTCACTGCATCTAGTGCTTTACAACCTGTAGGAGCACAGAGTGACTCTGAACTGGAATTATAACAAGGCAGAACTCAGGGAGATTCATGCTGATAGAGTTCAAAGACACTGTACACCCTGGGAAATGAGCTCAGGAGTACCGATGGACCAAGTTCAGCAACATCAAATTACAGAGGGAAACAAGCTATTCTTTTCTAATTAGAAGTTTTCTCTTTTAATTATGTCTAAGAATAAAGTCTCAGCTAGTGCTAATGTCTTTAACATCTCCCTTTTGAGCTAAAGGAGCATTTCTTACACTCAGAACCTTTCTAGTCAACAGTAGAATTTGGTAACAGTACTTCAGCTACATTGCTGGTTTGCCAAGGTTACAGTCATCATCAAAACTAACCTTTAAAAATTGTATAAAAAATTCAAAAAAAATGATGAGTAGAGCTGGATCACTTACGTCTCTCCAGGTCTAACGTTCTGTAATTCCACATCGAAAACTAAATCTAATTTTTTACCTTTCTGCTCACCAGGTGCATTTTCCCAGCTTGCTCTTCCTTGTCAAAGCTGTCACTATAGCTCAGAAACTTTGGGGTCTCTTTTGAAGTCACCTCTCTCTGTCTGCCCTCTCCCCTTTCCATTCCAATATGGTTATATATAGTATGTTTTATATACTGACTCAAGTCCACGGATTTCTTTCTTTGAAACAATTTGAACTCTAATCTTTGCTTTTTATTCTCCCTACCATCATTTCAAGTCCATTGATTTCCCTAACTCTGGGTGTCTCACCTCCATTTACCTATAAAATGACTATAAAATGACTATGGCAAAAAACTCCTTTCTTAAATAGTGTATGATGGTTTAGAAATAGAAATGGGTCCAACCAGGAAAAGAGTAAAGTTCTGTGCAAACTGCTTGGGGAGTTTTGTCTGAGCTGACACCTGACATCCTGATGGGATGGCAAATATATTTGTGGTTTCTCTAAGGCCTGCAAGTGGTATAAAGATTAAAGTGCGTTTTGAGAAACTAGTTTCAAAAAAAAGGAAGGGAGGGACTTCCCTAGTGGCACAGTGGTTGAGAATCTGCCTGCCAATGCAGGGGACACGGGTTCGATCCCTGGTCCGGGAAGATCCCACATGCCAGGGGGCGACTAAGCCCGTGCGCCACAACTACTGAGCCTGTGCTCTACAGCCCGCATGCCACAGCTACTGAAGCCCGTGCTCCATAATAAGAGAAGCCAAAGCAATGAGAAGCCCGCGCACCGCAACAAAGAGTAGTCCCTGCTCTCTGCAACTAGAGAAAGCCCATGTGCAGCAACAAAGACCCAATGCAGCCAAAAAATTTATTTAAAAAAAAATATATAAATATTTATTAAAAAAAGGAAGGGAAAGGATGATTAATTGGGGTCTTGGAAAAATCAAGCAGAACGTATTTTACCAATAATTCAGAGATTATAAACTTTCAAATTCATAACGGTTCAGGTTCACATGTATTGTGAGCTTCATGAAGAACTTTAAATTCCATCAAGAAACACAAATTTAAAAAAATGGGAGAATGTTATATTTGAAAATGTGTGGTATGCCTAAGTGCAAGTTATTAATTAAATGGCTTATATAGTCAGTGGTTCAACAAATCTAAAATTTCGATAACGAATGATTAACAATTACCAGTATATACTAATTTTTATCCATTTGTATGCTTTAAGGCTTCATTTCGGTTTAGGAGATATCAGGTCTTATTTAAAGCCTTATTGAAGTGCCAGTATTACCCTGGCAAAACCAAAGACATCACAAGAAAACTACAGACCAAGGTACCTCAAAAATATAGATGAAAAAAATCTTCAACAAAATACTAACACACTGAATCCAGAAATATATAAAAAGAATTCTATGCCATGACCAGGTAGGATTTATGTCAGGAACACAAGGTTGATCAGACATTTGAAAATCAATTAATGTAATACTCCATATTAATAAAGGACAAAAACCATGTTATTTCAATAGACTGGAAAAGGCAGCTGAAAAACCCAACACTCTTTCATGATTAAAAATTCTCAACAACAGAAAGAAAATTCGTCAATAGGATAAAGGGCATCTATGAAAAACCCACAACTAACATTATACTTAATGGTGAAAGGCTGAATGCTTTCCCTCTGAAATAGAGAACAAGATCAGGATGACCACTCTTGCCATTTCTATTCAATATTATACTGGAGGTTCTAGTCAGGACAATTAGGCAAGAAAAAGAAAAAACAATTCAGGCTGGAAAGGAAGAAAACTATATTTGCAGATTACATGATCTTGTATGCAGAAAATCCTGAGGAATCCACTAAAAAACACTATTACTAAGAAAATAGGTCAGCAAAGGTGCAAGATAAAAGATCAATATATAAAAGGTAGTTGTATTTTACATGTACCAGCAATGAATATTCTGAAAATGCAATTTCATTTAAAATGGCACCAAAAAAATGAAATACTTAGGTGTAATTTAACAAATGTGCAAATTTGTACCCTAAAAACATCTTTTTTAGGGTACAAATTTGTACCCTAAAAAAACTGGAGACCTAAATAAATGTAAAACATTTCCTGTTCATAAATTGGAAGGCTTATTAAACTGTTAAAATAGTGACATTCCCAAATTGATCTATAAAGAGAAAAAACAATCCTTATCAAAATGCCAGCTGGCTTCGTTGTAGAAATTGACACGTTGATCTTAAAATTCATGTAGACTTCAAGGGATCCTGAATAGCTAAAACCGCTTTGAAAAAGAACAAAGTTGGAGGACTCACATTTCCCGATTTCAAAACGTACTGCAAGGCTATAATAATCAAGACTGTGGTAATGGCATAGGATGGACAGAGAGATCAATGGAATATAACTGAGAGTCCAGATAGAAACCTATATGTTTATGGTCAGTTGATTTTTGACAAGGGTGTCAATATGATTCAGTGCAGAAAGAAAAGTCTTTTCAACAAATAGTGTTGTAATAACTGGATATCCACGTGCAAAAGAATGACGCTGGATATCTATACAAAGATTAGCTCACATCATATACAAAGATGAACTCAAAATGAATCACAGACTTAAAGGTAAGAGCTAAAACTATAAAATTCTTAGAAAAAACCATAGGAATAAATCCTGAAGACCAAAAGACAGAGGAAGAATAGATAAATGGGACTATATTTTTATATAGTAAATTTATATAAATTATATAATTTTTATTTAAAACTTCAGTGCAACAAATGTTACCATCAAGAAAGTGAAAAGACAACCCTTGGAATGAAAGAAAATATTTGCAAATCATGTTACCTGATGAGGTACTGTATCCAGAATATATAAAGAGCTCTTACAACTCAACAATAAAAAGACAAATCAATTCAAACATGAGCACAGGATATGAATAGACATTTCTCTAAAGAGGCTACACAAGTGGCCAATAAACACATAAAAAAGATGCTCAACAGCATTAGCCATCAGAGAAATGCAAATCAAAACCACAATGAAAAAGTGCTTCACAGCCACTAGGATGGCTATAATCAAAACACAGGCAATAACAAGGGTTGGCAACGATGTGGAGAAATTGGAACCCTCATACTTTACTGGTAGAGTTGTAAAATGGTGTAGCTGTTGTGGAAAACAATTTGGAAGCTCCTCAAAATGCTAAACATAGTTAACTCTACTCCTTGGTATATACCCAAGAGAACTGAAGACATATGTCCATACAAAAACTTATGTATGACTATAACTCAAGTGGTTATTCGAGGTATATCCACACAATGGAATATTTGGTGACAAAGGGAATGAAATGCTGACACATGCTATACAACATGGATGAACCTTCAAAACATTAGGTTAAGTGAAAGAAACTAGTCACAAATGACCACATATTATATAATTCTATTTACATGAAACGTCCAGAATAGGCAAACCTATAGAAACAGAAAGTATATGAGTTACTCAGGGCTGGAAGCGGGTGGGAGCAATGAGGAGTGACTGCTAACGGGTACAGGAATTCTTTTTGGGTTAACGACAGTGTTCTGAAATTAGCTTTGATGAAGGTTGCACAACTCTGTGAATGTCTTAAAAACTACTGAATTGTATACTGTAAATGGGTGAATTTTATGATATATGAATGATATCTCAATAAAGCTGTTAAAAAGACTCCTTACTATATGAGGATTAGCAATGTTAAGGAAGTACTATGTCCACTTAGGGCCATGCATTGAATTTTCTTCTCTTAGAAATATTAGTAACATATTCTTTTAAAATGATAATTTTTTAAAATCACTGTGATAATTTACTCATACTTGTGCTTACTTCTTTTTAATTCTTTTTTTAAAACTAATTTATTTATTCATTTATTTTTGGCTGCATTGGGTCTTTGTTGCTGCATGCGGGCTTTCTCTAGTTGCAGCAAGCAGGGGCTACTCTTCGTTGCGGTGCGCAGGCTTCTCGTTGTGGTGGCTTCTCTTGTTGTGGAGCATGGGCTCTAGGCACATGGGCTTCAGTAGCTGTGGCACATGGGTTCAGTAGTTGTGGCTCGTGGGCTCTAGAGCACAGGCTCAGTAGTTGTGACGCATGGGCTTAGCTGCTCCGCGGCATGTGGGATTTTCTTGGACCAGGGCTCGAACCCATGTCCCCTGCATTGGCAGGCAGATTCTTAACCACTGTGCCACCAGGGAAGCCCTTACTTCTTGACTACAAGAAGTAGAAGATTTCTACACATGGACATGAAGACATCTTTAAACATTTTGCTAGTCAGCTTTTCTGGATCATGAACAATTTGGACACGTGTTGTATTAAACTAACAACAACAACAACAAAAATCCTTGCCCTAAGTGTGACTTTTTTTAGGCTTAGGGTCAGTGATAAAATCTGAATGGCTACATTGAGGAATTTTCTGTTTAGACAGTACAGCCACATATTCACAGATCCATGTAAAAAATAATAAAGGAGAAAGTTCTCTAAGAAACAACAGACTAACCAGATGTGAAACCAAAGACAGGAATTAAGTATAAAATGAACACTGATAACTACATCTCCCCTAGATTTTAAATAATCCCCAACTCCACACCAGAAAGGATTTTTTCCCACTTTTTATTTAGTTATATCACTTTCATTCATAAGGTGTTTTCTACTCACAACTCCAAGAGGAAACAATTGGCTTAGCTTTAGCTTAAGTCACTTAAATTAAGTGACTTTTCCTGTTAAGCTTGTTAATGATGACTTCACAGTAACACTAAATGTTAGAAAGTAACTTCAGTGCATTTAATCAGATCAGTTTTTTCCTTACAAATTGGGGCAAACTGTATTTATGTGTACGTATATATTGTACATTCATCCAATGAAGTGGTGAGTCTTAATGATTCAAGTCCTTCTAGCCCTTACTACTCCACTTGGTGTTTAACTCCTTCTTATACACAGTAAATGCTTTTAAAATACTATGTCAGCCAGTGATTTAACCTTCAAAGATAAACTTTCCTTATAATATTTCTAAGTAATGCTACAAACACCATAAGCACATCTCAAAGAGTACTGGTGGAGTAGTGGAAAGAGACAAGCTTTGGAACTATATAGAACCTGAGTTAAATCCCAGCTCAATCACAAGTGATTGAACCTCTATGGATCTTGGTTTCCTGTTTGTGCAAAGGAGATATTAATGAACATTTTGTTGCATTCTTGTGAAGACTTAAAGTACTATATGAAAAGAATTTAGTACAAGGGTAGCTCTTATTCTTACTACTTCATTGATTTTAGCATTTGTGATATTTGTTCAGCTGCCCCCAAAATAGATCTGACCTGCCATATGCCTGTTTAGTCCAAGTTTAAGTAATAATCTATTACTGACATGTATTTCGGGGAAATCTGAGATAGTAAAGCCATCTGCATTTGCAAG
Source organism: Phocoena phocoena (assembly GCF_963924675.1). Classification (NCBI taxonomy): domain Eukaryota; kingdom Metazoa; phylum Chordata; class Mammalia; order Artiodactyla; family Phocoenidae; genus Phocoena; species Phocoena phocoena. The sequence goes on from NC_089232.1 coordinate 55,735,714, forward strand.
TCATCGCCAAGTACTCTCCCAAGCAGCCTAATTCTAAAATTCCACTATTTCAGAACCACTCAAATAGCACCTCTAGTTACATGTCCACATTTCAAAGTTTATCTTTACCTTAAAGATCTATTTTTCCATGATTCTGAGCACTATATATGAGGAGGATTTTGAATATGTTTTGACTTTCTAGAGGTATTAATTTGTATCCAAGAGCCAAAGGGGAAAACTTGCTACAAAAAAACTTTACATTGTTAAATTTAGTTAGAATTAAATAAACTGGCTGATTTGAAATATTTGTTACATAAATAAAAATATTTATATAAGTGTGTTCACAATATTTTCACTTCATTAGAAATCAGCATTCCATATTTTCTATGGGTTTAACTTTTGAAAATTGACTTTATCTTTTGTCTCTGCCTCTTTAAAAAAGAAATTATTTGTGATGAGGGCTACTTACCAGCACAGGCAATTAAAAGGACTCAATTAAAAAATACAGATAATAAATATATATTACCTGATAACCTTGGAAAGGTACTATACAATGTCTGCAAAGATAAGTAATTAATAACAATTTCAGGAAACATACCTTTATTTATCTACCTGTGTAGCATTTAAAAAAGAAAAAAGCTATAGCACAAACAAAAGCTCAACTGGGTTATTTCAGGTTCATTTTCCTTCCCTAAAAGATAACGAGAGAAATTTTCGATACCACAGAAAATTTCACAAAGGAGGTCAAGTCTGCTGAACTGTCACTTTCCTTAATGAAGACTATTCTGACCTCTCTATTTATCGTTTTGCAACTGCACCCCTTCCAGTTCCCTCTTCCTATGCTCAACCCTCCCCCACCATAGCTCTTCATTTGCTAACTTAATTAGTTATAATGCTTATTTTTCATTCTGCCTCCACCCCTGACACACACTAAAATGTGGGCTCCACAAGGGCAGGGATTTTTGCTTTGCACTCTGATGTAGCCTGAACACCCACAATAGTGTCTAACAAATGGGAGGTGCTCAAATAATTACTGAATGATTAAATGAGTATACATAACAGAAAAGAACAAAAAGCATAAAATTGTGTCACTTAAAAGATTAATTTTCCAGATCAGATAGAGAACATTCCTGAATAATGGTTAAACATCCCACCACTTAGATTATTCAGCTCACATTTCCCTTAAAGACCCTACCTGCCTGAGTGCGTTCCTATGGCCACCACTGTGCCACTTGGATGAAAATCTGCACAGTGTCCTGGTTCCTAAAAGAGAGACAGACAACTGTTGGGGACTACATGAGAAAGTCTCCCTAGATCTATGGGAATAGTGGCAAAACATATTTGAAAATAACTTGTTTCACATAAACATGGAATCTCAATCAACTTTACTGTAGCCAATGGTAATACCACATAGACTTAAGAGGAAAAAGGATTTCAGAGCAGGAAGGGGACATGCTGGCAGAGTGGTGAGGGGGAAGGACCACCAGCTTGTGGCTAGGCAGTGGAACAATGGTGAGGATAATAACAAACACTTGTACAGTTCTTTAGAGTCTGCAAAGAACGTGTATACACCTTTTAGGCTAGAGAAGGTGGATATCTGGGTAGGGTAGGGAGAAAACACAGTTAAGAGACCAACTCAAAAAGAAGAGAGCAGAATCTGTTAGTGGGCAGTACTTACTGAACCCAACTGCACCACCACCAGAGACCCAAACATATCCATAACAATTAATACTCCATAAAGATGTGAAATATTTTTTATTTTTACTACTGAACCTGACAGAAAAACTGAGCTTCTGCCCTGTTAATTTGCTACTTTGGAGTGGGTTCATGTACTTTGTGACTAAACACTCTCCCTCCACCCCTTCCCCTTTACTGAACTATAGAAATACACTTGGTTTTAACCAATGCTGAGTCCTATTTGCTTTGCTGCTACCATCTGCCATTTTAGGGAGATTCTGTGGGGAGATTATAATCACATTCTGCTTTACTCACATCTACGAGCCTGGTCCATTCCAGCCTGTGTTCCACCGAGTTCCACATGCACACCTGTCTGTCCTGAGCACATGTCAAGAGCAAATCTTTGAAGGGATGTGTGGCAAGACCCCAAAGCTCATCAGTATGACCCTGAAAATGAAATACACCCATTGTTATAAGAAACAAAGGGTATCATCAAAAATACTCAGTTAATGGTTAAAATCATACAGCTTACCTGTACTTCTATTTGGAAGCCATCATTAAACGTTCCCCGTAAAATAAAGTTTCGTGATGTGCCTACCAAAAATTGATCTGCCTTTCCTTCTGCTACAGCTCTGATTGTTCCATACTGATCAGGAACCTAAAAAAAAATTTGTAAAGTCACCATACACATACTAACATGCATTAATTACCACCTGAAGACCGTAGTTATAGCTGTATGCAATTATGTGGTAATAAATGACAGAATTCCAAATTTGAAAGTAATAAGGTAATCTTATACTAATAAATTATTTGTTCAGACAATTACATTTTATTACACAGAAGTTATAATGCATTAACAACATTCTTTGGTTCAATTTTAAATTCATATTTTTATATGATTTCAAGAGTTAAGGATTAGGAGTAGGGGATAAAGGAATAAGTTCTGATAGACCACATAAAGACTGTGATCTGGTTTTGTTACTTACTGGTTATATTATTTTGGGTAAGTCATTTAGCCTGAGACAAATTTCTTTATCTATAATATGGGGATATATCTTCTTGGAAATGAAACCCAAGAGCAGTACTATCAGAATCCTCTTTTTTAGAGAAGATTTTGTCTACAAAGCATGTTACGAGTAGAAAAGACTGAGCATAAATTCAAAATTTAAGTCACCAACAAACAGAAGCAATATTAAACTGAGTGAATTGCCTTTGCTCTGGCAATCACTGATTAAAATACTATTCTTAACCCATTTCACTTCCTGAGATCTCAGTTCAGTTAATAAACTTTCACTGAGCACATAATACGCGTCAGGTTTTATGGATACACTTGGTTCATGCAATGAAGCAGACACATACGTAGATAAATAGCAATTATCATTAAGCCCATTGTTATTATTTTCAAGTTTTAAAATTAAGCTGGTCATTTTGTATACCTTGGAGTAGGATATAGTTTTCAATGAATGTCTGTTAAATTTTAAGTTTATATGGTTATATTTTTGGGTCACTAAAAATATAATCTCAGAAATAAATAAGCAAATTAATTATTCTGCTGATTTTTCTTATTCTTTCAAACTATTTTGTTTAGTGAATAGTCCTTTTTTTTTTTTTTTTTAATTTTGAGGAAATGAAATGACAAGAATATGCACCAAATTTCCCAGAAAAGTGTAAGTTATCTCAATGTGGGACAAAAGACATAAGTTTAGAGGGCTTAATATTTTAAAATTTTTATGTTCCGTTTTCATCCTTACCTCTATTTCTCTTTCAGGATTCAGATCATGATCCCACAGAATTATTTTTCTGTCTTTCCCGCCTCCAGTTAGTAACATACCATTTCTCATCTGACAAAGTGTGAACACACTGCCATCATGAGCTTTGATTTGTTTGCTGATCTGATAAACACCTAATATGATGAGGAGTAAAATAAGAACGTGAGTGATAAGATTTTCTATCAGATTTTAGAGTCTTTTTGGAAGAAAACTTCAGCAGAACTGTAGAGTGATTGCTGAATGACTCAACAATCAAAAACCTATTTTCAGCAAGTCTTCTGCAAGGCAGGTAGTAAAGCTTTAATACAATCTTTTGCATTTATGTCAATAATCAGTTACTCTGAAAATATTTCAAAATACATTCTTACAAAAAGGTAGACTAAAGCAGTGATAATTCCACAGACAACAGAGGGTATATTAACCTCAGAACTTTACTACCTTTTATAATCATCTTACATGGTAGTTAGGGTAGGTATTATTACTCTTCTGATTTTAGAACTAAGGACATAGGTATAGAATTGGCTTAGCCAATACCACACAGTTAGCTAGTGACAAAGCTGTGACTAGGACTCAAGTCTCTTTACTCAATGTTCTTTTACGTTTGCAAAAAAAGCCTTCATTTCCTCTCAAGGCAACAGTCATAATATTTAACATTTAACCACTGCTGAACTGGAGGACTTCTGCTCTGTCAGGGATAATAACCCCTTTTATTTGCTGAGATACTGGGGAAGGTATGGGGCAGAAGAGGCACTGGCAGCTTGCAGCAGTGGCTTTTGACCAACCAGAAAAGTATTTTAAAAACTGATCCAGTCACACCAATGTGATAGCTGAATGACAGCCCAGTTTTCTTGTATGCTCTCAGCACTTCACAAGTACCCAGGAAGGGACAAGGCAGGTACGAAAATATAATCAGAGCCTCTTTCTTAAAGGTGAACATAAGATTTCATGATGCCTTACTCAGAGAAACTCTTCATTCAGCTAGTGAAGCTGCCAGAGTAAGAGAAAAACTTTTTAGAAGATGAGAGCTTGCAGAATTAGTTACCAGGTTCAAAATGGCAAGGTAGAACCTGGTCTAAGTATGACCAAAGTCAGTTAATAAATACACCTTAGATCCCTTGGAAATGAAAAAAATTACAAGTTTAAAAATTGTTCAGTGGGGGCTTCCCCCCCCACTGAACAACGGGAGAGGCCACAACAGTGAGAGGCCCGTGTACCGCAAAAAAAAAAAAAAAAAAAAATTGTTCAGTGGGGGGCTTCCCCGGTGGCACAGTGGATAAGAATCTGCCTGCCAATGCAGAGGACAAAGGTTCGATCCCTGACCCAGGAAGATCCCACATGACGCGGAGCAACTAAGCCCGTGCGCCACAACTACTGAGCCTGCGCACCTAGAGCCTGCGCTCTACAACAAGAGAAGCCACTGCAGTGAGAAGCCCGCTCATTGCAACGAATAGTAGCCCCCACTCGCTGCAACTAGAGAAAGCCCATGCACAGCAACGAAGACCCAACGCAGCCAAAAATAAATAAATAAATAAATAAAATAATAATAATAAAAAAGTTAAGTGGGGAAATGGGTGAAGGTGGTTAAAGGTACAAATTTCCAGTTATAAGATAAATAAGTTTTGGGAATTTAATGCACAGCATGGTGACTATAGTTAACAATACTGTATTGTACATTTGAAAAACGTTGCTAAGGTAGTGCATCGTAAAAGTTCTCAGAACAAGAGAAAAATCTCTACTGTATGAGGTGATGGATGTTAACTAAACTTATTGTGGCAATCATTTTAAAATATATACATATATCAGGGACTTCCCTGGTGGCGCAGTGGTTAAGAATCCGCCTGCCAGTGCAGGCGACATGGGTTTCATCCCTGGTCTGGGAAGATCCCACATGCCGCGGAGCAACTAAGCCCGAGTGCCACAACTACTGAGCCCGCGCTCTAGAGCCTGTGAGCCAAAACTACTGAGCCCACGTGCCACGACTGCTGAAGCCCTTGTGCCTAGAGCCCGTGCTCCGCAACAAGAGAAGCCACCGCAACGAGAAGCCCACACACCGCAATGAAGACCCAACACAGCCAAAACTAAATTAAAAAAAATAAATGTATTTAAAAAAATGTGAATTGTAAAAAAAAAAATTAAAATATATATCAAATCATTTTGTTGTATACCTTAAACTTACACAATGTTATATGTCAATTATACCTCAAAAACCTGCAAAAAAAATTGTTCATTTTCTAATAAAATTTTTCATCAACTTTAAATGGATAAACAAAATGTGGTATTATTCAGCCCCAAAAAGCAATGAGGTACTAATACATGCTATAACATGGATGAACCTTGAAAACATTAAGGTTCAACTGAAAGAAGTTGGTCACAAAAGACCACATATTCCATGATTCCATTTATATGAACTGTCCCACACAGGCAAATCCACAGAGACCAAAAGCGACAAACGGTTGCTAGGGACTGAGGAGAGAGAGGAATGGGAAGTGACTCCTAATGGGCACAGTGTTTCTTTTGGGGATGATGAAAATATTCTGAAGTTAGCGGTGATGATTGCACAACTCTGTGGATATATTAAAAATCACTGAATTGTACATTTTAGAAGGCTGATTTTATGGTATGTGAAGTATATCTCAGTAAAGCTGTTATTGAGCTTGTTCATTTTTACTCACCTATCTGAGCTGCCATTACATTGTTAAAATTAAAATTTGTAGAGTTTTGGTTTCCTAAGAAAAATTATGCTACAGCTGACTCTCAAAATTACTCAGCGTGAGGCTGCTAGTGGTACAAATATTTAATAGATGGGTATATTTGGCAGGGAGAAAGGAACGGGCTTGCCTACTTTGGAGTAGGGCTTGCCTGATTCAGCAACGCTAGGAGCAGAACTCCAACAAACTTGCTATTCAGGTCAACTGCCTCGGCTCACATCAACATTCATCACGTAAAAATACTTTAAACACAACTGTGCCCAGCACGATAGCCAGCCAATTATCTAGCATAGCTCTGATGCGACCAAGAGAGAAAGAACATCTGAGAGATGTGAATTTTCTGAGAGTACTGCTGGCTTTACTTGGGCATTTAAAAGTGGGGGGAAAAGTGGGGGCAAAGGGCTTATTTTTCTCATGCATGGTCAAATTAACAAGAGTAATCTGAAAGTACCACGGTTACCATGTAAGAAATTACAAAACGCAGAGGTGTGGCATTTCATAGCTCTCTATCAGAATGCAGGAAAGTTAAATACAGTTTCTCTATTTTTAATTCAGTTTTCCCTACTTCTAAACATGACAAATACCTTGTTAGACACTTAAGATCTTCCTAGAAAAATGGAGTCTTAGAAAAGAAAAACTGAAGAACAAATGCTTCATCAAGAATAAAAATACCCTATATAAGTAATCAACATGGTGAGATACCCACTTTCTGCCTCCTGCCACCCCAGGATAGTTATTTCCTGAGGAGGACCTATATTAATTTAGCTAAAAATATGTCTGTGCTTTAAATTTAAACAAGTTACCAAAGCTTGCTTTACATAGTATTTACCCACAAAATAATTTATAATCCAAGATTTCCTTCTCATGGGTCTATATTTCTGACACTTTAATTTAAGCCAAATAATGTCTGAAATACCTGCCAAGAAAAATAATTATCCTTGTATTACAAACCTATTGTACCTCCTGGCACAATCATGGCCAAGTCCATCCAAGCTTACTTGCAAATCCCCCCTTTCTTCTCAACTCTAGCAGAAACAAGCTTCCGTAAAATCCAAGTTTACCTTGACTGCCAAATAAAGATCCTTTGGAGGGCTTTCTGTGCCTGTTTAACTACAGAATCAAATATCAGGGAGACTTTGAAATTTATGTTATATTCTTAGCAATGTGCAAATGGGTCCATGTTGATTATTTGGAGATCAGGTAAAATGGTAGTGTTTCTTAAAGAAACTTGGCAAAGATTTCAGAATAATGAACATTTTAATGGTGGTATTGATACTCTCAACTTCCTCTCCCCCACTTAAAGAATTATGAATTATTTCATGTAAGAAAAATTCTGAACCATTTCCTGTATGTAGGAAATAACAAATACCTTATACCCACATAAGAAATAGAAAATACTGAAACAACCTAAGTGTCCATAGACGGATGAATGGATAAAGGAAATGTGGTGTATATATATACAATGGAATAAAAAAGAAGGAAATCCTGCCATATGCAACATGAATAGACTGTGAAGACACTATGCTAAGTGCAAAAAGTCAGAGAGAGAAAGACAAATGCTATCAACATATGATCTAACTTATATGTAGCATCTAAAAAAAAATAAACTCACAGAAACAGAATAGACTGGTGGTTGTCAGAGGTGGGGGAGGTGGGTAGAAGAAATGGGTGAAGGTAGTCAAAAGGTACAAACTTAGAAATTTAACGCAAAGTTGGTGACTACTGTTTACAATACTGTAATGTATATTTGAAAGTTGCTAAGGGAGATCTTAAACGTTCTCATCACAAGAAAAAAAAACTAACTGTGAGGTGACGGATGTTAACTAAACTTATTTTGGTAATCATTTTGCAATATATACGAATATCAAGTCATTATGTTGTACACCTTAAGCTAGACAAGGTTATACATTAAAAATGTTATAAAACTGGAAAAAAAAGAGAACAGAAAATACTAATTACTTTGAAGATACCTGTTAAATTACACTTAAGGTAAGGAAAAAATGGTTTGGAAGCTAGAGAGCTCCTTATGAGGCATAAAACACAGTTTTGGTTTGTCTCCTATTTACTAGAATAAAAGGATTAGCTGTGAAATTATACTTCTGCAATCCCTCAAAGTCCCTTTTTCAGATGCAGTAACACAGTATAGTCAAATTTTGGTTGATAAAGAGTGCCATGGGTACAGAAATATCATATTAGGGACTATGCAAACTGGATTAATCTACTGAAATTTTGGGCAAGAATTTAAAAATGGAAACTATGAACATCTGTTCTGATCTGGGCTTACACATTTATTTCACTAAACTCACCAAATCCTTTCCAGCCATATTTACGTACCTCAAAACCCCAAATATAAAGGAAGAAACAAAATTCTCATCAAGTTTGCCCATAATAGGATCAATCATGTAGCAAATTTCACGTGCCCAGCAGTTTACAAGATTAGATTTTCTGTTCGTGCATATGCAGATTTTCTCTGCACAAAGGCTAAGCCACAAGTTTTTCAGATGAAAACCAAAATAAAAACAACTTCTGAACCTCTCCCTGCCTCTCACCTTGCACATTAAGGCTAATGAAGGGTGCATTTATACCCAAACTCTGCTCAGAGTGGTAGGATAATATGTCAACAATTTAAGTCACTGTTTTGATAATATAATACTGTTCCTGGCATTTCTGATACTGAAAAAACTGTGCCCAGGAAAAAGAAAAGAGAGGTAAGTGGGGAGGGCAACTGATAACACTGTTCTTTCTTTTTTCTTAAGAATCCTTAACCAGGAGCTTCTGGGTTGGTGAACACATGGGGGTTCGGGGAGAGTGGTGCGCCTGGGGAGGGCATGTAGGCTCTTGGCGGGCCCTTTTCCCTGGCCTTGCCCTGTGCATTTTTTCCATCTGGCTGTTCCTGAGTTATCTTCTTTTATCATAAACTGGTGATCTACTTTACACTGGCTACAGCGCTCAGGCCAGGTGTCAGTACTGGAGGGAATTTGGTGTCCATCCACCGTGATGCCTCCAACTGCACATATGGCCACTTGCTCACACTAAGGATGACAGTGAAATACTTGGAAGATCATCAAACTGAAATCAGAGAACCCATTTCAACTGCTAGCTCTGCAGACTCTGGGCTAATTAATGTCTTCAATTCTTAGTTTTTATGCATGGAAAAGGGGTGTGAAGTGGAATAAAGTGATGTCACAGATATAAAAAAATCCCCAGGGGAATGTCTCAGGAACCTCAGGTTGGTTCCCTGTCACCTCCTTTTTCTTTCTCCCCCTCCTTTTTTTTTTGTGGAACTCAGAGACTAACAGGACTAGCTAGTTTTCTTTCTACTGCTACCACCTGCTATGCTAATAAAGAACCTCTCTCTGCTCCCAGCCTACTGATTTTAGAACAAGGTCTGTAATTTTCCTCTCATAACCTTCTACTTTGAAGGAAGTATATGGTTCTCTGGATATTTTTTCGGTTTTATTGTCCTTAAACAGAAAGGAAAAATGAGATTGAAAAAAAGCTATTTTTTTTTAATTTAATTTTTATTTTATATTGGAGTATAGTTGATTTACAATGCTGTGTTACTTTCAGGTGTACAGCAAAGTGATTCAGTGACATTCTTTTTCAGATTCTTTTCCCACATAGGTTATTACAGAATATTGAGTAGAGTTCCATGTGTGCTATACAGTAGGTCCTTGTTGATTATCTATTTTATATATAGTAATGTGTATATGAAAAAAGACTATTTTCAATGTTTTTCCTCTAATTTTTTCATGTACCATAGAAAAGGGCAAAGTGGACCTGTATATTTGGGTGCAAATGGGTCTTGAGGATAAAATATATCTGTGTTTTTGAGGAAAACCAATTTGAGGTAAGCTGAATGAATTCCAAGGCCCACTACTGGGGCTGGGAAGAGGAGCTGTAGTGAGAAAAGGAAAAAGAAGAAGGGGACTAACTATGAGTTATTCTTTTTGTCTCTCCTGTCCCATTTTACCATATGGCCATACACACTGTTCTTACACATATTGTATCTCCAGACCCAGCCCAGGAGACAGTAAAACCTACAGTCGGTTGCTATGTTGGGAAAAGGAGAAGAGAAAGGGAGGAAACGTAACACAAATGTAGTAATCGGGACTATCTTTCTATATTACAGATAACTATGTTAACCAACAGCTGTTAAGAAAAGGCCCTTGGAACCATCCTTTTGTGAGCTGATATGGATAATTTTAATCACTAACTATTTAGAAAATGATACCTCTCAATTTGTAGGTCTTTGGTTTTAGTATTCATTTATTATAATAAATCCAATTTCCATAGGCAAGTCAAAGGTTTCAGCTGGATTCCAATTCCAACAAGTAGAATTCTGAAGTAATGGAGTCTGATTATGTGATATTTTACTACATTACTATTCTTGTATTATCCATTAACAATAAAAACTTCAAGTTTTTAACAGGGAGCCACTTTTACTGAGAGCAACGTCACCCTGCATGACCGCCACCATTTAGCCACATAAGATCTCGGGATAGAATGTAGGCTATTACTCTTTTTCAAGGATAAAATCTTTCTTCTTACACTCAAACCAGTTATTCTCATCTCTCTCTAAGATTTTTAGTCTTTTTTCCACCACAATACCCAGTTTACTCTCAGGTTTTAGGCAACCTTAAGAAGACTACTGATTGATTCTAGCAACTTTGCCTTCCATTCCATTTTCAACTAGGATTCTCAAAATTCTCCATTTTATTATTATTATTTTTAATACATTTATTTATTTATTTATTTTTGGCTGTGTTGGGTCTTTGTTGCTGCGCACGGGCTTTCTCTAGTTGTGGTGAGCGGGGGCTACTCTTCGTTGTGGTGCGCGGGCTTCTCATTGTGGTGGCTTCTCTTGTTGCGGAGCACAGGCTCTAGGTGTGCAGGCTTCAGTAGTTGTGGTGCACGGACTTAGGTGCTCCACAGCATGTGGGATCTTCCTGGACCAGGGCTCGAACCCGTGTCCCCTGCACCGGCAGGCCGATTCTTAACCACTGAGCCACCAGGGAAGCCCAAAATTCTCCAATTTAAAACTGGCTATTCTATACTTAGCTGTTCTACGGCCTTAATGTTCTATTGAAATCGCAAGCTCCTTTGGTCTTTCCTTGGTTCTTATTCTTCTTGATCTCCCTAGAGCACTGAAACTCCTGGGAATTCTCTGCTTCCTTGTTCAGGCACTAAATAAAAAGTTCTATCTTGCTAACTTTTTTTTTTTTAATCTCACTTCTGTAACCCCTGTAGGCTCTTTTCTGGTCATCTAACTGTGGGACTAAGGATCCTTGGCCTCACAGCTCTTCTCTCTTCCATGGTGAACTCAACCAGTTTTTAGGATTCTTGTGGACAACTCGGAAAATCTGTATCTTTAATCCCTATCTGAATTTTCATTGGCTTAGTATATATTAGTTTAAATTGATAAGAGAAACTGCAATTCACTACTATTTTTTAAAATTGTATTTCCTTCATGCCGGCTATCTCTTGTTTTTGTTAACACATGACAAGTTTATTCACACTATCCTGGATGTTTCACGTTCATAACCATCTTTCTCCCTGAACTTACACTGATCCCTAAGTGGGATCAGAGTTCCATATCTTTTGTAGTGTTGCACATTCATTATGGCTTAACAGAAATATCATTTCTTCTGTGAAGGCTTCACAAAATATTGAAGATTGGGATGACTTCTCTCTTAATCTTTACGGTGTTTAAATTAACATGTATCTCTATCATCTCTAATTATTTTGTATTAACCTCCTGGAAGGAAAGGTACAGTGTAGTAAAATGTAGGTTACATATGCTTAATAAATGAGTAAATAATTTGATTTAAAGAAAGACTATCGTGAAGAACCTTAAAAACAAAATGTATGTTGGTGACTCTCATACTGTCTTCCCTGCAGCTCTCTCTCTCCTGGTCTGGATAAGAGATGGGACTGCAATAGCAACATGCACAAACTGAAAGGAATGACTTCAATATGAGAATACTGTACCTTTAGGCCCTTTCCCAGGTGTGGGTTCTACAGTAGTTTTGCTCCATATAAGTATGACTCCACCTGAGTCTCCAGTAAGAACATCTCCATTCCCCAAGAATGTCAAACACTGCACAAATTTTGGTTTTTCATATTTCTACAATGAAACAATGAGAATTCTCAGTTTTCCCTTTGGCATGATGACTTTATGCTTACTCAACAATTAAAAAATTCAAGTTTTATAATGAAGTTATAACATTCTGGTCCTTACCCCAAAAACTCCCTGTTTTCTTGTTAGTGAATTGCCACTCCAGGTCCAGAAAAAAATGTGAGATTTACCACAGGTTATTATGGTATTTGCATCTGTTGGATGGAATTCCACAGCCAAAACAACTTCATTTGTTGTCTGTGGAAAGAGAAATAAAGCTTTAGATGAATGTATATACTTATCTCCATTAAGTACCAATTACAGATACTGATAATCAAAGATAGGGAAAATTTTTAAGGAAATGCCTTTTCTTCAAAGTTCTATTTTCCTGAAAATTTTTAATAATAGATTTTTAGAATAATGATTTAAACTTGATGTCCTTATCCTATTATATCATCTTTTATGCTATCTATATATAATAACTCTGCACTAGGAAGACATTTACATGAATTAGTTTTAGGTTGTTTTAATTTCTTGCATATTCAAGGAAAAGTACGCTAAAACTAGCAAATGAAAGAGCAATGTACATGCTGTCTTAAAGACATTGCCATTTTGGTCTTAAAAAAAACAAACCAGTCTTATCTTTATTTGTACCATACTACTGACCATTCATTCAGGAAAATATTACTGATTTAGAGATTCATCCCCATGCTGAAGATGTAAAAAGTAGATACAGAATGGTCACTACTGATTCCTACAGAATGAAAAAACAAAAAACAAAGAGCTTTTATGTTCTTTCCTCAAATAAAACCTAGGAAAGGGACCTCATTAAACTTAAAAGCTTTTGCACAGAAAGGAAACCATAAACAGAACGAGAAGACAACCCGAAGAATGGGAGAAAATATTAGTAAACAATGCAACCGACAAGGGATTAGTCTCCAAAATATACAAATAGCCCATATAGCTCAGTATCAAAAAAACAAACAAGCAAATCAAAAAACGGGTAAAAGAGAAACAGACATTTCTCCAAAGAAGACACACAGATGGCCAAAAGCCACATGAAAAGACGTTTAACATCGCTAATTATTAGAGAAATGCAAATCAAAACCACAATGAGGTATCACCTCACACCAATCGGAATGGTCATCATCAAAAAGTCTACAAATAATTAATGCTGGAGAGGATGTAGAGAAAAAGGAACCCTCCTACACTGTTGGTGGGAATGTAAATGGGTACAACCACTATGGAGAACAGTATGGAGGTTCCTTAAAAAATTAAAAATAGAACGACCATACGATCCTGCAATCCCTCTCCTGGGCATATATCCAGAGAAAACCATAATTTGAAAAGATACACGCACCCCAATGTTCACCGCAGCACTATTTACAACAGCCAAGATATGGAAGCAACCTAATGTCCATCAACAGATGAGTGGATAAAGAAGATGTGGTACATAAATACAATGGAATATTGCTCAGCCATAAAAAAATGAAATAATGCCATTTGTAGCAACATGGATGGACCTAGAGATTATCATACTAAGTGAAGTCAGACAGAAAAAGACAAATATCATATGCTATCACTTATATGTGGAATCTAAAAAAATGATACAAATGAACTTATTTACAAAACATAAACAGACTCACAGACCTAGAAAACAAACTTATGGTTATCAAAGCGGAAAGGTTGGGGGAGGGGCAAATTAGGAATTTGGGAGTAACATATACACACTACTACATATAAAATAAACAACAAGGACCTACTGTATAGCACAGGAAACTACACACTCAATATTTTGTAATAACTATATGAGAAAAGAATCTGAAAAAGAATATATATTGCATGTATATATACGTGTATGTGTGTGTATACATATGTATAACTGAATCACTCTGCTGTACACCTGAAAACTAACACATCATTGTAAATCAACTATACCTCAATAAAAAAATAAATATATAAAAAAGTACACTAGGGATGTAATGTACAACATAATAAATATTATTAACACTGCTGAATGTTATATATGAAACTTGTAAAGAGTAAATCCCAAGAATTCTTATCACAAGGAAAAAGGTTTTTTTCTATTTCTTTCATTTTCTATCTGTATGAGATGATGGATGTTCACAAAACTTATTGTGATAATCATTTCATGACAAATGTAAGCTAAATCATTAAGCTGTATACCTTAAACTTATACAGGGCTGTATGTCAATTATATTTCAATAAAACTGGAAGGAAAAAAGAAGAAAAAGGAAAAGATAATGTGTTGATAACAAAGCAAAATTAGTCACCTCTCTTCCAGAATTGGAATCTTTTAAAAACTGATTCAACAGTCCTTAGTTTTCACTTGGAAAAAATCAAAACTACTCAACAGTTGGATCTTTTTTTTTTTTTTTTTAACAGTTGGATCTTATGCCAAACCGATTAATCAAGGATTATAAAGCTAACTATAAATATTCCCAAGTATACAAACCCATGGTTCCAGTGGTAAGATATTCAAGATATAAACTGAATAATCTATGAAAATAAATCACTTTGGGTATGAGTGTGGCCTTACAGGGTATTTTAACTTTTTATTGATGTATACTATATAATCAGAAAAGCTCACAAATCCTAAGTACATAGCTTGATAAGTTTTCACAAATTGAACACACCTCTGTACAGCATCTAAAGCAAGAAACAGAACATTACTAACATCCCAGAAACATCCCAGATCCCTTTTCTACTCACTATCCCCTCACTGCTGAAGTAACCATGATCCTCATTCGCAGCAGCGAAGATTAGCTTTGTCTGTTTTATTTAAATGGAATAATACAGAAGGTATTCCTCTGTGTCTAGCTCATTTTTATCAACATTACATTTGTGAGATCCACAAATGTTGGTGCATATATTGTAATTTGTTCATTCTAATTGCTGTATAGTATTCCTTTGTATGGAAAGACCACATTATTGATATATCCATTCTCTTATTGATGGGCATTTGAGTAATTTTTTCTTTTATTTTTGATTACTTGTATATACTTCTTTTGGGTTTATACCTAGAAGTGGAACAAGATGGGTCAGAAAGTATGCATATGCATGTGTTCAACTTTACTAGGTAATACCAAACAGTTTTCCAAAAGGGCTGTACCAATTTACATGACTAGCAGCAGTATACGAGAGTTCCAGTTACTTTACACCCTCACCAATCTTGGTGATTTTGTCTATTCTTACTGATTCATATTTCCACATATATTCAGCTTGTCAATGTCTATAAAAATCATGCTGGGATTTTGACTATGTTGAATGTATAGACCAATATGCAGAGAACTAACATCTTTACGATACCGGCTTCTATCCATTACTACTGTATAATCCTCCAATTATTTAGGTCTTCTTTAATATCTGTCAATAAGGTTTTGAAGTTGCCTTACTGACTTTTAAATATACATAAATTAACAAGTAATGTATTAAATCCCCAATCCTTGTGACATAAGCCAGGACAGAGCTTATCTACAGAAGAATAAAGTTAACACACAGGGAGGAGCTAAGAGGGGAGACAGAGAATCAGTGGTTTAGTCCCTGAATCAAATCATTCCTGAGGCAAAATCTCCCTCTGACCTTTACTAGAGGTTTTCTTTAACTCCCTAAACATGAATCAATAAACTCTCGTTAAATTTGCTTTAGTTGTTTTGAAGTTGTTTGCAATGAAAGAGTTCTAATATAGATATTTGGGATACAGAGTTGAGTGAACTTGCTGACTGACTGGGTGTGAAAGTGAGGGAAAAGGAATCATGAATGATGCCCAAGTTTCCAGCTTGAGCAACTAAGTGGAATGTGATGTTAGTCACGGACAGGCAAACTGGTTGGGGGCTAACAAATATGATTAGTACAGATTTGGACACTTTGCTTGTGACTTGTGGGATTCAAATAAAGATGTCCAGCAGGCAACAAGAATTGCTCTTGTTACTCTGGGCTGGAGTGAGCTGACGTGGGACATGGCAGGTAGTAACCAAGGCCATGGAAGCAACAGGAGCAGCATATGATATCAACAGAAGACATGGGGTATAACTCTCAGGAACACCAACACCAAAGGTTCTGGAAAGGAGGTCCAGGAGTGGCCACTAGGAGGAAAACCATAAGACTTCATCTGGTAGCCTTTCCTACAAAGGACCAAAATTCACATATTTCACTTCGGTGTAACTTTCCTATGTTTCAATGTTATATTACTCTGAATGATGGCTGAAAGACAATCTATCTTCATTTATGTTTTTTGAAGTCTGAGGTTTCCTGATACCTTATATTCCTTTCAAGTACAATCAAATCTACTCTGCTACTTTCAAAAGATTAACTCATACTATTTAAAAGAAATAACCTCTTTTCATCCAACAAGCTGAAAGCTTGAAGCTTACACAAAACTAGGAGAGAGCACAATTGAAGAGGAATGTGACGTTATTTAAGAGTATAGCAAATATGTCACAGGCTTTTAAAAGCCATCCTGTCAGGGCTTCCCTCGTGGTGCAGTGGTTAAGAATCCACCTGCCAATGCAGGGTACATGGGTTCGATCCCTGGTCCGGGAAGATCCCACATGCTGTGAAGCAGATAAGCCCAAGTGCCACAACTACTGAACTTGTGCTCTAGAGCCCACGAGCCACAGCTACTGAAGTCTGCGTGCCTAGAGCCCTTGCTCCGCAACAAGAAAAGCCACGACAATGAGAAGCCCGCGCACTGAAATGAAGAGAGCCCCCGCTCGCCGCAACTAGAGAAAGCCCACGCGCAGCAACGAAGACCTAACTCAGCCAAAAATAAATTAATTAATTAAATAAATTTAAAAAAATTTTTTAAACCCATCCTGTTGCTTTGAATCCCTTTGAGCCTGTCAGAGGGAGGCCGTTTCTGAGCCATATGAATGCAGTTGCAATGCTAACCTCATTCCTCTCTTACAAGTTATAGCCTGCTCTAAACGAAAGGATTAACACTATTCTATAGCAACTATAAAGGCTGTAGTATTTTATTTAATAACCCCATACACATAATTAAAACCAAAAAACTTATCATTACATATGCTTTTCAGTTATGTCAGCCATATTCCAAAGGCTGAATTTTTCCTTTAGATTTTTTAAATTTTAAAGATTGAAAAAAATAACATTTTGTTAAAGAAGAAGAAGCCGAGTATACAGTCTTAACTTTGAGATTACACATCCAACTACTTTGGCATTTCAGTAGTACAATGTGTCTGAAATATCACTGAAAGTGGTTGAAGCTGCTTGACTACTGTATCTTAAAACTGACTACCATAAGAATAATGACAAATCAATAAATTTGATGAATTTGGCCAGCCGGTGCTTTCTTGAAACCTAAGGATATGCAATATACTTCCAAGGATTTACAAAACCAATAATGTATTCTAAAAGATAATACCCAATTAAAAGGTTTTTACCTTTATTTCTGCTCCTTTTGATTTCTTCTGCCAATCCCATACAGTAAGCATATGCTCATTGGAGTCATCAATAACACATAAATGAACACCTGAATCCTAAAGAAAAGTCAATTTAAATAGGCATTTAAAATTTTTCAGATAAGGCTGACTTTCTAAAAAGAAATACCATATTATTAAAACTGCCAAATTTAAGATAATCCAAAATCCTTTACGCTCATGGTTCCTTGAAATATAATGAATATACTATTTACTAAGACTGTATTTTCTTCAGAAATATAATAAAAAGTCTTAAAAAATTGTTTTTCCATTTCTAATTTTTTCCCCTAGGTTGATCTCCACTTGCTTTCTAGCCACTTTTATTATTCAGAGATAGCGAATAATTAATCTGGAGGACACCCTAGTCCCTTCTGCAGCTTAAAGTATTTTCTGCTTTAAAGTAGTCTGACTGCATTTAAAGTATTTTCCTTTGAGGTAGATGTGAAATGTATATAATTTTATAACTTTGCTCCTAAATTTTGGTAGTTTGATAGAACAAGCTAAAATTAATGGCTACTTTAAAGTTTGCCAATTTGTTTTCCATGATATACCTGATTTACATTAACATGAATAAACAAGATAAAAACATAACTAACGCCTCCCAGTTTAAGAAAAAGAACTGTGGATGATACTAAAAGATTATTTTTTTTCTAGTAGCATTTTTAGTATATGCCTTATGATGTCTATGGAACAAAGAAATACTGTGGTGATAAGTGAGAGGTACCGAGGAAGGGCAGAGCTTACTTTCCTCTTTATCTTTCTTTTATCCTGTATTGGAATGATTACCTAAATGAGGAAAAGTCAGAGTGTGAGGCAATCCAAGATAGTCTTAACACTGTAACAATGGTATCAACAAAATGACAACAGTTCCTGCTACAGAAATTTTGGGCGGTAAAAAAGGTTTAAAAGTATTTCCCTTCTGTCCTCTGATCTCCTTTTCTAAATGCCTTTCTCCCAATTCCTGACTCATTATACCCCTTGACATTCAGGGCCTGCAAGCCACTAAAGTTCCTATATCTACCCAAACTGATCTTTCTGCTCTAAAAATGTCCCTTGCTCCTCCATGTCCCACAAAACACTCATAATCCAGAATACAGCTGCTGACAGTTAGGAACTGAAGAGACAATATGAATACATAAATATATCCTAAAGCATGAATGAGGCCCAATAAAATCTGGAGGTATATTTGTAATTGAAATTAAAAATTATGATCCTAAAATAAAGAAGTTTTCCTGTATACTCTATAATAATTACATATAATTCAAGAATAAATAGAATGTTTACATGAGCTACATCTTGTTTTATTTTCACAAAATAAAGTCTCAAGGCTTAGGTAAGATTGCTAGACACTGAATTTTAAACTTAAATTTAAAATCGTGCTGTCGGGGCTTCCCTGGTGGCGCAGTGGTTAACAATCTGCCTGCCAGTGCAGGGGACACGGGTTCGAGTCCTGGTCCAGGAGCATACCACATGCCGCAAAGCAACTGAGCCCGTGCGCCACAACTACTGAGCCTGTGCTCTACAGCCCACGAGCCACAACTACTGAAGCCTGAGCGCCTAGAGCCTGTGCTCCGCAACAAGAGAAGCCACCGCAATGAGAAGCCCGCACACCGCAAGGAAGAGTAGCCCCCGCTCGTTGCCACTAAAGAAAGCCCGCACACAGCAACGAAGACCCAATGCAGCTAAAATTAAATACATAAATTAATTTAAAAAATCATGCTGTCATCAATTCAGAACCAAAACAATTCATGATTTTAGTGAACGCAAAGGTCTGATTGTTTCCTTTACTCCAATATGACATTAAGAAAAGACAATACTTGTGGCAGAACTGGCCAAGTTTCATGTCTGTACATTTTCTAAATAAAATAGATCTCCATGATTCAAGCTGAAGCAAAAGCACATCTTACTGCTTGTTTCAATTTTACTATACTACGTATGCATTCCTTTGACCATTTCCTGCTATTACGTTAGAATCCTATTTCAGGACAGAACAAAGTAAGTATAATTAAGCGAAATATCCTGGATCCTACCTAAACCAAAGTACTTTAGCACTTAGGTTAAAATGCTGGCCATTGTTAAGCAATAGCTAACATCTAATTTTTCAATTCAATTATCACCTTCCATGAACACAGACACAAACAAAACTGAGCTTAACTTCTTTTCTGTGTCTTTGTGCAGCTGGCTAACTCCCTTAAATACTTACTGCTTTTGAAAAATCCAGGCATCCTACTCCACGCTCAAAAGTTCCAAGTCCAATAATTTGCAGTGTAGATAGACTAACGGAATCCCACACTCTGACATGGGGTTGCAGGGGCTGCAGAAACAAGGGGAAAAACACAAGACAGCAAGACAACTAGTATTTAGGTAGATGAAAATAAATACCACTCCCACAAGAACTGTTTACATATGCCCCCAAAGAATCTTGAGCAGGTATTTTCTTCTCATACCATGAAAATAAGGAAATAACAAAAGTGATAACAGTAGCAGCAAATGATCTGAAGTATTTACTATGTGTTATATACTATTCTAAGTATATTATATGTATTAATTCATTTAATTCTCACAGACCTATGGGTTAGGTGCTGTTTATTATAACCACCATTTAACAGATGAGGGAACTGAAATGGAGATAATAACTTGTCTATAGTTATCCAGCTATTAAAAGGTGGAGTCAGGATTCTAACACCAGCAAATTTGCTCTGGAAATCCTGCTTTTAGCATTACTTTCATTCCTGAGAAAATAATACTTTTTAAAAGAATCAGTGTCCAATAAATTGCTAAGCAAACAGTCCTTAAATAGAATTTACAACTGGAAGGGGTCTTAAAAGTCATCCAATATAACCCCTCTAACTCCTTTTTCTTTAAAGAAACTTTAAGTCAGAAAATGTCATGAGTAGTCATATACATGCTAATCAGTCATCATTAATATTCACTGTTGATCCTTACAAATAAGGGATTTGTTATGTAAGCCAATTTAACAGTACTGAATAATAACTGAAAAATTTTAAGTGTTATCATTTCTAGTCATATATAAAATCAAGGGATTCATCAATTTAGGGAAACATTGATAAATTATTCTCTGTTTAAAAAAATTTTTTTAACAAGATTATCAGTTCTCCCATTTTTATAAGTAAATAGTTTCCTTAGGGAGAACACTTATTTTTTTTTGAAACAAAATTTTTACTTTGACTCTCTTTGTTTTTTGGAATGTTATTACATCCTAATATTTTTTTCCCTGCTTATACTAGAAATCCCTTAATAATTAAATTTTAAGAGAATAAAATAAATGAGTTATGGTTAAAATTACAATCAATTCCATTCTAATATCAATATCACTAGGTACAGAATGCATAAAACTGTGCCACTCACCCTTCCATCCTTATCCACTCCAGCTATCTGTCCAGTTGCAATCCTAATTTTGTCAGGATGTATAGCAAGGCTAGAAAGCAGTATGAACAACAATTTTAAATATAGGAAAGACATAAAACAGCAGAAATATGCCTAATTACCAACATTTTTCTAACAGTTTTTAATCATTAAAAAAATCTCAACGTGACCCATTTGATTTACTTTAGCAAATCAAATAAACATCAATTACCTAAAGGATTTCTTTCCTAAGTTTTCAGCTGTACTACTTCCTTGTTAAACTGAACAAATTATTATTAGAACACTAAATCTGAAGGAAATATTTACTCATAATTGTGGCATGATAAACTAAACTGTTCCCATTTGTTCAAGTTCCTTTGTAGTCCTGCACCTAGGAACAAATAGTCACGTGGTTTTATTACAGTGAAGATGCAATACTGCATTGTGTAATTTTACTTTATTAAAACATAAGCATGGGCTTCCCTGGTGGCGCAGTGGTTAAGAATCAGCCTGCCAACTTTGGGCAAGAAACTTTTAAGTACAAATTGAAAATACTGCAAAATATATGCTCACATTTCTCATGCTAAACATATGAGTGATGAGCAAGATTTTTAAAAGGATGTCTTCACATCCGTACCTAGAATTCTTCTACATCTTGCAACCAAGGGGTAAGCGCAACTGAGAATGTAATTTTGTTCTTGGTATGTATTACTCATTACTTTCCAGAAGAGTAGTATCAATTTAAACTGTCATAAATAAAAATGTTTTAAAAGTGTCACTAGGGCTTCCCTGGTGCCGCAGTGGTTGAGAGTCCGCCTGCCGATGCAGGGGACACGGGTTCATGCCCCGGTCCGGGAGGATCCCACATGCCACGGAGCGGTTGGGCCCATGGGCCATGGCCGCTGAGCCTGTGCGTCCAGAGCCTGCACGTCTGGAGCCTGCGCTCCGCAACGGGATAGGCCACAGCAGTGAGAGGCCCGCGTACCGCAAAAAAAAAGTGTCACGAAAACTTCCCCATATTAAGAATTATACCTTTTAAAATGCCTTGATAATTTGATTGGTATAAATGGTATCAATTTTTTTGGGGGGGGGCCGCTCTGGGTCTTTCTTGCTACACGTGGGCTTTCTCTAGTTGTGGTGAGCGGGGGCTACTCTTTGTTGCAGTATGCAGGCTTCTCATTGCGGTGGCTTCTCTTGTTGTGGAGCACAGGTTTCAGTAGTTGCAGCACACGGGCTCAGTAGTTGTGGAACGTGGGTCCTAGAGCGTGTGGGCTTCAGTAGTTGTGGCACACGGGCTCAGCAGCTGTGGCTCGTGGGCTCTAGAGCTCAGGCTCAGTAGTTGTGACGCACAGGCTCATTTGCTCTGCAGCATGTGGGATCTTCCTGGACCAGGGATTGAACCTGTGTCCCCTGCACTGGCAGGCGAATTCTTAACCACTGCACCACCAGAGAAATCCAATGGTATCACTTTATTTTCTTTTATTACTAAGGAGGCTAGAGTTTATCAATGTTTCTTTAATTCTATTTCCTCTTACTTAAATAGTTCACATCCTTTATTGTGGTCAATTATATTAAAAGTAATTAAAACCCTAACATTAACATTTTGCCATATTAAAATCCAAAAAAGAGGGGATATATGTATACGTATAGCTGATTCACTTTGCTGTACAGTAGAAACTAACACAACATTGGAAAGCGACTATACTCCAATAAAAAAATAATAATAAATAAATAAATGTTGTGGAAAGAATTTAAATACAAAAAAACCCAATCTTTTAAAACACATTTTAAAAAGTGAAATTGCTGGATTAGGTAATATATATGCATGGTTCAAATATCAAAAGCTATAAAAACACATATCGAAATTCTGCTAAAATCTCATCTACCTTGCTATTATCCCTACTCCCTGCAACCCCAGGCAATCACTGTAATCAGTTTCTTTTTATTAATAATTCTGGAAAAATTTTACATATGTGGAAGCCAACATAAATATTTATCTTCCACCTCCTTTTTACACAAATGGTAGAACACTACACACACATTTTCTCATTCAAATTTTATACTTAGAAGTATGTCTTAGGGATCTTTCCATATTAATACACAAAGACCTTCCTCATTCTTTTTAAAAAAAATTTATTGAAGTATAGTTGATTTGCAATGTTGTGTTAATTTCTGCTGCAGAGCAAAGTGATTCAGTTATACATATATACTTTTTCATATTCGTTTCCATTATAGTTTATCACAGGATATTGAATAATTCCCTGCGCTATACAATAGGACCTTGTTGTTTAACCATCCTCTATATAATAGCTTGCGTCTGCTAATCCCAAACTCCCAATCCTTTCCTCCCCAACCCCATCTTTCCCTTGGCAACCCCAAGTCTGTTCTCTATGTCTGTGAGTCTGTTTCTGTTTCGTACATATGTCCATTTGTGTTGTATTTTAGATTCCACATATAAGTGATATCATATGGTATTTGTCTTTCTCTTTCTGACTTACTTCACTCAGTAAGATAATCTCTAAGTCCATCCAACCTTATTCTTTCTTTATAGCTGCATGGTAACCTATAGGTACACCACAATGTTACTAGTCCCCAGCTAAAAGATATTTAGGCTGTTTCCAACCTTTTCTATCACAAATGATGTTGTAATAAGTAATTCTGTACACATATTCTTCTTCTAGTGAAAAGGCAATATTTTAATCATCTCTAAAAGTTTAACAATATCTATATAATATTTTAAGTCTAATATATATTAGAGTAATTTTTTTTTTTTTTTTTTTTGGCAGTACGCGGGCCTCTCACTGTTGTGGGCTCTCCCGTTGTGGAGCACAGGCTCCAGATGCACAGGCTCAGTGGCCATGGCTCACAGGCCCAGCCGCTTCGCGGCATGTGGGATCTTCCCGGACCAGGGCGTGAACCTGTGTCCCCTGCATTGGCAGGCGGACTCAACCACTGCGCCACCAGGGAAGCCCTAGAGTAATTTTTTTCTAGATAAAGATACAGTTGCCAGAATAGTACAGACATAGAAGATTTTAAATGTTGGAAAATAATGAATCTAAGCAATAGATAATTAAAGTTAACTAAGAAGCAGTAAAATTAATTGAGTACTTTAAAAACATGCCAAGTATATAAAAGGAGTTCTCACTTTTTTACAGTTTGACACCCTATGGGTTACTTTAATCCTTATTCAGCCATGATTTCCCTCTCCCCCCAAAAGAATCAAGTTCAAAATTTACCTACATAAAATAAATCCTCAAGAAATATTTAGTAACCAATAATCACTCTTAGAAGTATGTAAAAGTCTAGAATGCCCCAGATATATCTTATGTTATAGGCCAGAAGAAAAAGACCATAAAAGATGTGGGAAAGAAGAAGAGGTCCCAATTGAGATTTATAGATGATATGTTTTATTGCAGTGGATATCACACCAACCATTCTGGAGTCCTGTAAGTCTTTTTTTTCTTTCTGAAATTATCTACAGAATGCCCATAATATCCTTAAGTTCTGAGTTTTCCATAGGAAATCATTTCCAATAAAAATCCAGATTTAAAAAATAAGAGCATGAAATTAAAAAATGAACAAATGTTAAACGATACCAACCATTTCACACAGTCTGTATGACCCAGGTAGTGTCGTTGAGTTCTCTCCTCATAATTAAATAGTACTACTACTGATGCTATGAAATAAACGATTTCCCCGGTAGGAAGAAGGTAAACATTAGCTCGACAGTCCTTTCCTCGATAACCATATCTTAAAAGAGTCAAGGTTTTTAATAAACATAATTTTCAAAGTTTAAATAAACAATTTTTTCAGGGATACTTAAGGGAATCAGGAAGGTATAAGAAAAGAGGACTGGAATGGAACTAGAAAGCTCATGTCCTGCCATTAGCCCTTGTGGAACCCCAAAAACTTTTAACATGCTTAAATCTTAGTTTC